>NC_041381.1:508789-515436 GCF_002162155.2 Triticum dicoccoides | reverse complement strand
TTGAGGGAAAAATCTTAGTTCTTTCATCTTTCAAGTTCCTCATAGTGATCAACAGATGTAAATCCCAAGTGACTGAGAGAATAGAGCTATGTTTCCCGGCAACGGCGCCATAAAATAGTCTTGATAACCCACAAGTATAGGGGATCGCAACAGTTTTCGAGGGTAGAGTATTCAACCCAAATTTATTGATCCGATACAAGGGGAGACAAAGAATATTCTCAAGTATTAGCAGCTGAGTTGTCAATTCAACCACACATGAAAGAGTTAATATCTGCAGGAAAATATTTAGTAGCAAAGTAGTATGGAAGTAACGATAATGGTGGCAAAACTAACAATAGCAGTTTTGTAGTAATCGTAAAAGTGGCAACGGAGAAGTAACTAAGCAAAGATCAACATGTGAAAAGCTCGTAGGCAATGGATCAGTGATGGATAATTATGTCGGATGTGATTCCTCATGCAATAGTTATAACATAGGGTGATACAGAACTAGCTCCAGTTCATCAATGTAATGTAGGCATGTATTTCGAATATAGTACGTGTTTATGGAAAAGAACTTGCATGACATCTTTTGTCCTACCCCCCCCCCCCATGGCAGCGGGGTCCTATTTGAAACTAAGGGATATTAAGGCCTCCTTTTAATAGAGTACCAGACCAAAGCATTAACACGTAGTGAATACATGAACTCCTCAAACTACGGACATCATCGGGAGTGGTCCCGATTATTGTCACTTTGGGGTTGCCGAATCATGACACATAGTACGTGACTATTGACTTGCAAGATAGGATCAAGAACTCACATATATTCATGAAAACATAATAAGTTCAGATCTGAAATCATGGCACTCGGGCCCTATTGACAAGAATTATGCATGGCAGAGTCATAGCAACATCAATCTTAGAACATAATGGATACTAGCAATCAAACCCTAACAAAACTAACTCGATTATATGGTAAATCTCATCCAATCCATCACCGTCCAGCAAGCCTATGATGAGATTACTCACGCACGGCGGTGAGCATCATGAAATTGGTGATGGAGGATGGTTGATAATGATGATGGCGATGGATTCCCCTCTCCGGAGCCCCGAACGGACTCCAGATCAGCCCTCGAGTGGAAGATTAGGGCTTGGCGGCGGCTCCGTATTGTAAAACGTGATGAGTCCTTCTCTCTGATTTTTTTCTCCTCGAAAGAGAATATATGGAGTTGGAGTTGATGTCGGTGGAGTCTCAGGAGGCCCACGAGGCAGGGGGCGCGCCCAGGGGGGTGGGGACGCCCTGCACCCTCGTGGACAGGGTGTGGGCCCCCTGATGTTGATTCTTTCACCAATATTTTTTATTAATTCCAAAACGTGTCTCCAAGGATTTTCATGTCATTCCGAGAGCTTTTATTTTTGCACAAAAATAACACCATGGCAGTTCTGCTGAAAGCAGCGTCAGTCGGGGTTAGTTCCATTCAAATCATGCAAGTTAGAGTCCAAAACAAGGCAAAAGTGTTTGGAAAAGTAGATACGTTGGAGACGTATCAAGGAGCGGTTTAGCTTCAGCATGTTCAAATATGTGCGACGCCTAGCCACCAGGCGCTGCACTACATAGTGCAACGGCAAGGCCATATGCGTTGCACTCTATAGTGCAGCGCCATAGAGGCAGGCGCCACACAAGGACTTAGCGCAATTTTGGCCTCTGTTTACCTGGGAACCATTTTCTTGCTCTCTGGATAGCTTGTGCAAATGTGCAATGCCTAGCTTGGAGGCGCCGCACCATACAGTGCAGCACCTAGATCGGAGGTGTTGCACTATATGGTGTGGCACCTCCAAAATAGCTGTTGCACATTCGGACAAGCTATCTAGAGAGTAACAAATGTTTGCAACAAGTTTTGAGGCAATATTTTCGATAAGTACTTGTGCGGCGCCCGGTTGGCGGAAATGGTCCATCGAGGTATCCAAACATTCCTCTATAACGACCTTGCCCAAGACCACCACCACGGCCAAGAACACGACAAAGGCCAAGATCACCACCAATGCCAAGACCACCACCAAGGCTAGGACCACCACGACGACCTCTACCACCACCATGGCCACTTGTAAGTCCTAGTTGCCTCCCTCTTTGTTGCGTACTTCCTCTTTGGCCTGCCCCTTGTTCGCTAACCTGGTTGGTTTTGCACTTGTTGGCTACCACTTGGTTGGCTACCACTTGTTTGATTCACACTTGTTGCCTACCACTTGATTGGCTACCGCTTGCTTGACTTGGCCCTTGTTGAGTACTATTTGCTTGGCTAGGACCTTGTGTACCTCCTTGTTGGCTTGTGCTTGCATCATTCTTCTTTGACCTCTTTCTTGGTTTGGTACACTTTGTTTTGTTGTGGCCCTCACCTTTGCATTCCCCACAATGGGAGCGCTCATGAGGCTCTTGGAATTGGCTGTTGCCTGATTCACCGCCGCCACCATGGCCCCATCCGTCCATGTCAACTCTAAGATGCTTTGTCTTACGTCTACCCCGTTTGACAACCTTCAAATCCGGATCCGGACATAGTCGAACTCCATGTTACTCCGGCCATTGTGATTGATCAAAGTATGGGTGAAATCGGGGGGCCCATGTATTCTTGACCATCATGATTGAGAACTCTGAGAGCCTGATGGTGAGCGGGTGATCGACGTCCACATTCCTAATGTGACCGGCGGTATACAAGTGTGAGCATTGGAATGAAGCAACAATGGCCTCCCACAAGAGAAACCACATTGTCTTGTGGAGACCTTGAAAGCCCGACCTCCATGTTGGCGGCCATCGTTTGTGGTTCCTCCTGGCTCTTTCACTTCGTTCAACCAATCGTCATTGTTATATGGTAGATCTTCTTGTGAGTCCACCTTCCGTGATTGAAATCCCAACCATTCATCAACCTTTCGTGGGAAGCTTGTACTTGTATTTCCGCTTGTTCTCACCCGCTATTTGCGCACCTGTTTACATTGAGTGCTTTAGGAAGTACGGATTCATCTTGTCAAATGTGTATTGAACAATTGTCGTCACGGGTAATGCACGTACACCCTTAAGCACCCTATTGAAGCATCCGGCCATATTGCTTGTCATTTGACCATACCTTCGGCCATCTTCATCAAAAGCATGTGCCCACTTATTCCTTTCTTGAATGTGCCTATTGAGGAAGTCTTGACACCCGGGATCCAGTTTCTTGTGTGTGAGCAATTTGTTGTACAAGTAGGCAAACCGCTTGTCGGAGAAAGCGAGGCAACAATCTTGAAGATCATCCGCCAACTCCTTAAGGCCACATGCCCTATTGAAGCTAGAACAAAAGTGCCTCATGCACCATCGATGCTGCAAGGGAGCATGCTCAGGAATGTCAATGTCCACCACGTTAAGAATTCCTGCATGGCGATCCGATGTGACACAAATTACCCTTTGAGCGGGTAACACCTTGGTCCTCCAAAGACACAAGAACCACTCCCAATTGTCATTGTTCTCCACCTCAACCAAAGAAAATGCCAAAGGCAACACCCGGTCATTGGCATCACTTGCTACTACAACCAACAAGGTGCCCTTGTATTGTCCGGTCAAGAACGTGCCATCAATGACGATGATCGGCCGATAGTATTCAAAAGCCCTCACACATTGCTCGAACACCCAAAATGCCTAGCCAAATACTCAGATGGTCCTTCCGTCGTGAACCGTTTGTTTTTTCCCCATGAGGCTCGACCACATGAACCATGCCCTAGTTTGTGGCGGCCATAGCTAGCAACAACCTAGGGATTCAATTGTATGCTTCGTCCCAATTACCATAGAACATCTTAAATGCGGCTTGCTTCGCCTTCCATGCCTTTTCGTATTTCACCTTGTAATGAAAGATGGCTTTCACAAGGTCCATGACTTGTTGGATTCTCATTCTTGGAAGTGTGGATATTGAGTTGGAAAGCCTGTAAGCAATGAACTCAGACGTGAGTTGTCTATGGTTTTGGGACACAACCTTCCCATCACCCTCTTGCCTCGACACATATGACTTGGTACACAACTCACTAAGTTCCAAGTGGTCCCTCCTTTACATGTTCTTGCATGCACAATCCATGGACATTTTCTCTCTTCACATGCAACCGTGTAGCGCACATAGACGTCCGAGTTCACTACCTTGTGTGGACGATAATGCGTAACCGAGTAGTTGTCGAGCCACATCGTCAACCCCAAGAAGGTTTGGAACTTAGACCTAGGAGAAATCCCGTTCTTGCCATCTTCCAAATCCCGGTGAGAGCTTGGCCTAACTCCTATGGATATACCTTGGACGCCATCTACCACAGCTTCATCCGCGAGACTAACATCCTTGAACAATGGAGCCCGACGATCCCGCCCGAATACCTTCTCGAAAGCTTCAGCCTCCTTCAGCGTGAACCCCACCTCATCAACTTGTTCATCCGGACCTTCGTCGTCCGTCTCTGATGCATAGCCACGGTAATAAGGGATGGAATTGTCCATTGTCTCTTGAAAATGATATTTGTCGAGATCACCCACATCATTGTCATGGAGATCAACTTCATTGTCATCGTACTCATACTCATCATTCTCCTCTTCCAAAGCTTCATTTTGGTTGTTTGGAATCGGGCTCAATGCTGGCCTCACTTGTTGGTTCAAAAGATGTTCAACAATATCAACTTGGTTCAAGCGTGGGGGACTACTAGCAATGACCAAGGGGGAGGGGTTCCAGTTCAAGTCCAAATGCAAACTAGAATGAACCTTCTTCATAGAAAATGACTCAAGAGCCGTGTCTAGTGATTCGGCCACCGTCTTCTTGTATGCAGCCCAATGTTGCAGGGAGTTCACACACATTGTCTTCCAACGGATGTGCATTCCAAAACCAACATTATGCCTTCCCTCCAACTCAACGATATCACTAGGGTCCATCCAATTCAAATCTTTCCTCACTTGTTCCAATACATCCATATAGGTAGGATTACTATCATACACCATGTCAAGCTGATCCGGCTCCGGTTCAATATTGCCTTGCAAAAGGCTTCTTTGCCCACATGATGAACAAACACACATGTTCTTCCCATCCCTATAAGCATTCAAACAACAAAACATAACATATCTTCCATAAGTACTCATCCAAATATTAACACGTAATACAAACCATAACATAGATACTCCCTCCGTTTTTATTTAGTTCGCATATTAGCTTTAGTCAAAGTCAAACTTTACAAACTTTGACCAAGTTTATAAACAAAAATATTAAGATATACAATAACAAATCAACATCATTAGATTTATTATTGAATGTACTTTCACATTGTATAGATTTATTATGATAAATGTCTATATTGTTTTCTACAAACTTGGTCAAACTTTACGAAGTTTGACTTCAGTCAACTCTAATATGCAGAGTAAATAAAAATGGAGGGAGTTTCAAACAATAACCCTAACCCCACTTAACCATGACCATAAGCACAACCCTCACATACTAAAAAAACCTAACCCTAACTCTAGCCCCAACATAACAACACCCATGACCCTAACCATAACATACAAGCCTAACCTTAGGGGATCCATATCTCCATACAAAGAAACATCTCATATCTCCATACAAATTTCTAGATAAAAAAACTAGGGTTTCCAAAAACTAGCAACAAATGAGCAAATGTTAGCTTTTTTTGGATCAAAACAAGGGGATCGGAGGAGATTACCTTGAGGGAGGGATTGGGCGAAATCCATGGACAAAATCTTCAAATTTGGAATATTTGGGGAAGGATTTGAGAGGGGGAGAGAGGGGGAGAGGGGGCAGATCTCGGGTGGAGAAGGGGTTGGGGGTGGGGATGTGTGGGGAGTGCGGGAGGGGGGCCAGCCAGCCAACTAGTAACATCATGTGCAGCACCTAACAGCTAGGGGCTGCACATTACAGGTGTGGCGCCTAGCACGGAGTCGCTGCACTAGTTTGTGCGGGCCCTAGGGGTGCCACGCTGGCCAGACGTGCAACGCCTGCAAGCTAGGCGCTGCATGGTAGGTATGGCTCCTGCGTGTCGGGCGCCACTTAAAACAGTCAACTGAGTGAAAAAAATTCCAACCAGTTCATTTTGTGAATTCTTTTCATCCATAGATGAAAATTGTCAAATTTGTCGACTCTGGTCGACAAGACATCACTCTGTTGGTCAAAGGTGAAAATAGATGCACCTCTCATAGAATCTGGGTGGGGCATGGAGCACCGAAGCCTCCGGCCTCCGACAAGAGAAACCAGAAGCCAATCTAAGCAACTACCGCTCGCATTAAGGCCGAGCCATAGAGGGCCAAGATGACGACTCAAACATGCAACAGAGAGGGCAGCTTAGGCGACTCAGGCGATCCGCTCGAACCCCAGTCGAGCGGTCCAGATAGGCCTACCGACGACGAGCAGAGCGCATAGGAAGGGAGGACGGCGGGAGACAAGAGGTGGCCGTCTCTCTACATCCCCTGCCTCTTCGCGGCGGGACTCCTCTGCTACCACCAAAGCACGGTGGTGGTTCAAGGTACGATTCGCTGAATCCTTCTGCTTGATGGGGAAAATCGAGTGATTGATAGTCGAGGATTACGGACGAGGAAGAAATTTCATGGCGGATAAAGGTTTGGTTTCCGTGCCATGTTGCTTGCGATGGAAATTCACTCGACTTGGGAAGGGGAGATG
>NC_041381.1:484864-508731 GCF_002162155.2 Triticum dicoccoides | reverse complement strand
GGCCACCATGAATGCGGGCGTACTGTGGGCAATAAATCCCCACCGCCCGGTGGTTGGGAGACGCAACTCACCCCCAAATCCCCCCTCACCCCCACAGCGAGCAACACCTTCGCCCTGAGACAGAGGAAGCAGAGCGTGGGAAGGATGGCGGGCTGAAGGATGAAGATGAGGAAGTCCATAGTGGAGCTAGCGAGCGGCAACGAGGCGAGGTTGGAGTGGGCACAGGAGATCGTGTCCTGGTTCTCCGCAAGGAAGGAGATGCGTCGCGCGATGAAGCGGGTCTTCAGGAACCTGATGGGGGAGGAAGACGAGAGGCTTACCCCGAACGGGTTCACCACTCCGTCGGGCACGCCGGTGATCTCACTTGCTGCTCTGGTTTGGGCCATGGAGGAAACCGAATTTGGGAATCAGATTCAGAAGGCGAAGTAGTGTGGGTTCAGATCTCACCGTCACTTCCCAGCTGGGCCAGAAGAGTTTGTGGCTGGGGCGGTGATGGCCGTTCCCACCCCCGGGACTCGCTGGGTTCCGATCCTGATCCAGGACAGTGAGGAGGATATGGAGTTGGAGGTAGAGGAATGGGAGATGGTTATAGATCTGGGCGGGAACAGCGACGGGGGGAAGAAGAATCAGAAGACGCAGTTGCCCAGACGCTCCCCGTGTTTCCTCCGTCGCTTGCCACGCCTCCGCGGCATCTCCAGGTCTGCTCCGGCGGAGTAGGCGTCTCCCCCGCCGGCAATCGCTTCTGGTTGCTGGCTGGGGAGGACGCTGACGAGGACGCTGGGGACTCGTCAGAAGAAAATGGTAATTCTCTGCTCCCGGATAGAGCGCGTCAATACCTGCTTGATAAGAATGATGATAGTGTTCCTAGAATTTCTATGGGTGATAGTAAAAAAGAAAATACAAAAAGAAAGATGGAGTTAGTGATAGAACCCCTGCAAAAATAACTTGCAAGGAGGTGAATCGGGATAAGGATGATGGTAAAAATGGGAAAAATTATCAAGATGGATGGATAGTGGAAAAACTTATGGAAAAAGTCCCTAAAATAAATGAATATTGGTCAGAAATTGGGCATGATGATCTCATGATATGTGATTTTGATTGTGCGGTGAAGTTAGATTATACTAGATAGAAAATTATTATCCCTAAAAATGATATTATAGAGAAGTGGGCCGATGACTTATTGGACTGGGCAGGCTTAAAGCCCATCCCAGATAACGGTGGAAGCCCAAGGGAGAGAGGGCCTGGGGAGGAGGCATATACAAGTTCAACTTCCACCTCCTCTCTCGGGCCAGTCGAATACATCGAGCAAGAACTAGGGTTTCCCCTCCTGCTGCCAGTAGAAGAGGAGGAGATGGATAAATTTGGAGGCCAGTTCGAAGGAGGGGGAAGATTTAATAGAGGGGGCAGAGAGAATTTCCAATACAGAAAGAAAGAAAAGGGGAATGATAGGTACAAAAATTACAACGATAGAGAGAGCAAGAAAGATTGGGAGCAAGGAGGAGGCAGCAACAATATGTAGATGAGACAGGAGCAGCGGGAAGATCGGGGCAGACAAGAAGAAGAGAAGGAGAGGATAAGGTCAGAGAAGGAAAAAGAAAACTAGAAGACTGCTAACCCAGGTATGACAGATCCTAGTAGACTTAGCGTTGGAAATGAGGTGGATATGATTCAGCAACAACAAGTTCTTTCTGCATTGCTAGCCCAATTGACTCAAGGGAATGCTTTGCTGGGACAGTATGAGTGTTCAGGGGGGGGGGTCAGCATGCTTTAACAACAAGTTAGTGGGGAGACAAGCAGAGGTGATAACACCTTGGCTCAGAGTGGAGCGAGGCAAAGAAATCCTTGGGCAAACAGACCTGCTAGCAATCTTGAGAGAGAGGGAACATGAAGAGAAGATTTTCAGGGGAGTGATATTGGGAAAAGTGGTCAAAACAGAGAGGGAAACAAGATGATGTCAGGTGGGGCAAGCAAGCTGATATGTAATAAGTGCAAATATACCAGATATGCTACTAAGAATTGTAAACTAGATGATTGTGCAGTATGCGGAAAAAGAAATCACATAACCGATGACTGCACCTAGTTGAGGCAAATGAAACATGTTCCTAAGTTTGTGGGGTATGCTGCTAGAGGTCTGGGTGTGCTACTAGTTCGAAGCTCCAGGGAGAATAATGAGGTTGAAAACCCCAACCCAGTGGCCCTAATCACAGTCATATCTGGGGTGTTGAATGAAACACAAATGCTGGAGGGCTTCAACTACATGTACAGTTGGGGGTGACAGTGGAGATGTAAAAAACAAGGGAGCAACACCTTTCTGATAAGGTTTCCAAGCAAGGGCAGGTCGATGGAACTAGTAAATTGTGATGATTTCAAGTTATTGGGCACTAGGGCTGTTATAAACATCAAGAAATGGGCTTATGATTCGCATGCAGTTGGAGAACTTCACACAGCATGGGTGAATTTTGAGAAGGTGCGAAATTGTTTTAGACACTTTTTTGGCATGTGTGAAGTTGCTGCATCCTTAGGACCAGTGCTAGAAATTGACATGGATACTATCACTCATGAGAAAGTCGGAGCAAAAGTGGGGTAAGAAACTTGGAGAAGATCCCAGGATACACTGAAATCACAGACACAGAGTTAAACATCTATAGAATTATGCCCAAACTGGAAAAAGTGGTGGCGATGGGCTGGTATGGAGAACACAAGAGACAACATTTGGGTGAATTTGCATGGACTGTGTGGGGGAGGAAGTTAGAAAGAGACAGAAAAACAATAAAGCTGGAGAAAGCAACAGAGAGAATGTGACACTGGGAAGTATGAGTTTGGTTCAATTTGAGGAATTCAAGAAAAGAAGTGAAGCAATCATGGTGGCCCAGCAAGAACACATCAAAGAGAGAGAGGCTAGGAAAAAAGTGGAGGCATATCTGTGGATGGTGATCAGAAAGATGCAAGAAATTGAAGGAGAGAATGTTAGACAGAAAGCCCTCAAAAGCCAAGATGGTAAAATGATCCAGGAAATGATGCTAGAAAAGAAAAGGCTGATGGACCTTGTCAATCAACAACAAATTACAATATCCAAGTGTGTGGAAAGAATTGAAAGATGGGAGGAAAGAGAAAGAGAGATGGAAGGTATTACTGAAAATGAATTGAAGAGAATGGAAGAAGAACACAAAATAAAAGACAATGATACTTATGTGGAGCCAGTTGACTATGGTGCTAGCCAGGAATCTGTAGATTCTTTTGCTACCAGGTTGGGAATAAATCCTGAAGAGCAAAAAGGAGATGCTGATCTAGACAACAACATAGAAGACAACTTGAGAAAATGTGCCAGGCTGGCAGACAAACAAGATGCTAAGATAGAGGAGCTGGCAAAACAAAGAGCAGCTGACAAGGATAATTATGGTAAGCTAATTGATGAGGAGGTTAATAACCCCTCTCTTTTTTCATGGCTGATAAAATTGGCATAGATCTACGGTGTACTATTGATATGATCAACAAAAATTTAGAGATTATTGAGAAGATGGAGCAAAGTAGAAAGGACTTCTATCTTACTCACTTAAAATAAAAAGAGGAGACAACAGTGCAAAATGAGATATCTCTCATTGACACTGGAGATCTCTCTCTGAAAGAATTATGCTCGGATGTGGGTCACTCAGATGCAGAGATGGAAATGGACTATTATGCCTAGTTGAAAAACATCTTTGCTAGTGGAAAAAAGAATGATAACACAGGATCTCCTGGATTTATAGGAGGAAAATCTGTGGTATATATAGGAGGAAAAAGAGGGAAGAAAGGCAGAAGAAAATGAAATATTTTATTTGGAATGTTAGGGGACTAGGGCCTGAGTCTAAAAAGTCCTTTGTTATATCTAATATTTGTGATAAGAGAGTTGATTTTATTGGTCTGTAAGAGACCATGAAAAATGATTTTACCAAGAATGAGTTAAATAATCTTAGTGGTGGTAGGAACTTTGAGTGGCATTGGACTCAACCTAGGGGGAGAGCAGGGGGTATCCTGGTAGGAATTAATAAAGATACCTTTGAGACTATTAATGTAGAGAAGGGGGTCTACTTCATTAGAACATTCCTTCTTGATAAAAATGCAAATTTTGAATGGAATTAAATTATTGTATATGGAGATGCTCAAAGATGTGGGTAAAGCTGCTTATCTTGCAGAAACATCCAGAGTTTATCAGAATAATGCCTCTGTACCATGTCTTATGGCGGTGGGTTCAATGTTATAGGGAAATCTGCAGACAAAAATAAACCTGGTGGATATAATCACTGGAGCTTTGTTTTTAATGCTATTATTGAGCAACTTGGCTTAAGAGAACTACATTTAAATGGGAGAAAATTTACCTAGGCTAATAATCTACCTGAACCCACATATGAAAAATTGGATAGAATCCTGATTTGCCCAGATTGGGAGGATCATTATCCCCTGACTGAGGTTTATGCCCTAGAAAGAGAACTTTCTAATCATACACCCCTGATCCTTGACACAGGAGATAACACATATTCACCACCTATTTTCGGATTTGAAAACTCCTGGATGATGAGAGAGGGTTTCAAAGAATTTGCCATTAAAATCTGGTCTGCAAAGTATCATGGTCACACCATTGAACAATGTCAGAGAAGAATGAGAGTATTTAGACAGAAAGTAAGAGGGTGGATTTTAAACTCTAATGCTTGGTATAGAAAAATTAAAAAAGAAATACTGATGAAGCTAGATGCTATAGATAAAAATGCTGAGATTATGGGCCTTTCTGCTCATGACAGGGAAGAGCAGAGAGCCCTAAGATCTCAATTGCACAGATTGCTAAAACAAGAAGAAATGAAATGGCTTCAAAGATATAAATACAAAGAAATAAAAGATGGAGATTGTAATACACAATATTATCATGCTAAGGTGAATGGGTGGAGGAGAGAAAACATAATTCTTTCCTTAGAACAGGAGGAAGGGGCGATTGAAGGAGAAGATAATCTCAGTAGATACATTACTGACTTTTACAAAACATTGTTTGGACAACGAGACACCTCTTCAATCAACCTCAATATTTGGCGGGGGTGGGCAATTAATAACTAGGGAACAGGCTGACAACCTGGTGAAATCTTTCTCAATAGAAGAGCTTCAGGCAGTTATTTTTGGGATGGAGAAAAGTAAAAGCCCTGGTCCAGATGGAATACCCATTGACTTCTACCAACATTTTTGGGAGACTGCCAAGTGGGATTTGATGAAACTTTTGACTGATTTTCATGAGGGAAAATTAGACATCACAAGACTTAACAATGGGATTATCACTTTGGTCCCTAAGTCTGATGATGCTAAACAAATCCAAAAGTTTAGACCCATCTGTTTACTGAATGTCAGCTTTAAGATTATTACTAAGGTCCCGATGAACATATTAAGTCCTACCTACACAGACTACTTTCATCAAAGGGAGATACATCATGGAGGGGATTGTGATTCTTCATGAAGCCCTTAACTCTATACACCACTCAAAATAAAGTGTTGTTTTGTTTAAAGTGGATTTTGAGAAAGCATATGATAAAATAAAGTGACCATTTATTTACAAAATGCTAAAAATGAAAAATTCCCTAATAAATGGTGTGATTTGGTTATGCATATCATGATAGGGGGGCAAGTTGGGATTAAGGTAAATGATAGGACTGGACCATGCTTTAAAACATATAAGGGGTTGAGGCAGGGATATTCCATGTCTCCACTTCTTTTTGACATAACTCCAGATGCGTTGGCTATAATCTTAGATAAAGCCAAACATGCAGGCTATGTTAAGGGAGTGCTGACTGAACTAGGAGATAATGGAGTAAACATGCTGCAATATGCAGATGACACCATTTTTCTACTCAATGATGATGAGGATAGTGCTAAAAACCTTAGATTCATTCTCACGGCATTTGAACAGATGTCTAGGCTAACTATAAACTTTCACAAAAGTGAGGTTTACCTTTTTAGGGAGGCCAAAAAAAGTGAGATTTATCAGGAAATATTTACTTGTAGAAAACGGGAAGTCCCATTTAAATATCTGGGATTACCTGTGACTAATGTGAGACTAGGCAATAAATTCTGGAGGAGTGTGACTGAAAAAATAGAAAAAAGATGTGCTTGCTGGCAAGGAAGGCTATTAAATATGGCTGGGAGAGTAACTCTAGTCCAGGCTTGTTTGACAAATATGCCTATGTATATGATGTCCTTTTACCCTTCGCCGGTGGGGGTTAGGAAAAAGGTTGACTTCTTCAGAGCCAGACTAGTCTGGCAGGAAAATAAAGATAAGAAAAAAATATCATCTAGTCAACTGGAAAACATGTTGTTTGCCTAAGGATTTGGGGGGTCTGGAATACTAAATCTTGATTGTATGTATAAATCCCTACTAGCAAAATGGCTCTGGAAATTAGAGACAGAAGATGGGATATGGGTCAGAAAAGGTAAATGTATATCTGGAATTAAAAAAAGACCTGGTGACTCTTAATTTTGGGGGAGCCTGATGAAGATTAAATACATATATTATAACATTATAAAGAAGAAACTGGGAGATAGACAGAACACTAGATTTTGGGAAGATTGGTGGGTAGGATCTTGTCACGACCGGGTTTTCCGGGTAATAAATTTCCAGAAAAGACCGTCGTGCTCATCAGCCCCAGGATTACTGTTAGCTGATAAGGCTCCAACTTGATACAGAAATTCCAAGCAAAAATACAAAAAATGTAGTACAAGACCATTCTGGCCTGTGAGTATAAAAAATGGTTTGTAGTGGTTGATGGCGGAAGCGGGTTGTGAAACATCTGTGTCTATGGGACTCCATTTCCCACGGGAACAGCTGACTAGGTTAATTCCTATCTTCGCGAGGCTGCTATCTCCATTGAGGGGGTTCCGGGGCTGGCATCGCGTCGCTCCTCTCCGTGCAAGCAAAATCTGGCCAAGACAATAGTCAGGGACAAGCCAGTGAGTACTTTGAATGTACTCGCAAACATTATGAACACATGTATAATATAACAATGATGTGCTAAAAATATTTTTATGCTCATGACGTCAGTCATGAAAGATAAATGAAACTCTGATGCGTGCAAGCAAGTTATCTATAAAAATGCAATAACATGGTAATAAAAAAATTTATGAAACAAATAACAAGTAATGCCACAGTCGGGCGTCTGAGCGACACCACATAAAGGGCTTTAAAAGAAATGCCATAGTCGGGCGTCTGAGCGACGCCACATAAAAGTCTTTAAAAGAAATGCCACAGTCGGGCGTCTGAGCGACGCCACATAAAGGGCTTTAAAAGAAATGCCACAGTCGGGCGTCTGAGCGACGCCACATAAAGGGCTTTAAAAGAAATGCCACACTCGGGCGTCTGAGCGACGCCACATAAAGGGCTTTAAAAGAAATGCCACAGTCGGGCATCCGAGCGACGCCACATAAAGGGCTTTAAAAGAAATGCCACAATCGGGCGTCTGAGCGACGCCACATAAAGGGCTTTAAAAGAAATGCCACATAATGAATATCCCGGAGGTAGAACCATCCCAGAGATATTCGGTAATAACAATAATATCACGGGTTAGTCAACAATAATAATAATCATCATAGATATCACAAGTCACGAGTAGTAATTCCATTTTCTGGTTAACAGTTTCACCTCCGAAGACCGACGCTAAGACCGACACCTGATCCATCCCAGACTGTAATCCCTAACCATGGACACGGCTATTCGAATAGGTTTATTTTCTGCAGAGGGTGTACTCTTTACCCACGAGTAACGGATTTCTTTAGTCCAGCAGGACTAATTCCGTCTACGGTCTTTTTGTTGAAAACACACCTAACTTGCACACACCAGCTTATCTCACACGTGTCTGGAATCACCCACGACACCTATTAAGCAAACTCTAAGTGGGAAGGCTACAACCTCGCGTAGCATGGGATCAAATTTATATCGCGCGCTCTAAGGGGTGGCCTCCCCTCTCAGTCCCAACCGGAAACACCGCCCCCGGACCAGGTGGCCTGCCTACCAGCTACAACCGGTATCTTCCACCATGGCCTCTCTATACGGTGTGTGCTAGAAAGAGGTTGATAACTTACTGAACCGTACTCTACTTGCTGTAGAGACGAGTGGTAGTACGAAACAAGTATGGGGGTTACTGGAACAAGACTTGATCTACGGTCGACCCAGGAGGTTCGAGTATTCCCTGCATGATTAGCATGACGAATATATTTCATCCAACAGAGTCACCTCTCATATCACCTTACCATGCCATACCAGACATAACCGTCCCGACGGAGACCGGCGACAAACTCATGCCTACCCAAGGCCGAGGTTTTCCCGGGTTCCTGCCGGTATGCATGCAAGGCACATGAGGGTGATTATCATCACAAGTGTGTCCATTTCCAACAGCATGGAAATCAACAACATGCACCCATGTATATGATCATATCACATGAAATAACAAGTCCTTCGAAATGCGGTGGTGTTATAAATGCATCAACGATCACACCAAAAATATTATGCCGGGATTCAGAATGCTTTCCTTCAATGTGTGGAAAGGCCGGGTGCACTCCAAAACTTTTGAAAGCTTCTTTTCTCTCCCCAAAATCCTATTTAAAAATATATTTGAATTAACACACATTTCAAAAACAGAACCAAAAAGTAGTTTCAAAAATTTTCAAATAAATCTTAAAATAAACTAGATCAAATTTGAGGAAGGTAGGAAAAAGAATCAACTCATTTGGGCTTATATTTAAAAAGTTATAGCCAGTCAAAGATTTGGTCAAATCTGTTATTTAAATTAAAACAGAAAAGAAAACGATTCAGATAGAAATACGCTTTCGGTACGGAGGAGGCGTACTCCTGAAGTTTACGCCTTCACTTAAACACGTGGATGGCGCGGGGTGTCACTGACAGTGGGTCCTAGGTGGCCCACTAGTCAGGTTTGACCAGTCCGCCCTCCTCCTTCTCCCTCTGTCCCGAGCGGAGGCGGGACTCCGGCGACCAACGCCGGCGAGCGGCGGCTCCTAGCAGCCTCTGGAGGGCGGGGATGGATCCGCGGATCGAGGGCGATCCTGCTGGTAGCCGCTGGGTCGGCGGGGACGGCGTGAGCTGTCGGCGGCGAGCTCCTCGGCGGAGGAAAGCTTCGGGGAAAAGTGGTTTCGGGGCGGCGGTGGTTCTCGATCGAAATGGAGTAGGGGGAAGGTTTACGGGAGGATGAGGGGGTTCTTGGTGGAGAGAACGGAGAGTGGGAGGCCCTGGTGGTGCCGAATTGGCCGGGGCAGTGGTGGCGGCTGCCGTTGCCGGAGATGGGGAAGAAGACCTTCCCCGAGTCGATTGGCTGCCATGGGAGGACAAGGGGAGCATTCTAAGGCTTCCTGCGTGCCCGGGGTGGCTCGGGGGCCTCCTTTTATAGCTCGTCGAGGTCGGTTCCGCGGCGGCCGGATAAGCTCTCCGGCGAACCACCTCGCTGTAGCTTGCAGGGCAACGTGGCGTGGCTGGGGATGACGGCAAGAGCTAGTGGACGAGAGTGCACTGCTCCAGGGGCAGGTGGCGAGTGGGAGTGGCTTGGGCGGCACCGACATGGCCAGAGGCTATCGGGCGGCGGCGGCGGCTAGCGCTTGGCCTGTCGGGCACGGCGGGGCTGCTTGGCGTGTTGTGGTGAGAAGGGGAGTGCGTGGCGAGGTGCTGTCGTGTGGGGCAAAGCCAGGGGGCCAGCGTGTCGGCTCGGCCGCGTGGCTGCAATTGGCGCGCTCTGGGCGCGTCCAGTGCACGCACAGAAGGTGTTTGATGAAATGCCAGGGTAGCCAAAAACTGCTAGGGATCAAGTGCAAAACCACAGGTCTGGGTTGGAGACCATTAGTAGGCTATTGGACAACATGGTTCGGACAGATGGACAAGTCCATCACACAAACCTATAATCATGCCAAAATTGTTCATGCCCATAAGGTGTTTGACAAAATGTTAAAGGCTTCTAAGCAACTCTTGGGGTGGCCCAAATCTCCAGATCAAGATCTCCTTAGATGCAAGAGAGAGTGGTGAGGCTAGTTGGTCAAAAGCAGAAACTTGTTAGTGCAAGTTTTACAAAACTTCAATTCTGGACAGGAACTAAATGACATTATTTCATGAACCAAAAATGATCCAAAAGGTGCATGCTCCTGGACTTAAGGGTTTATCATGGGGGACTACAAGTAGGAGAAATAATCAAGGGTTAAAGAGCAAGTAAAAACATGGTTGCTGTACAAACCATCAAGTTGGTCCAGAATGAAGATGAGGTTGATTCACTCAAATTTTTGAAAGAACATAAATAGGTTTTTGCACAAAGTGAAATAATAGGCTCCTACTGACCTCCCTTAATTTTGGTAGAAGTTTTAAAGAAATATTTAAATAGGTTGTAGTGCAAAATGCACTCTGGACCAGAGAAGAAAAATTGAGTGTAGGGCTCAAAATATTTCATGAATGAAATATATTTTTGCATAAAAGTTATTTAAAAACATCACATGACATCTCCAAATTTTTATGGGAATTTTAAGTGAATTTATCAAATGGTTGTAGTTCAAATATGGCCATTTAACCTTGAAAAACCATTTTCAAGAAAAATAAAGATCAAGCAACTTAATTATTTAATTAGTTACACTGATAAAAGGAAAGTTTTTCTTGAGAGGTTAAAACAAGTCCAACAACATTTTTTAAAAGTTTTCTCTTTGGGAAAAACTCATCATAACAGGGAAGGAAATGATTTAAAAAAATCAAAATGGAGCTCAAAAATTCAAAGTTTTAAATCCTGGCAAAATTTTATTCCATTAAAACAAGGCCAAAATTTTTGGGGTGTCACAATACTAACCCCCTTAATAAAAAATCTCGTCCTCGAGATTTTGCTAAAAGCGGTGTTAAGAAAATAATTACGCAATGATGATGTGGCTACAGTGAGAGGGCAATAAGTGGTGAAAAACCACAGTGAGAAAAACTGGGGCTGCGCGGAAAAGTCTACGGTTCGGGACAAAAACGGGTGATTTCTACGCTGGATATAAATTTAGGATAACTCCTAAATTTAGACATACGCTGGTTGTACCCGAGAGCACAGTGCTCTCTCTGGCTGACAGGTGGACCCGGGGTCCACTGTCAGTCTCCTCTTCTTCTCCCTCTGGCCCTTTCTTCCTCCTCTCTCCTGCGCGCTTTCTCCACCGGCGACGCCTAGTGTGTAGGGCATCTAGGCCGTACCGTGGTAGTGCGCGGCATGCTAGCCGCCGGTGCAGCGTGCACTCATCTCGCGGGCCAGCGCGCTGTCGGCACTGCTCGCGGATTCGACTCCGAACATCGGCGATCGGCGACGAGCGGCGTTGGTGGACTTCGCCCACCGTACACCGAGCTCGAGCTATAAAAACGGCCGGGGGCCTCTCTCTTCTTCCTCACACCTGGCCTCACTTCTCCTCCTCCATTACTGCTTACAGAAGCTCGGTCGAGGCTCTAATGGTGGAGGCGATGCCGGACTGGTTTGTGATCCTGATATGCGGAGGGCTGGCGACGCTGCTGGGGCTCTCTGTGCTCCTGTGCGCGATGATCTTCGACGAGTATCGCGATGCTGCGGCTCGGGTGTTGGCTCTCCGCGGTGGTGGTGATCATGAGGAGTAGATGGAGTGTGCCGGGTGCTAACTGTTGTTAGGGGGTGATTAGCTGGATGTAACGCCGTTGCAAAGTTTTGCAAACAGTGTATGTGTTCGAATGGTAAGGGTTGTGAGTCTGCTGCGTGGTGCTGTGTGAAATTAATTTATCCGTGTCGTGAGAAAGTGTAGATGTAGCAACTCAGGGAAAAGAAATCTCACTCCAGGATTTTGCGAGGTAAAAACATTTAATTTAAAGGAGCATAAACCACAACAAAAACTACACACATTAGCAGGGGCCAAATAATTGACTCGTCGTACAAACTCAGGGTATTACGCATAAGTCACACACATAAATAAATGCAGCAAAGAACAAATACAGTAGTGACGTCTAAAATGAAAATGGTAACTGGGCGGGGTCCTGATAAAATGTCTCTGGTAAAGGAATACATTCTTCTTCAATCGGAGGCAGTGGATTGACCAGTCGATGTATGCGTCTCTCCGTGTCGGGTCTCAGTGGTCTGCCGATGGCAACCTGAGGATTTAAATCTGCGAGGCTCTGGAGATAATCCATCACTCGCTGGTTTAAATGCTCTTGAGCAATGATGTACTGGATAAGGTTGGCCAGAACTGGGTCTCTCTCAATACGTCCACCGGGAAAAGATGTAACTTCTCCGGGTGCAGCACGACTCGGAAAGTAATGATATCCTCGTTCGCGGGCATAGGGTACTGCGGATCGAAGACGAGCAATCGCTTCTTTCGCAGCAGCTTCTATGGCCAAGTGTGGGGTTGGCATAGATTTCCCCACGAAGAAAACTTCCGTTGGATCTTGGTTGGGGTCTACAGGAGGAATGTGTAATGCTGCCCAATATTCTGAGGTGGATGGGGTGATCCTCGATTTGAACAGCTCGTACTGGGGTGGCTGGGTAGAACCCATGGTACTACGGGTAAAATCCCACAATAATTTGACAAAGCTACCTGGGGTTGCATCTGGGGTTCTCAGATGAATGCTGGGGTTCGGCATGACAGGAAGAAGCGTGAGTGTTGTGCGCAAAGTGAGGGTTGCTGGGTAAGGTCACAAGGTGGCCTTTATATAGCAATGGAGCCGGATCGTTTTACCGTGGTGAAAGGTAAAAAAAATTCCAGCTTAGTTCCAAAGGTCGGGTCGGTGTCAGAGATACACATATCTCATAAAGAGACGTGTTACTGTGGTTGTCGTCGGGTTGGTTTTGGTAGTTGTGCCCAGAAAATATGCAACTATGCGCTGACCAAAAATGCAAGGCTACTATTAAAACAGATGCACAACGACAGGCTGCGTTAATATACACGGTCGCGTGATTACAAAGCGAGGATACATTGAAACTTGGTGCTACTCATACGACTTAGTCTACCTCGTTTATGTCTAAACGGGCGTGCCTGGTGGATGTCGAGGCTTCTCCACGTGTCTCTCTGCCGGGATTAGTCGGAGATGGCGGAGGAACTACAGGGTCGGGGTAATGAGAATGACCATTGCGGGGATTGTTGGCCACAACCCCGTTGGAGTGTGCTCCCAATATGCGACGAAGCACTTCTGGGGTTATCGCAGCACCTTGGCCGATGGCTGGGGCAGATCTCGGGGTCTCGATTGGTTGTCCAAACAGCACGACTGGGTTGTCGGTGTTGGGCTCGTTTTCTTCTCTCGCCGGGGCTCGACGAACCAGCTCTCCACGAGCTGCGATTAGATCAATAGTGATCTGGTCGAACAGTGCCTCTAGTGCACTTACATAGCGCACTAGGTGCAACAATGCGGGGTCCGTCTCGTGATCTCCATTGGAAACTTGGGGTGGTCTACCATACCCTTCACGTCTGGGGTAGTAGTGGAACGAGCGACAGTTAACTCTGGGCGACAAGTGCCTGAGATGAACTATAGCCTCTCGAGCGGCTAGCTGGATGGCTTGTGGCTCAAAGGAAGTTGTTCTTCCGGTGAACCGGTAGGGGCGCTCGGGTGCTAGACTCCTACCGTAAATGTGCACAGTGGCCCAGAATTGGCGGTCTTCACCGCTCATGGGTCCTTGATACACAACATATTCTGGTGGCTCTTCTAACGTGTAGGCAAGACGGGTGAGGTTTGCGAGGACGGTCACAAAACCTCCAAGGTTGGTTGCTGTGGTTTCGTTGTGCACTATAGGTCCAGGCATTGTGGCTCGGTTTGGGGTAGCGGCTGTGTGGTGCTGTGCTGGGACTAGCGTGCCCTCTTTATAGGAAAAAGGGGACGGTATCTCCCTTCGCACGCTTGTGAGAAAGGACTACTTAGGGGCCGGTCACTGGCGCATGAGTGACAGGTTAGGTTGATAGGTTGGGCACCGACTGCCAAAAAGTGTTGGGTCACTGTGTGGCTATCTTGCACGAGAAGCTTGGCTGGGGTTTGGTTAAGGTCTGGTGGGTTGGTTTGCCTAAGTTTATTGACCTAGCTAAGATAGGATTAGCCAATGGTCAGCCTGGCTCTGATACCAAGTCTGTCACGACCGGGTTTTCCGGGTAATAAATTTCCAGAAAAGACCGTCGTGCTCATCAGCCCCAGGATTACTGTTAGCTGATGAGGCTCCAACTTGATACAGAAATTCCAAGCAAAAATACAAAATATGTAGTACAAGACCATTCTGGCCTGTGAGTATAACAAATGGTTTCTAGTGGTTGATGGCGGAAGCGGGTTGTGAAACATCTGTGTCTATGGGACTCCATTTCCCACGGGAACAGCTGACCAGGTTAATTCCTATCTTCGCGAGGCTGCTATCTCCATTGAGGGGGTTCCGGGGCTGGCATCGCGTCGCTCCTCTCCGTGCAAGCAAAATCTGGCCAAGACAATAGTCAGGGACAAGCCAGTGAGTACTTTGAATGTACTCGCAAACATTATGAACACAGGTATAATATAACAATGATGTGCTAAAAATATTTTTATGCTCATGACGTCAGTCATGAAAGATAAATGAAACTCTGATGCGTGCAAGCAAGTTATCTATAAAAATGCAATAACATGGTAATAAAAAAAAATTATTAAACAAATAACAAGTAATGCCACAGTCGGGCGTCTGAGCGACACCACATAAAGGGCTTTAAAAGAAATGCCACAGTCGGGCGTCTGAGCGACGCCACATAAAAGGCTTTAAAAGAAATGCCACAGTCGGGCGTCTGAACGACGCCACATAAAGGGCTTTAAAAGAAATGCCACAGTCGGGCGTCTGAGCGACGCCACATAAAGGGCTTTAAAAGAAATGCCACAGTCGGGCGTCTGAGCGACGCCACATAAAGGGCTTTAAAAGAAATGCCACAGTCGGGCGTCTGAGCGACGCCACATAAAGGGCTTTAAAAGAAATGCCACAATCGGGCGTCTGAGCGACGCCACATAAATGGCTTTAAAAGAAATGCCACATAATGAATATCCCGGAGGTAGAACCATCCCAGAGATATTCGGTAATAACAATAATATCACGGGTTAGTCAACAATAATAATAATCATCATAGATATCACAAGTCACGAGTAGTAATTCCATTTTCTGGTTAACAGTTTCACCTCCGAAGACCGACGCTAAGACCGACACCTGACCCATCCCAGACTGTAATCCCTAACCATGGACACGGCTATTCGAATAGGTTTATTTTCTGCAGAGGGTGTACTCTTTACCCACGAGTAACGGATTTCTTTAGTCCAGCAGGACTAATTTTGTCTACGGTCTTTTTGTTGAAAACACACCTAACTTGCACACACCAGCTTATCTCACACGTGTCTGGAATCACCCACGACACCTGTTAAGCAAACTCTAAGTGGGGAGGCTACAACCTCGCGTAGCATGGGATCAAATTTATATCGCGCGCTCTAAGGGGTGGCCTCCCCTCTCGGTCCCAACCGGAAATACCCATGCCCCCGGACCAGGTGGCTGCCTACCAGCTACAACCTGTATCTTCCACCATGGCCTCTCTATACGGTGTGTGCTAGAAAGAGGTTGACAACTTACTGAACCGTACTCTACTTGCTGTAGAGACGAGTGGTAGTACGAAACAAGTATGGGGGTTACTGGAACAAGACTCGATCTACGGTCGACCCAGGAGGTTCGAGTATTCCCTGCATGATTAGCATGACGAATATATTTCATCCAACAGAGTCACCTCTCATATCACCTTACCATGCCATACCAAACATAACCGTCCCGACGGAGACCGGCGACAAACTCATGCCTACCCAAGGCCGAGGTTTTCCCGGGTTCCTGCCGGTATGCATGCAAGGCACATGAGGGTGATTATCATCACAAGTGTGTCCATTTCCAACAGCATGGAAATCAACAACATGCACCCATGTATATGATCATATCACATGAAATAACAAGTCCTTCGAAATGCTGTGGTGTTATAAATGCATCAACGATCACACCAAAAATATTATGCCGGGATTCAAAATGCTTGCCTTCAATGTGTGGAAAGGCCGGGTGCACTCCAAAACTTTTGAAAGCTTCTTTTCTCTCCCCAAAATCATATTTAAAAATATATTTGAATTAACACACATTTCAAAAACAGAACCAAAAAGTTGTTTGAAATTTTTTCAAATAAATCTTAAAATAAACTAGATCAAATTTGAGGAAGGTAGGAAAAAGAATCAACTCATTTGGACTTATATTTAAAAAGTTATAGCCAGTCAAAGATTTGGTCAAATCTGTTATTTAAATTAAAACAGAAAAGAAAACGATTCAGATAGAAATACGCTTTCGGTACGGAGGAGGCGTACTCCTGAAGTTTACGCCTTCACTTAAACACGTGGATGGCGCGGGGTGTCACTGACAGTGGGTCCTAGGTGGCCCACTAGTCAGGTTTGACCAGTCCGCCCTCCTCCTTCTCCCTCTGTCCCGATCGGAGGCGGGACTCTGGCGACCAACGCCGGCGAGCGGCGGCTCCTAGCGGCCTCTGGAGGGCGGGGATGGATCCGCGGTTCGAGGGCGATCCTGCTGGTAGCCGCTGGGTCGGCGGGGACGGCGTGAGCTGTCGGCGGCGAGCTCCTCGGCGGAGGAAAGCTTCGGGGAAAAGTGGTTTCGGGGCGGCGGTGGTTCTAAATCGAAATGGAGTAGGGGGGAGGTTTACGGGAGGATGAGGGGGTTCTTGGTGGAGAGAACGGAGAGTGGGAGGCCCTGGTGGTGCCGAATTGGCCGGGGCAGTGGCGGCGGCTGCCGTTGCCGAAGATGGGGAAGAAGACCTTCCCCGAGTCGATTGGCTGCCATGGGAGGACTAGGGGAGCATTCTAAGGCTTCCTGCGTGCCCGGGGTGGCTCGGGGGCCTCCTTTTATAGCTCGTCGAGGTCGGTTCCGCGGCGGCCGGATAAGCTCTCCGGCGAACCGCCTCGCTGTAGCTTGCAGGGCAACGTGGCGTGGCTGGGGATGACGGCAAGAGCTAGTGGACGAGAGTGCACTGCTCCAGGGGCAGGTGGCGAGTGGGAGTGGCTTGGGCGGCACCGACATGGCCAGAGGCTGTCGGGCGGCGGCGGCGGCTAGCGCTTGGCCTGTCGGGCACGGTGGGGCTGCTTGGCGTGTTGTGGTGAGAAGGGGAGTGCGTGGCGAGGTGCTGCCGTGTGGGCCAAAGCCAGGGGGCCAGCGTGTCGGCTCGGCCGCGTGGCTGCAATTGGCGCGCTCTGGGCGCGTCCAGTGCACGCACAGAAGGTGTTTGATGAAATGCCAGGGTAGCCAAAAACTGCTAGGGATCAAGTGCAAAACCACAGGTCTGGGTTGGAGACCATTAGTAGGCTATTGGACAACATGGTTCGGACAGATGGACAAGTCCATCACACAAACCTATAATCATGCCAAAACTGTTCATGCCCATAAGGTGTTTGACAAAATGTTAAAGGCTTCTAAGCAACTCTTGGGGTGGCCCAAATCTCCAGATCAAGATCTCCTTAGATGCAAGAGAGAGTGGTGAGGCTAGTTGGTCAAAAGCAGAAACTTGTTAGTGCAAGTTTTACAAAACTTCAATTCTGGACAGGAAATAATTGACATTATTTCATGAACCAAAAATGATCCAAAAGGTGCATGCTCCTGGACTTAAGGGTTTATCATGGGGGACTACAAGTAGGAGAAATAATCAAGGGTTAAAGAGCAAGTAAAAACATGGTTGCTGTACAAACCATCAAGTTGGTCCAGAATGAAGATGAGGTTGATTCACTCAAATATTTGAAAGAACATAAATAGGTTTTTGCACAAAGTGAAATAATAGGCTCCTACTGACCTCCCTTAATTTTGGTAGAAGTTTTAAAGAAATATTTAAATAGGTTGTAGTGCAAAATGCACTCTGGACCAGAGAAGAAAAATTGAGTGTAGGGCTCAAAATATTTCATGAATGAAATATACTTTTGCATAAAAGTTATTTAAAAACATCACATGACATCTCCAAATTTTTATGGGAATTTTAAGTGAATTTATCAAATGGTTGTAGTTCAAATATGGCCATTTAACCTTGAAAAACCATTTTCAAGAAAAATAAAGATCAAGCAACTTAATTATTTAATTAGTTACACTGATAAAAGGAAAGTTTTTCTTGAGAGGTTAAAACAAGTCCAACAACATTTTTTAAAAGTTTTCTCTTTGGGAAAAACTCATCATAACAGGGAAGGAAATGATTTAAAAAAAATCAAAATGGAGCTCAAAAATTCAAAGTTTTAAATCCTGGCAAAATTTTATTCCATTAAAACAAGGCCAAAAATTTTGGGGTGTCACAGATCTAAACCACTGAAAGAGGCCTACCCAAGCTTTATTTCATTAGCTTGACCCGCGACATTTCGGTGGCCCAGGCCATTGACATGGGATGGGAGGGGTTTAAGTTTAGAAGGGATTTGTCTGGAGATAAAAGAATTCTATGGGATAGTTTGAAGTCCAGATGTGAGGAAGTGAGAATGTATGCGGTCAAAGATCAGCCAATGTGGATGCTGACAGCCAACTGACAATTCTCAGTGCGATATCTATATCAACAGCTAGTTAAAACTGATGTAGGGTTTCCACACAAATTTCTTTGAAAAGTGAAAATTCCAGCGAAAATAAAGATGTTTCTCTGGCTAATAGCCAGGAAAAGTATACTGACCAGATATAACCTGGCAAAAAGAGGGTGGAAAGGGAATCAAAGTTGTGTGTACTGTGGTCGAAATGAAACCATAGATCACCTTTTCTTCTCTTGTTCTGCTGCCAGGTTACTTTGGAGTTTGATTAAATGCTCCTTCAATTTTAAAACAGCTTCGATTGGGGTTGATGATTGCCTAGGGGCATGGATCAAGAAATTTAAGTTAGAGGAAAGAAAACTAGTGCTAGTTGGAATGTCTGCAACTCTTTGGGCTATTTGGAAATGTCGAAATGATATAATTTTTCATGATAAATTGGTCACTGACCCCATGACGTTAGTGAAACTAACTTGCAATTGGATTGTGGACTGGGCTGTTTTGCGGAGAAAAAACCCAGGACAAAACTTACTGATGCTGGGGGCAAAACTAATCGAGCAAGTAGCAAGTGAGGTATACAGAGCTTCACAGGGATGGAGAGCGGAAGTTCCTTGTCTGATGATTTGAAGATTTCGTTTCCTAAGATGGCTCGTTGTTTTCCCTTTCTTGTTTTCTGCTTGCTGGAGGCTGCGCCCTCGTGCTCAAAATGGTCGCTTGTGACCCTAAGATTTAAATTTTTGCTGCTTAGACTGGTTTACTTTTGGATGTTGGTAGCTGTTTAGGTTTCGCTCTTGTGAACTGGATTTCGTGGTGGTTTCGTCAATGAAATCGGAGGGGTCCCCCCCTCCTATATTTTTTAAAAAACCGCTCGCATCCATGCGTATAGTAGGGTTGGCCAGGTGAGCCAAATGGAGACAAACTTGGTGACAAGCACAAGACTTGGACAACCATGATGACCGTCTTTTTAAGGTGTAATATGGAGTACATTTATAACATTTTTTTCTTTTTTCAAGTTGTTGATTTTTATTTTATTTTTTGAGGTGGCTACCCGTTTATTCCAATAGATTCATCTTTTTTTCTTTGAGATGATCAACTTGAACCCTAGATACAAGGTAATAATTCTTTGAGATAATTTTTTTTTGTTTTTGAACACAGTACAGACGCAAACGCTCCTATACACGCGCATAAACTCACCCCTATGAACGCACAGACGCACACCTACCCCTATGAGCACCTTCAAAAGACTGAGTCGACATATCATCTTAAAATTTACGAAGTCACCGTATGCACATCGTCGTTGACGAGAATGTCTCCTTCCATTGAATGCGCATAGCCGGAAATCCAGGTACCTGGATGTAATTTAGGTGATTTTTTTTCTCTGTCTGTCGTGTAAACAAGGTGGCCCAGGCCCACTCGGGCGTGTCTTCCTCACGCCGCCAGCCACTCGCCTCCATGCCCACAACCACAAGCTCCAGATCCGTGTCCTCAGCCCCCCCTCCCATGGCGCAAGCTGTGTAGGGGTTGCACGCCGAGCGCCGCCCTTGTGCTGCCGCCGCCACACCCCATCTAGCTAGCTTAGGCAGAGAGGATTGCAGAGTGGTGTATCACCGAGCAGGGGAAGGGAAGAGAGATGGAGGCGGCCACAGTGGGCGCCATACTGAAGGCCTCCCTACCAAGCCTGTTCAAGTTGGTAGGTAACAGATGCAAGCGGCTGGAGCCTGTTGTTGGATCCATTCAAGAAAAGCTTGAGATTATGCAATCAATTTTCCAAGATCCTAGCTGGGGAGGCAATAAAACCAGCGATTTCAAGATCACGCAACTCAAAAGGTTGGCGGAAGAGATCAACGACTGCATGGCCAGCTTCGATGCCAAAATGATATCTGTTACACAGTTTGCCAGAAAGATTTCTGAGCTCAAGGCGAGAATAGAATCTTTATTCGTGGGGCTACAATCTTTTAGCGCCCTGGCGCCGATCAATCCATGTTCTCCTCCTCCAGTGACGGCTGATGCAGAAGAGGATCTTCTTACCTTGGTACAGAACCAATCGGAGATGAAGGCCAAGGTTATCTGCGCCATTGGCTTCGGTGGCCGAAATACTCTGCTTGCAAGGCAAGTCTACAACAATGCTGAAGTCCGCTGGCAGTTCGGTCAGTGGGCGTGGGTTACTGCGGCAGACAAAACCATGGATGATGTTCTGATGGAGATACTCGGGCAATTTGGGAATGAGCCGCACCGTAGGCCGGGCATTGGCATGGGCACGGTCATCCTCAGCTGGCTTCTTTGCATCTTCACATTTTTTCACAGACTGCTTCTCTGGATTTTCAGTGACCAGATGCCTGGGACACCTCCGGCCGCCGCCGACGCTGCAGAGTTTGACATGGAGCATCAGCTCAAGTCACGCCTAAGCGAAAAAAGGTGAATCTACAATCTTCCTATATCTAGTATACACCCCCATTTGAATATTAAAAAAAAATGTTAATAGTTTGCACCATCTCTCAGTATCTAATTTACAACCTTATTTACAACCTTTAACAGAAGAGTCTAAAAGTTTTATTGTCAATTCAATTTAACAACAAAGCATAATGGGGACCTTCTTTATTAATGATCCTTTTATCCCACTGATCTTAAGGACTGCCTTGTTATCAAACTTTATCCATATTTCTTATAGCCACTAATTTCTGTGAGAGATATAGTTACATAGCCTCTAGCCGCAGAGGATTGATATAGTTTTATTTACATTAGTTTCTTAAAATTTACCCTGTCAAAATAAGTTTTACCTCAATTTATATGCTCTGTAGGTATTTGATTGTAATTGATGACGTGAGGACAGAAGAGGTGTTTAATAGAATATCTGCCTTCTCTTGGACCAACAGAGTGGGTGGCAGAATTATCGTGACGACGAACATCCGGCCAGCAGAGAGACCATGCATCTGCGGTGACGACGAAGATAACAGCACAACTGGCCTGGTTTTTGTTGGAGAGGTGGACACTGGGATGTTGTATGGAAGAACCTGCTTCCAACTTTGTGATGCGGCCTTAGCAAGAATGCAAGGGTTGCTTGGCTGTAACCACCAGAAGGCTGTTCTTGAAGAGTTCTTGCTATATTTCAGCATGTTCCCGCATGATCATGATGTCAGAAGGAACCCTCTAATAAGGCGATGGCTAGCCGAAGGACTAGTTGTACACGCAAAACAGAAAGTCTCTGAGTATGTATACCGTTCTGATCAGGACATTGTGGCCGATCATTTAGACATCCTCATCAACAACAATATTATCAAGTCCGTTAAGAAGAGCAGCAACGGGAAAGTGAAGAGATGCCAGCCTCCAGGGTTTGTGTTCAACCACATTTGCGCCAGGGCAGCGACAGATAAATTTAGCACCTTGTTGTGTGGCCCGATTCAGAATGAGATCGCTGGAGAAGCATATGTTCGCCGGTTTTCCCTCCATCCTTTCATGGACACTGCGAATGGTGGGCTCAATGTGCCAGATGCAGTAGACGACCATCTCCATACTATGTTGGTCTTTCCAACTGCAGGTTCCCGATATGGAGCTATCTTGAGTTTTAACAACCGTAGGCTTCTGCGGGTGTTGGATCTGAAAGAGTGTGCTGATGTGACTCCAGACCATCTCTTAATAATATGTGACCTGTTGCTGCTGAAATATCTGAGCCTCGGGAGCAGTATTGACCATGTTCCGAGGAAAATAGGGAAGCTGATACGTTTGGAGACACTGGAGATGAGGACAACTGATGTAGTGGTGGTGTACTCAGAAGTGCTCAAGCTGCCCAAATTGAAACACCTCCTTGGGAAGTTTCGGCTGTCTAGCGTTGACTGCCCTCCACCCAATAAAAAGAAGGAAACTGATGACTGCCCAGATGAAGATCCAAAGAAAGTGTGGAGGTTGAAGGGTGGATTCTCAAAGCTAAAGGACTTCTTGAGGGAAAAAAGTGCCCTGGAGACGCTAGCAGGAATTGTCATCGGCAATGGCATAGGACTTCCACAGCTGCTGAGTTGTATGTTGCGGTTGAGGAAGCTGAAGATATGGTGTACTCCTAATCCCAATCCAAATGAGCCGACAGACTTGAGTGGTATTAAGAAAGGCATCAAGGTATTCATCGGTCATGGAACCCGTATGACTACTCTTGATTACTCCCTGTCTATTAACTTCAATGGGTCTTCAAAATCATTCCTGGATGCCCTGGAAGATCCGGGTAGGCTCACATCGCTTAAGCTGAGTGGCAAGCTGTCAATACCACTTTCGGTGGTTGCCAAGATGGCTAGTCTTCAGGAGTTGTGCCTCTCACAGACTAATCTCAGCGGCCATTTAATCCAAGCCGGACTGAGTAATTTGAGATGTCGACTGAAATTTCTGAAGCTGGTTCAGAAAAATCTTAGGGACCTCTCGATACAAAACCAGGGCCCCTTCGTACGACTGGAGAGGATATGCCTCGTGGGCATGGAAAGTCTCACGGAAATAATAATTCAAGATCTGACTAAGCTTGACACGCTCCATTTGATCTGTCCAACTCCAGGTGCTCTTCCTGGTGTCCAGATCGGAAGCCTGCGAAATCTCAAGGAAGTTGGGCTCCACTCTAGAGTTGATGGTGCTATCAAACGTGGATGGGAAGCTGCTGCAAGGGACCATCAGCGTCAGCCCAACGTCGTGACCATTGAAACACCCTAATGCAAGTTGTGCCAAAATCCTCCACGAAGCAGCATCACATATGGTCAGTTTGTTTCTCCATCTCCTCCTCCGTTTGCTTGTATATAATTGGTTTTCAGTATTCTACTAGCTAGTTGTCGTTGCCGGCGTGCACATGGTAGATATATATAACAATGACGTTCGCTTCTTCTACATTGTGTGCAGTGCAAATTGTTGCAAAGATGAGCCAATCACTTGATGCATCGCTTCCTGTTCTGCAAATCTCCTCCCTGCCTCCATTCCGTGCCAGAAGCACAATGGATTTTATAATGAAGTTCTAAAACTACTTGAAATCCCAAATTCTCGTATAGCCTAGTACTCCTATGGCTTGTATCCAGATTATGTTGTTTTCCTAGGGCTTGTATTCAGATTATGTTGTTTTACTATCATCGGGATTATGTTGTTTTCCTAGGTCTTGTATTCAGATTGTGTTGTTTTACTATCATCCGGATTATGTTGTTTTCCTAAGGCTTGTATTCAGATTGTGTTGTTTTACTATCATCGGGATTATGTTGTTCTCCTAGGGCTTGTATTCAGATTGTGTTGTTTTACTATCATCCGGATTATGTTGTTTTCCTAGGGCTTGTATTCGGATTGTGTTGTTTTACTATCATCCGGATTATGTTATTTT
>NC_041381.1:431579-483278 GCF_002162155.2 Triticum dicoccoides | reverse complement strand
AGCTTGTATTCAGATTGTGTTGTTTTAGTATCATCCGGATTATATTGTTTTCCTAGGGCTTGTATTAAGATTGTGTTGTTTTAGTATCATCCGGATTATGTTGTTTTCCTAGAGCTTGTATTAAGATTGTGTTGTTTTAGTATCATCCGGATTATGTTGTTTTCCTAGAGCTTGTATTAAGATTGTGTTGTTTCAGTATCATCGGGATTATGTTGTTTTCCTAGGGCTTGTATTCAGATTGTGTTGTTTTACTATCATCCGGATTATGTTGTTTTCCTAGGGCTTGTATTCAGATAATGTTGTTTTACTATCCAGATCATGTTGCTTTCCTAGGCCTTGCATTCAGATTATGTTATTTTCCTAGGTCTTGTAGTTTTGCTTTCTTGAAGTCCAGGGGATGAGATTTCAACCAATAATAATCGCAAAACCGCTTGTGGAACAGCGAACATCACTGCACCTTGCCCATTCGACAATAGAAAACATACGTAGAAGATAGATAGGGATATTTGAATGTTAGGAGGGACAAGTAATACGGATTGGAGAGAGTACTAATTAAAACACCGAAATGGTAAGTGCCACATGTGTGGCATGAAGCACTCCGGTCCTGGCGTTTTTTATAACTAAAGTTGTCATCCGAAAAGAAAGAACAAACAAAAAAAATAAACTGAAACTTGCCATCTAAAAAGAAAGTTGTAATGCTTGACAACAAAAATTGCTATTCTCGCAAAACTAAACATGACATAAAAAATGTTTGAAGTTACCATGTGTTCGTGTCACATCGTGTGGCACTTATCCGGGTCATAATGATGCCATAATTAATTTGCACCATTCACAGGCTCACAAACAAGACATCCATCGATTACTAGCCCAGATAATAACAATCAGGGAGAAAAACGAGCACTGACAAGTAACAGCGCACGCGTCACAAAATAAAACGACAAGTAAGAGCGCAGAATTGTCTAAAAGGAATAACAAACAATTTCTGGTGACATTCCGTCAAAAATAATTGGTTTGTGGCTCATCGGGTTCGCAGTTAACCCTACCGAACTCGAGGGTGGCCGTCGGCGCGAGCTGCAGGCTGATTGGGCAGCGGAGGCTTAGCTTGCGCGTGTTGCCAATGCCAAGCGTGATCTCGCCGGAGAGGCGCACGCCCACATCGAACACGCCCGTGGCGTTCTGCTTCTTGAATTCCTCGACCGCCGCGGCGCCGAGCAGATCTGACGGGACCTCCCCGCCGGGGTGCAGCAGGTGGACCTCGGTCCTACGCGGGGGGTGCCTGTGCCCCTCGTAGGCGACGCTGGCGTTGCACAGACGCCTGTTGAAGAAGATGAAGGCGGCCGCCAGGGGCTCCGTGTACTTGAAGCTCATGGCCATGTTCGGGTTCCGGACCTTGAGGGCGATGGAGATGTTGAAGCAGAAGATGGACTTGCCGTTCTTCGTGGTGGCCAAGGCGAATTGGTTGAGACGGGCGTCCTCCACGTCGGCCTTGACCTCGGGGACGACGGCGAAGCGCAGGACGATGAGCACCACGGCGGCGAGGACCGCGGCTATGGTGAAGCCGATTGCCAGCCGCCGGGACAGCTTTGCGCACCTCCGTTGAGTTTCATGGGAGAAGTAATCACGGCGACGCCGGCCCATCTCTGCCCTACGTGTGACTGTGAGATCGGGTGGGAATGGAGAAAAGCCTCTCCGTGCGGTGTTTGGCAGTGCCGCGCGGAGACCGGAGACCAAAAGTCTTTGGTCTTTCAACAAAGGTACACAACCGCAATAATCACTCTCTGGCTCTCTGCTACTACTTTCCTAATGGCGTCTCTAGGAACGCGCATCCCGCGAGCCCGTAAAATGCATTTGCAGTTCACGGAAAAACGGTTTTGCGGGCCGGCGTGGATGACCGCAGAGGCAAACCTCGCAAAACAGACCCGTATAAAAAGATATTCGCGGAATATACTCTTCTACGTGTTGACTTTGCGGGATTCGGTCTGGCGCCGCTCCCGCCGGTTCGCAGTTTCTAAATTTGCACCTCAATTTGATACAACATAATGTATTCCTTTACTTTTTCAACAACATTCGATACATAGGACATCATCAATTTTTTTGCTACAAGAACAAAGACCAAAAAGAAATAAGAACCACAATTATGCATTTTAGAAGATTTCCAACTTCCATAACTGTCAGGACCCCGACTCGATGTCACATCGATCTAGCTGGTAACACCTCATATCACTTTGCGGCCTCACGCACGGTATCCCCACGGGTATCGTCTTACCTTTTCCCGGGACCGTTTGCGCCTTTTGGCTCGCGTATATGAAAGTGTCGCTAGCATCCATATGATAAAGAGCCCGGGCTGACATGACTAGTCGTAAACCCAAAGTGGCACAGACTTACAGGGACAGGCATCCATGACCCAGCTTCGAACGTGTCGGTCATCAGCAAGTGGGTCCGGGCTGTAGCACTGGGCTAGCAGGACTCCGGTAAACCGGGCTGTAGCGGGCTAACAGGACTCCGGTACTCAAAGCGTGACATTTCCCCGAAGGGACCGACACAGGAACGAAGAAGGACACATGCCGGCCAGCCTAAGTGTTCCAGAGCAGTAGCAAGCTACCATGGCTCAGCGGTAACACTAGGAGACATTTCCCGGTAAGAGAGGCTACTAAAGATAAACAACTAGATAGCCAGATCCCACACATACCAAGCATTTCAATCATACACACAATATGCTCGATATGTGCAAATACAACGAAGCATCACAACATGACTCTATGACACAAGTACTTTATTTAAGGCTCAGTGAGCCATACATAACATACACACAAAGGTACGGGTCTCACGACCCAACATACAAGTCATACAATCATACAAGCCAGCAGCGGAAGTAACTTGTCTGAGTACAGACAACTAGTAAAATAAAAGAGGCTTGGAAAGCCTCTGGCTATACTATGTGGTCCTTCACAAGCTCAGGGTCACCACCTGGGTCTTTAGCCTACTCGTTGATGTCAACGTCTACATAGAACCCATCAGAAGGGGTTGCAGCGTCTTCTGTAAAAATGTAGATTATAGCAACATGAGTACAAAGGTACTCAGCAAGACTTACATCAGATCCTACATACATGCATAGTATCAAGAAGGGTTGGTGGAGTTATTGCAGCAAGCCAACTTTGACTCTTGGCTAGTCTATCCTACGATACTTCAACTTGAAATAGTTTTGCGCACACGAGTCCACTATTCACCACTTCAATACACTACCGAGGATCCACCTCCGTCCTCCTACGGAGGAGCCATCCTCGGCACTCACACTTATCTTGAGGCTTTTAGTAGTTTCCATTTACTTGTCTATGAACTGTATAGGCAACCAAGTAGTCCTTTACCGCGGACGCGGCTATTCGAATAGATCATGTTAACCCTGCAGGGGGTACTTCTTCATACACGCTCTCACCACTTACCGTCGTTTACACGACATGTACTCGGCAACCTTCAAGCGAAAGCCCAACGTGGGTGTCGGCCACGACCTACCTAATCACCTAAGCCTCCAGTCCAGGTTTATCGCCTATTCAGGTTCCATCCGCAGGGAGTCCGGCCGAGGTTTCCCATACGGCCCCGAACGATGTGAACAGGGTTCCCGAGATACCTAACGGGTATTCGGTACACCCGGCCACGTACCTACCGCATCACAGCCCACCCCTACGGTCAGCGCTGTCCACGGCCTCCAGTAGGCTACAAACACCAGAAACTACTTGCAACTCCTGGACGGAGAACTAGGGTGAATAAGAAGTCGAGAGGGTCCATTGGTTTCGGGCCCAATGCATGGTAGTAGCTGATTCTTAAATCACACATACAGATCTCAGTGCTTAAGGTCGGCTTCAATGAAACAACCCACCATGTACTCCTACATGGCCTCTCATCGATACCTTTACCAAATCGTGTTCACCACACCACTCTCATTACTGACATAATCATTTCACTCTAGCCCATCACCCAGATGAACCAGACCTGACACGACTCTAAGCATAGCAGGCATAGCAAGGTAGGAACAACACATACATATGGCTCAATCAACTCCTACACATGCTAGTGGGTTTCATCTAGTTACTGTGGCAATGACAGGTCATGCAGAGGAAATGGGTTCAACTACCGTAGCACACAGCAGTTTGAATCGCGTTGTCTTAATGCAGTAAAAGAGAGCAGGAGCGAGAACACGGGATTGTATCGATATGATCAAATGGTTGGTTGCTTGCCTGATGGTTCGATGCACGGATACGGTTCTTCGTTAGGGTAGTCACGGTACTCCTCGGGGACAGATCCTGTCGTAAAGGATAACGATACACAGGCATCACCAAACAATGTGCAACAATATGATGCATGCATGAACATGGCAATATGAGTGTGTTGGGCTAATGCAACTAAAGCCAGAAGGGTTTGAACAAATTTGAATCAAAGATTCAAATTTCAATTTCAAATATGGCCTTTTAAAGTGCTTTTCCTTGTTCTGATTAAAACATCCATTTAACTTGTTGGATCATGCATGAAAATAGTACAGATGGATAGATTGGATTTTTCTGATCATTTTTCATATATAATTTGTCCAATTTGGAGTTACAGAATAAAAGTTATGAATTTTTGAAGTTTAATTAATATTCTGGAATTTCCTGATTTAATTTAAATCCAGAAATATCATTTACTGCGTCAGCCTGACGTCATAGTGACATCAGCAGGTCAACAGGGCTGGCTCGGGTCAAACCTGACGTGTGGGGTCCACACGTCAGTGACACAGGGGCTAATCCCGTGTTGACCCGGGCTGGTTAGCTTTGACTAAGCCCTAGGGCCCACTTGTCAGCGTCAGTAGGTGGTGGTTTAGTGGCTAATTAACTAGGCCATGTCAGCTCGCCGGAGTTCTGGCCGGCGGCGACCATCAGTGCGGCGGCGATAGTGGTTTTGGTCGTTTCGGCCACCAAATGAACCGCGGAGGCCACCGGAGTGAAGCTGAGGACGACCCGCGGCTCTTGGCGGAGTCCGTTGGGATCGGGGTGGCCGGAGTCGACGGCGGCGAGCTCGGCTGCGGCGGCCGGGGTTCGGTCGTGCACGGGAACGGTGTTGCAGGGTGTTAGGGGGGGTGTTGGAGCGTGCTACGTGCTCCTAGTGAGATGTGGAGCACGATGGCGTGCTCGGTTGGGCGCTACGGCGATCGTGGCCACGACGGCGACATCGCCGGCGGCGTGAAGCTTTCGGCCGCGGTGGGGCTAGGGCCTAGGGGTCGGGAGAGAGCAGGGGAGAAGGGGGAAACGGTGGCGTAGCTCACCGCGGTTGCAGTGGGCGTCGAAGCGGGCTCGGGGACGCGTCGGAGACGACGAATTTGACGGCGACGGTGGTCGGAGTCCGAAGAGGGGAACGGCGACGTGGCGGCGATGCAGGGCTTCCGGGGACCCGTGGAGCGGTGGGGAGGAGGAAGGAGTCGAGGCGGAGCTTCTGAGCTGGTCGGGGAAGCGAGGGGTGGTCGGAGACGGTGGCTAAGGCGAACGGCGGCGACGGTGAGCTTCGGCCGTGAGAGAGCGAGAGAGTGAGGGAGAGCCGGGGGAGAGTGAATGGGGTGTCGGCGAGGTCGGGGCGACGACCAGAAGACGATCCACGCGGCGCAACGGCGACCAGGGCGATGCAGAGAGGCTGGGTGGTGCGTGGCGAGCTCGGGCGCGCCATGCTCACCTCCCTGCCTGCTCTGGCGAGGGGAAGCAGCTGGCTGGCACGGGCCAGCACAGTGCTGGGCCGGCTGGGCTGGGCCGCACAGGTAGGTCTTCCCCTTTCTTTATTTTCTGTTTTCTGTTTTTATTTAATATAACTGCGACTTTGTTGAATTAATTAAAATACCTAGGCAACTCCAAAAATCACCAAACTACTCCTGGTCCATAGTTGGATTATTTCCAACATGAAACATTTTAGTTTGGAGATATTTGAGCATTTAAATATTTTATATAATTTTAAATGCCCAAATTCAAATAGTTATGATTTAATTCAAAACCCTAGGATGGCCTAGGAAAATGTGCACCACTTTTGGCAGAGGTTCTGAACCAAGGCAAAAATGATGGGCATTTTAGAAGGGCATTTCAGGTTCATTGAAAAATTATTTTAGTAAACCCTAGTTGGTTTCAGAGGGGACTGGGGGTTCTGTCATCCCCATTTCAAGTTTCTGATGAATGAGTAAACATGATGCAACACTCTAATGCATAACTAGCTAGGGTGTGACAACTCACCCCCACTCAAAAGAATCTCGTCCCGAGATTTGGGTTCCTCCGGGAAGAAGGCGGGATATTCAAGTCGAAGACGATCCTCCCTTTCCCAGGTTGCTTCATCTTCAGAATGGTGCGACCATTGAACCTTGAGAAACTTGATATTATGACGTCGCGTGGTACGTTCGGCTTGATCGAGGATCGAGGGTACTCTCGATAGGTAAGATTATCTTGGAGATCAAGCGTTTCGTGGTCCACTTCACGGATAGGATCCGAGAAGCAACGCCTGAGTTGAGAAATGTGGAAGACATCGTGAACTCTGGAGAGGTGCGGAGGTAGTTCCAATTGGTAGGCAACTTCTCCTCGTTTGGCAAGAATGCGAAAAGGTCCAATGTAACGAGGAGCCAATTTGCCTTTGATACCGAAACGATGGGTTCCCTTCAGAGGGGTGACCCGAAGATAAGCCTTCTCGTCAACCTCGAAAGTCATAGCCTTATGTTTTCGGTCATATTGACTCTTTTGACGAGATTGGGCTGTTTTCAACTTTTCACGAACGATACGAACTTGTTCTTCTGCTTCCTGAATCATATCCGGGCCAAAGAATTGTCTTTCCCCGGTCTCTGACCAGTTAAGGGGTGTTCGACATCGCCGTCCATAGAGGACTTCAAAAGGGGCTTTACCCAAGCTGGATTGATAGCTGTTGTTGTAAGCGAATTCGGCAAATGGAAGGCACTTCTCCCAGTCCATTCCGAACGAGATAACAGAGGCTCGAAGCATGTCTTCTAGAATCTGATTGACGCGTTCCACTTGACCACTTGACTGAGGGTGGAAAGCGGTGCTAAAGGAGAGACGGGTTCCCATAGTATTTTGGAAACTTTCCCAAAATCGAGAGGTGAAAAGACTTCCTCGATCCGAATTGATTTCCAAAGGGACACCATGAAGAGACACTATTCGGGAGATGTATAAGTCTGCCGGCTGACTAGCGGTTATACTCTCACGAACAGGTAAGAAATGAGCTACTTTGGAAAGACGATCGACCACAACGAAAATAGCATTATTCCCTCTTTTGGTCCTGGGAAAACCGGTAATGAAATCCATACCAATTTTATCCCATTTCCATTCAGGAATAGCTAATGGTTGAAGGGTGCCAGCAGGCCGTTGATGCTCTGCTTTTACACGACGACAGACGTCGCAATTAGCAATATACTGAGCGATTTCTCTCTTCATCCTAGTCCACCAGAACCTCTGGCGTAGGTCCTGATACATTTTTGTGCTACCGGGGTGAATGGTGAGAGGAGATTCATGAGCTTCCTTAAGGATTAATCGCCTTAGGTTGCGCACTTTGGGAACTACTAGTCGATTCCCGAAGTATACGACTCCTTGATCATTAACGGAGAAGCAATTCGCAATTCCTTTCTGAATGTTTCTCTTGATGCGGGAGATTCCCGGATCTACCTTCTGTGCGTTGATAATTTGATCCGTAAGGGTAGGTTTTGCCACCAAGGTGGAGAGAAAACCTTGAGGTACAATGTGAAGGTTAAGCTTCCGAAATTCCTCATGGAGAAGCGGTTGACTTTGTTGTAATATCAGGTTGTTACAATAAGATTTACGACTTAGCGCATCAGCCATGACGTTGGCTTTCCCTGGGGTATAGGTTATCCCTAAGTCGAAGTCTGTGATCAATTCAACCCAACGTCTCTGCCTGAGATTCAAATCCGGTTGGGTGAAAATATACTTCAGACTTTGGTGATCAGTGAATATTTCGCAACGATTACCGAGGAGATAATGTCGCCAGGTCTTAAGTGCATAGACTACGGCTGCAAGCTCTAGGTCATGAGTGGGATAATTCTCCTCATGTGGGTGCAATTGCCGTGAAGCGTAAGCAATTACGTGTCGATCTTGCATGAGAATGCAACCTAGTCCTTGTCGCGAGGCGTCGCAGTAGATAACAAAGTCCTTGGAGAAGTCTGGCGGTACCAGTACGGGAGCAGAGGTCAGGCGTCTTTTCAGTTCCTGAAAGCTGTGCTCACATTGTGGAGTCCATACGAACTTCTTATCTTTCTTGAGGAGTTCAGTTAGAGGTTTAGCAACCTTGGAGAAGTTCTCGACAAAGCGACGGCAATAGCTCGCTAAGCCTAGAAAACTCCGAACTTGCTTGACTGATTCGGGCGGAGTCCAATCAAGGACGGCTTGAACTCGCTCAGGGTTAACAGCAATACCTTTACCAGATATTACATGACCCAGATAGGTCACTTCTGACAACCAGAATTCACATTTAGAGAATTTGGCATAAAGGCGATGCTCTCGAAGTTTCTTCAACACTAGCCTTAGATGTTCGGCATGTTCTTCCTCGTTCTTGGAGTAGATGAGTATATCATCGAGATAAACCACGACGAATTTATCCAAATACTCCATGAAGATTGAGTTCATTAATCGAGAAAAGGTGGCTGGAGCGTTGGTTAATCCGAAGGACATAACGGTGTACTCAAATTGGCCATAGCGAGTAACAAAGGCCGTTTTAGGAATGTCCCCGTTTCTGATTTTGATTTGATGGTAGCCCAACCTCAAATCCATCTTGGAGAAGACTGAGGATCCAGCGAGCTGATCATACAGGTCGTTGATCCTGGGAAGTGGATATTTGTTCTTGATTGTGACCAAATTGACAGGTCGGTAATCTACAACCATCCGGTCCGTACCATCCTTTTTCTTAACGAATAGGACGGGGCAAGCCCACAGAGATGAACTAGGGCGGATGAAACCCTTTTTCAAGGATTCATCGAGTTGTTTCTTAAGCTCGGCTAGTTCTAGGGGTGCCATCTTATAGGGTCTTCTAGCAATCGGAACGGTTCCTGGAATGAGATCTATTACGAACTCAACATCCCTGTCAGGTGGAACACCTGGCAATTCCTCTGGAAAGACATCCGGGAAGTCACGGACTACCGGAACGTCCTCAAGGTCTGGCAAAGGGCTGGCGTTAAGAGAATATAATTGTCGCTTGGCTATTCGGGTCAAGACATTGACTATCTTCCCCGAAGGATGGGTGAGTTGAACAGTCCTAGAGAAGCAATCAATTTTGGCTTGATGAGCTGACATCCAGTCCATACCCAAAATGATATTAATATCCGAAGATTTAAGGGCTATCAAGGATGCAAGGAAAACAAGTCTGTCGACTTGGATCTCATTTCCATAACTTACCCTAGAGGTCTGCCATCTAGACCCAAGGGTAGAGATTTCCATAGTGGATGGCAAGTCACAGAATGCAACGTTATGCAAACGGGCATAACTTTCAGATATAAAAGAATGAGAGGCTCCTGTATCGAAAAGAACGGATGCCGGGTGGCAATTAACAAGAAGCGTACCGAGAACGACGTTGGGGTCCTCTTGAGCTTCTTCGGCAGAGATACAGTTGACATGGCCACGTGAAGCGGTGACCGGTTTGGCATGGAACACCTTCCCTGTCGGCTTGCCACGGCCAACAGCTTTAGCAGATTGATTGGGGTTGGTCTGGGGACACTCGCGCATATAATGACCAGATTCCCCACACTTGAAACAAGTCACGGAACTGGTACGTGGAGGAGCATTATTGGATGGACCCCCATAGGGCTTGGCCGGTGCAGACTGTTGAACAGGGCGAGGCGCCTGGAAAGATGGCCTCGGTGTGAACCTGGGTGGCAGGGCGGTATTGGGTACCCACACGCGGCGTTTCTGAGGACCAGCACCGGATGAGGAACCCATATCACGTCCATGCTTGCGTGTTGCATCATAATCAGTCTGACCAGTTTCAGCACTGATGGCTTTGTTGACAAGTTTAGAAAAAGATGTGCACTCATGTAGACGGAGGTCGCGGCGAAGCTCAGGGCTAAGGCCCTTTCGGAACCTTGCTTGCTTCTTGGCGTCAGTAGAAACTTCCTCAGTTGCATATCGTGCGAGATTACCAAACTCTCTGCTATAGGCATCCACAGAAAGTCGGCCTTGGGTGAAACTGCAAAATTCTTCACGTTTACGGTCCATGAGACCCTCCGGAATGTGATGTTCACGGAAAGCCTCACTGAACTCAGCCCAAGTGGTGACATGGCCCGCTGGGCGCATGGCTCCATAATTCTCCCACCATAGACTGGCGGGGCCTTCAAGATGATATGCGGCAAAGGTGACCTTGTCAGCCTCCGCTACCAACGCGGAACGCAGCTTGTGAGAGATACTGCGAAGCCAGTCATCAGCGTCGAGAGGCTCGACGGAGTGGTGGAACGTGGGTGGATGCAATTTGATAAAATCACTGAGTGATACCACGTTAGCCCTCTGATGGTGTGCTGTATTCTGTTCTATACGCTCCAACAAACGGTTTGTCTCCCGCTTGTTTCTCTCAGCTTCCATCATCACCTCGGCTAGTGAAGGAGGATGAGGCAGATTTTCATTCCTGGCTTCACTGCCTTCGGCCTGCTCTTGGGAAGCAGGATTAGCGCGCGTGTTGACCATCCTAGGTAGACAAGACAATGATTTAGTCAGGATGGTAAAATTCCGACATAGGATACATAAGGTAAGGAATAACTCGAAATGCAAGATGATCATCCGTATGACATGGTAGATACAGAAACTGCTTCTTTATTCCATCGTCATGCACACCATACAAGGTTTAGTACAAGACCAAACAAAGTACTATTATGGTGAGAAAAGGATTACATCTCATCAGAGGCATTCCAAGCTCCTATACATTATTTTCTACACCTCCGGAAAGAGTACAAACTAGGACATATCCCACGAGTCACGCGGAATGATAGATGACACAGCTAGTGCGAACTAGTGATGCTACCCCTAACTCAGACCGATCCGTAGTAGTCCTCATAAAAGTCACCTCCATAGCCTGGAAGCTCAACATGTTCATCCGGAAACAGACGATCTCGCGGAGCTTGTGGACCATAGGGGCTAGGATGAGGCCTTGGACCAACAAACGGTGGCCTGCGGGGACCGCGAGGTGGGGTGATGCCTCCTACATCACGCCAAACCATCACGTCCGGCAGAGCAGATCTCACAGGATAGAGATCGCGCATATCCGAATATCCAGCTTGCACCGCCGGTGCGAACCGAGTCAAAGTGGCCCAGTGATCGGCACGGGTATTGAAGAGCTCTAACCTTAAGGCCCGATTTTCACGGTCCTTATCCTCGAGCATCTCAGCAGTGGTGCGAGTCCGTGAATCCTCCTGAGTGGAGTCAGCATAAATAGCTTGGAGATATCCTTGTGCTCCCGGAAGTGATCCTGGCATATACCAGAAGTCAGAGTCCCGAAATAAACCAGATCTGACTCGCATAATGGTCATCATAGAGTAGGCGGCATCCTGCACAGCCATCTCGATAGTAACCCCGAGTCCATAGGAGCAGTGAAGAGGCTCAGTGGATCCAGGATAAGATGGAAATATCCTGACAGTGCAGAGATACTGGCTTTGATTAAAATCTCGGAATTGCTCTTCGACCGTGTACTCAGGATACCAGCGGTATCCAGCCTCAGTCATTACCCTGACCAACTTAGCAGTATGGCCGGGTACATCTAGGCATCGAGTTAGGCGAACCACTTGATTGAGGTCGCGAGTGGCCATCTAAAAGCATAATCATAATGCAAGGCATTAGAATTTCTAGCAAAGTTTCGGCAGCATAACAGCTGTAAATGCTCAAAAAGGATATTGAGACTTTTGACAAAGGATTTCGTACACACCCAACATCATCATATCAAAGTTCTGGAACCATTCTAACAACATAATGTGGTAGTAGAACTGAACTAGGCTTGTAACCATCAAACTTATAAGGTACTACTGATTAGTAACACGTGATCCTGATAGAGAGAGTAGATCCTAATTCCTTAACCCCCGGTGGAAGAATGGACTGACTCAGATCAGAAAGTCATAAGGTATAAGGAGTAAAAAGAGCCTTACGTTCCAACCCACAAACAATTCCCCTACATATAACTAAAGAATTTCTAGACTCAACATCGACCAGTTTGGCTTGGAGAACCTACAGGCAGTCCTGCTCTGATGCCAACGCTGTCAGGACCCCGACTCGATGTCACATCGATCTAGCTGGTAACACCTCATATCACTTTGCGGCCTCACGCACGGTATCCTCACGGGTGTTGTCTTACCTTTTCCCGGGACCGTTTGCGCCTTTTGGCTCGCGTATATGAAAGTGTCGCTAGCATCCATATGATAAAGAGCCCGGGCTGACATGACTAGTCGTAAACCCAAAGTGGCACAGACTTACAGGGACAGGCATCCATGACCCAGCTTCGAACGTGTCGGTCATCAGCAAGTGGGTCCGGGCTGTAGCACTGGGCTAGCAGGACTCCGGTAAACCGGGCTGTAGCGGGCTAACAGGACTCCGGTACTCAAAGCGTGACATTTCCCCGAAGGGACAGACACAGGAACGAAGAAGGACACATGCCGGCCAGCCTAAGTGTTCCAGAGCAGTAGCAAGCTACCATGGCTCAGCGGTAACACTAGGAGACATTTCCCGGTAAGAGAGGCTACTAAAGATAAACAACTAGATAGTCAGATTCCACACATACCAAGCATTTCAGTCATACACACAATATGCTCGATATGTGCAAATACAACGAAGCATCACAACATTACTCTATGACACAAGTACTTTATTTAAGGCTCAGTGAGCCATACATAACATACACACAAAGGTACGGGTCTCACGACCCAACATACAAGTCATACAATCATACAAGCCAGCAGCGGAAGTAACTTGTCTGAGTACAGACAACTAGTAAAATAAAAGAGGCTTGGAAAGCCTCTGGCTATACTATGTGGTCCTTCACAAGCTCAGGGTCACCACCTGGGTCTTTAGCCTACTCGTTGATGTCAACGTCTACATAGAACCCATCAGAAGGGGTTGCAGCGTCTTCTGTAAAAATGTAGATTATAGCAACATGAGTACAAAGGTACTCAGCAAGACTTACATCAGATCCTACATACATGCATAGTATCAAGAAGGGTTGGTGGAGTTATTGCAGCAAGCCAGCTTTGACTCTTGGCTAGTCTATCCTACGATACTTCAACTTGAAATAGTTTTGCGCACACGAGTCCACTATTCACCACTTCAATACACTACCGAGGATCCACCTCCGTCCTCCTACGGAGGAGCCATCCTCGGCACTCACACTTATCTTGAGGCTTTTAGTAGTTTCCATTTACTTGTCTATGAACTGTATAGGCAACCAAGTAGTCCTTTACCGCGGACGCGGCTATTCGAATAGATCATGTTAACCCTGCAGGGGGTACTTCTTCATACACGCTCTCACCACTTACCGTCGTTTACACGACATGTACTCGGCAACCTTCAAGCGGAAGCCCAACGTGGGTGTCGGCCACGACCTACCTAATCACCTAAGCCTCCAGTCCAGGTTTATCGCCTATTCAGGTTCCATCCGCAGGGAGTCCGGCCGAGGTTTCCCATACGGCCCCGAACGATGTGAACAGGGTTCCCGAGATACCTAACGGGTATTCGGTACACCCGGCCACGTACCTACCGCATCACAGCCCACCCCTACGGTCAGCGCTGTCCACGGCCTCCAGTAGGCTACAAACACCAGAAACTACTTGCAACTCCTGGACGGAGAACTAGGGTGAATAAGAAGTCGAGAGGGTCCATTGGTCTCGGTCCCAATGCATGGTAGTAGCTGATTCTTAAATCACACATACAGATCTCAGTGCTTAAGGTCGGCTTCAATGAAACAACCCACCATGTACTCCTACATGGCCTCTCATCGATACCTTTACCAAATCGTGTTCACCACACCACTCTCATTACCGACATAATCATTTCACTCTAGCCCATCACCCAGATGAACCAGACCTGACACGACTCTAAGCATAGCAGGCATAGCAAGGTAGGAACAACACATACATATGGCTCAATCAACTCCTACACATGCTAGTGGGTTTCATCTAGTTACTGTGGCAATGACAGGTCATGCAGAGGAAATGGGTTCAACTACCGTAGCACACAGCAGTTTGAATCGCGTTGTCTTAATGCAGTAAAAGAGAGCAGGAGCGAGAACATGGGATTGTATCGATATGATCAAATGGTTGGTTGCTTGCCTGATGGTTCGATGCACGGATACGATTCTTCGTTAGGGTAGTCACGGTACTCCTCGGGGACAGATCCTGTCGTAAAGGATAACGATACACAGGCATCACCAAACAATGTGCAACAATATGATGCATGCATGAAACATGGCAATATGAGTGTGTTGGGCTAATGCAACTAAAGCCAGAAGGGTTTGAACAAATTTGAATCAAAGATTCAAATTTCAATTTCAAATATGGCCTTTTAAAGTGCTTTTCCTTGTTCTGATTAAAACATCCATTTAACTTGTTGGATCATGCATGAAAATAGTACAGATGGATAGATTGGATTTTTCTGATCATTTTTCATATATAATTTGTCCAATTTGGAGTTACAGAATAAAAGTTATGAATTTTTGAAGTTTAATTAATATTCTGGAATTTCCTGATTTAATTTAAATCCAGAAATATCATTTACTGCGTCAGCCTGACGTCACAGTGACATCAGCAGGTCAACAGGGCTGGCTCGGGTCAAACCTGACGTGTGGGGTCCACACGTCAGTGGCACAGGGGCTAATCCCGTGTTGACCCGGGCTGGTTAGCTTTGACTAAGCCCTGGGGCCCACTTGTCAGCGTCAGTAGGTGGTGGTTTAGTGGCTAATTAACCAGGCCATGTCAGCTCGCCGGAGTTCTGGCCGGCGGCGACCATCAGTGCGGCAGCGATAGTGGTTTTGGTCGTTTCGGCCACCAAATGAACCGCGGAGGCCACCGGAGTGAAGCTGAGGACGACCCGCGGCTCTTGGCGGAGTCCGTTGGGGTCGGGGTGGCTGGAGTCGACGGCGGCGAGCTCGGCTGCGGCGGCCGGGGTTCGGTCGTGCACGGGAACGGTGTTGCAGGGTGTTAGGGGGGGTGTTGGAGCGTGCTACGTGCTCCTAGTGAGATGTGGAGCACGATGGCGTGCTCGGTTGGGCGCTACGGCGATCGTGGCCACGACGGCGACATCGCCGGCGGCGTGAAGCTTTCGGCCGCAGTGGGGCTAGGGCCTAGGGGTCGGGAGAGAGCAGGGGAGAAGGGGGAAACGGTGGCGTAGCTCACCGCGGTTGCAGTGGGCGTCGAAGCGGGCTCGGGGACGCGTCGGAGACGACGAATTTGACGGCGACGGTGGTCGGAGTCCGAAGAGGGGAACGGCGACGTGGCGGCGATGCAGGGCTTCCGGGGACCCGTGGAGCGGTGGGGAGGAAGAAGGAGTCGAGGCGGAGCTTCTGAGCTGGTCGGGGAAGCGAGGGGTGGTCGGAGACGGTGGCTAAGGCGAACGGCGGCGACGGTGAGCTTCGGCCGTGAGAGAGAGAGAGTGAGGGAGAGCCGGGGGAGAGTGAATGGGGTGTCGGCGAGGTCGGGGCGACGACCAGAAGACGATCCACGCGGCGCAACGGCGACCAGGGCGAAGCAGAGAGGCTGGGTGGTGCGTGGCGAGCTCGGGCGCGCCATGCTCACCTCCCTGCCTGCTCTGGCGAGGGGAAGCAGCTGGCTGGCACGGGCCAGCACAGTGCTGGGCCGGCTGGGCTGGGCCGCACAGGTAGGTCTTCCCCTTTCTTTATTTTCTGTTTTCTGTTTTTATTTAATATAACTGCGACTTTGTTGAATTAAATAAAATACCTAGGCAACTCCAAAAATCACCAAACTACTCCTGGTCCATAGTTGGATTATTTCCAACATGAAACATTTTAGTTTGGAGATATTTGAGCATTTAAATATTTTATATAATTTTAAATGCCCAAATTCAAATAGTTATGATTTAATTCAAAACCCTAGGATGGCCTAGGAAAATGTGCACCACTTTTGGCAGAGGTTCTGAACCAAGGCAAAAATGATGGGCATTTTAGAAGGGCATTTCAGGTTCATTGAAAAATTATTTTAGTAAACCCTAGTTGGTTTCAGAGGGGACTGGGGGTTCTGTCATCCCCATTTCAAGTTTCTGATGAATGAGTAAACATGATGCAACACTCTAATGCATAACTAGCTAGGGTGTGACAATAACGGTTCCGACTAGTTGAAGCAATTACCTTCGATTGTACTAAGGAGTGCACGCACGTCTATTAAGTTTTGTTCTATCAATAAATCAATGTATTCGCCTTTCCAAAACCAAAATGAGCATCCATCTTCGTACACACATGATGATGTTTGAAATGAGCTATCGCAATTGAATCAAAGAATGCGGTGCCAAAGCCGAATGAAATCAGCACGTACCCCGTCGTTTTCGCATTTGAAGAACACCCATCCGGGATACTTCGGCATGCTCGAAGTTAGCCGCAGCACTGTTTGCTGCAGTTGTCACACTGTATGAGCGACATCGGCGAGTCACAGAGCCTCTGCGCAAGCGCCGAGCCTGGCGGACGGCCGGCCGAATCCATGCCCTCAAACCGTCAGCGTCGGCGACAGGACGAACCCGTACCTGCATGCGGTGATGCGACTTTGCCGGGGCTGCGCGAGATGCTCCCCGACCATTCCATCACTTTGGCGCAGCCACCGGTGGCCGGAAAAGCCAAATCCGGCCGCCCATGACGAAGGACCGCAAATCCACAACTTTCCGGCCCGCCGATGCGGGAGGGGGGAGGGAAACCTCGTGCGTGTGGCGGCCTTTCGTAATTCTCCCGTCGGCTACTTTCACTGGAACCGTGGGCGGTGGCCCGACGGCGGGGTGAGGGGGAGAGGGGAGGTAATTGGTGGGGAAAAGTGCGGGCTGAAATGTCCTTCCCACCAGCCGCTCCTGCTATATGCAGGGCATCGACGGGCTGAGGGGGAGAACCCGCGTATTCACGGGTTAGGGTCAAGATTTTGCCGCGCCCATTAAAAAATTTTGCGGGCCGGCGGCGTTTGCGGGGTCTATTCGGGCTGCATTTTCCGCGCCGACCCGCATTTTGGCTGTTATTTTACGGGCCGGGGCTTTTTGCGGGGTCTGCTAGAGATGCTCTAATGGCAACTCCAACGAGCCGATGCGGGTGTTTGTGCTCTTTTTGTCCGTTTGGATCGACTGGAGGCGCGCTATTTGGCCGGGTCCGCCTAATTCTAATCTATACGCCCAACCGATCGAAATAAGTGCCTGGTCCCAAGGTGCAACGCAACCATGATCCAGTGGACCACTTGGTCGCAATTTGATGGCCGCGCGAGAAGATCAGTCGATTGTTTGGAAGCTTTTTCCTTTTTATAAATGGCGCTTTTACTACCTTAAAATATAGCATCATATTTTCTCGGTCCCAAAATAAGTGTCTCAAGTTTATTATAACTTTGTACTAAAGTTAGTATAAAATCAAGACACTTATTTTGAGATAAATGGAGTACAAAGTATTAAGAGTATCATCCGGCCTCTGCACATATCCAAACACCAATAGTCTAACAAAAAGGAAGATAAAAAACCGGCAATTCAACAACCGTCGAGTCTTTAACTTACAATATATTTTGGATATTGATAAGTCCTGAACGTTTGGAATTTTGAGCATGCAAAACGGCCGTTTTTTATGGCAATTTGTACTTATTGACCAAGCCAAGTTTAGTTGGCAAGTATGACAAATTTGTTCTTCCTCGTGTCAACTAAGGTTGCCATCTAAAATGTTCAAATTGCTATGGCCAAATCCTGAACGTTCGGGATTTAACAGGAAGAAATTTCCTTCCCAACATTCACCTCTCGCTGCCGGCGACATTTCCAGCCTTGTCACCGACTCTGGCGAGCTCCACCTGCCCTCACTGCCCACGTCCTTGCCGATTTCTGTCCGCACCACAGCCTATTTTCGCCTCTAGTCACCACCACCTCTCTTCCGCTGCTGCGCCAACGCTTATATATATCCGCAAAATTGTCACACCCTAAATGGATTTATTGGTGGAAATCGAGTGAATTATGGCGGATCGCGTGGAGGAGAAAGGGGAAAGTAGCCCACTCTAGGGTTTGTATTACTGTAAGATGTATGATTGTATCATAGAGAGGATTCTCAGACTAATAGCATGCTGATTACAGACGGGGGCCGCTAGCTTTATAGCTGAGCTGGCAATGGATGACATCTACAGTAATGGAAAGAAACGCTACAGTTACAATGATAACGGCACAGTGATAAGGCGAGCCTCGCGAGCCATTGGATGACTTGGATCGTGGCCTTCGTTAACTGAAGATGCTTGACACTTGTAACTGAAGGTGCTGGTCTGACAATACCCCCTGCCAAAAACGAACTTATCCTCAAGGAGATGAGCGGTTGAACCAACGGTCGATGGTCGCCTTGAAGAATGCAGGGAAGGTTTTCTTCATGAATGTCACGTCTTCCCAAGAAGCTTCGTCAGGTGGAAAGTTTTCCCACTAAACAAGCCATTGAACCACCGGCAAGTTGTTGCGCGTTACCTGACGTGTTTCCAAGACCATCATTGGTTCGGTCTGTATCATGTCATCTGCGCGCACCAGCGGCAAATCAGCACAAGGTACTGCCTTCGGCCCCACATGTTTTTTCAGCTGGCTAACATGGAAGACAGGATGGATGTTGGTGATGTTAGGCAGAAGCAATTTGTAGGCCACATGCCCGACCTTAGCCATGACGCGAAAAGGCCCGTAGGACTTGCTTTGTAGTTTGATGCGCGGGCGCAAACCGAACGCATTTAGCCGATATGGCTGCATTTTAAGGTGGACCATGTCACCCACTTCCAAAACTCTTTCAATACGTTTGCGATCAGTATACTTCTGTTGGAAATATGCCCTAGAGGCAATAATAAAATGGTTATTATTATATTTCCTTATTCATGATAATTGTCTATTGTTCATGCTACAATTGTATTGACCGGAAACCGTAATACATGTGTGAATACATAGACCACAACATGTCCCTAGTGAGCCTCTAGTTGACTAGCTCGTTGACCAACAGATGGTCATGGTTTCCTGACTATGGACATTGGATGTCATTGATAACGGGATCACATCATTAGGAGAATGATGTGATGGACAAGACCCAATCCTAAGCATAGCACAAGATCGTGTTGTTCGTTAGCTAAAGCTTTTCTAATGTCAAGTATCATTTCCTTAGACCATGAGATTGTGTAACTCTCGGATACCGTAGGAATGCTTTGGGTGTACCAAATGTCACAACGTAACTAGGTGGCTATAAAGATGCACTACAGGTATCGCCGAAAGTGTCTGTTGGGTTGGCACGAACCGAGACTGGGATTTGTCACTCCGTATGACAGAGAGGTTTCTCTGGGCCCACTCGGTAATGCATCATCATACTGAGCTCAATGTGACTAAGTAGTTGGTCACGGGATCATTCATTACGGAACGAGTAAAGTGACTTGCCGGTAACGAGATTGAACGAGGTATTGGGATACTGACGATCGAATCTCGGGCAAGTAACGTACCGATTGACAAAGGGAATTGTATACGGGATTGCTTGAATCCTCGACATCGTGGTTCATCCGATGAGATCATCGTGGAACATGTAGGAGCCAACATGGGTATCCAGATCCCGCTGTTGGTTATTAGCCGGAGAGATGTCTCGGTCATGTCTACACGATTCCCGAACCCATAGGGTCTACACACTTAAGGTTCGATGACGCTAGGGTTATAGGGATGGTTTGTATTTATTTACGAATGTTTTTCGGAGTCCCGGATGAGATCCCGAATGTCACGAGGAGTTCCGGCATGGTCCAGAGGTGAAGATTTATATATGGGAAGTCATCATATGGTCATCGGAAGTATTCAGGGGTTTGCCGGTACTGTACCAGAACCACCGAAGGGGTTCCCGGGGTCCACCGGGAGGGTCCACCTGCCCCGGAGGGCTCTATGGGCTGTATGTGGAAGGTAACCAGCCCTAAGTGGTCTGGGCGCCATCCCCCCTGAGGGAGTCCCGATTTAGGGGGTGTCCGGATAGACGAACTATCACCGTTGGCCGGACTCCTGGACTATGAAGATACAAGATTGAAGACTTCGTCCCGTGTCCGAATGGGACTTTTCTTGGCGTGGAAGGCAAGCTTGGCAATACGGATATGTAGATTTCCTACCATTGTAACCGACTCTGTGTAACCCTAACCCTATCCGGTGTCTATATAAACCGGAGGGTTTTAGTCCATAGGACGAACAACAATCATACCATAGGCTAGCTTCTAGGGTTTAGCCTCCTTGATCTCGTGGTAGATCTACTCTTGTACTACCCATATCATCAATATTAATCAAGCAGGAGTAGGGTTTTACCTCCATCGAGAGGGCCCGAACCTGGGTAAAAACATCGTGTCCCTTGTCTCCTGTTACCATCCGCCTAGACGCACAGTTCAGGACCCCCTACCCGAGATCCGCCGGTTTTGACACCGATATTGGTGCTTTCATTGAGAGTTCCTCTGTGCCGTCGCCATCAGAAAGGATGCCTCGTCCCATCTTTAAAGACGGCACCATTGCTAAAGGAGCTTTGGCCATTAGCCAAACTCTCCGGCTAGGCGGTTTTCTTATGACCGCATGTTCGGCCGCCGCGCCGACGATGACTTCTCGGGTCATCAAAAGCAATATTCACGTCAACTCGTAACTCGCCGAGCAGTTAGATCCAATGGAGATCTCTTCCTTAAACGATCTCTTGGATCGCATCGCCGCACTAGGAGTCGCTACAGACTATGACTAGATTGGGCCTAAAACCGATCTGAGAGAGATTAACTCTCCCCAGGCTACCCACCACGTTGTTGTGGTAGAGGAACAATACGGCGACCCTTCTTCTATCTTCAGGACTAGCTATGTCCGGATTCCTGACCCCTCCATTCCGGATTCCCGTGGAGGGGAGAACACCACTCAAGAACTGAACTTAAAGTCAGGCAGCGGGCTAGATTCATTGGACGACGTCCAAGAACCCAAGCTTCCAAGTTCGGAAACTTCTTGCCCCTGAGTCTTAGATCGGACGGAGTTCGGAATTTAAATCCACCCGCCCACCCAAACATAAGCGATCTATCTCAGATCCGGCAAGAGCCCGCTGAAACAGTACATCATTACTGGGCCAGGTTCCTCCTGGTCATGAACAGGATAAAGGACTGCCGTGAAGAGGACGCATTTTCATTCTTCTGCATTAATTGCAAGGACCAAGGAATCCTCAACACCGTAAGTCTCCATGAAATTACACGCTTTGCTGACTTGGCATCCATAGTACGAAAGTACTGTGCGATGGAGAGCGCCTAGAAAACCGAAATCAATTTTTGGGATAATCCGGCCTTGAACACAACCTTAGTCCAAAGTAGAAGGGTGCATCATCACCAGACACCTGGGTTAAATACCAAAAAGCAAAAACCCTTTAAAGGGCATGGAACCGTACTGGAGGGATGGCTCAATGGACCCTGCAAAATTCATAGTACAGAGGGCGCCACTCCAACTCATAGCCTTAGAGCATGTTGGATACTACGGCAGGTGGCCAAAAGTGGTGAAGAGCTTCTAGCTCCAGAGCACCAGCCCAGCAACACCAGTACGGTATTAACAGTCTTCGAAACTTTCGCATCAAACAATATGCGGAAATGAACACTCCGCAGCCTTGCCGAAGTCCACCAGGTAGCAACAATAAATCCATGGAGTGACACGGCTATTACCTTTAATGCCAGTGACGAACCTAAATTCCGAACAGCCCGAGCACCAGCCGCATTGGTCCTCAGTCCAATAGTGGACGGCTTTCGTCTTACCAAGGTACTCATGGATGGCGGCAACGGATTAAACCTTATTTACGAGGAAACCCTTCGAAAAATGGAAATAGACTTGAGCCGCATTGAGCGAAGCAGCACAACCTTTAGAGGAATAATCCCTAGTCGAGAAGCATGCTGTACAGGAAAAATTACACTGGATGTGGTATTCGGCACGCCGGATAATTACAGGTCCGAGGAGGTCACATTCCAACTGGCCCCATTCAGCAGCGGATACCACGCTATATTAGGGCGAGAGGCATTCACAATTTTCCAAGCTATACCCCATTACGGGTACATGATGCTCAAAATGCCCGGACCCAACGAAATCATCACTCTTGCTAGTGACTCGGACATAGCACTCCGCGCCGAAAATAAAACAGCCGCCCTTGCCCTTGAGGCACTATCCGAAGCCCTAGCGGCCGAGGAACTCACTGCACTGCGCTCCATGGTGAACAGGGACGATGTGATACTCGATAAGAGTTCCAAGTCTACCTCTTTTAAATCGGCGGACGAAATAGTCAAATTCCAAGTCCATCCAATGGACCCTACAAAAACGGCCTCCATTGGGGCACAATTAAACCCTGATGTAGACGCCGCACTACGAGAATTCCTACGCGAAAATTGGGACATCTTTGCCTGGCACCCTTCAGACATGTCAGGAATCCCACGCCGGCTGGCCGAGCACAGCCTAAATATCCTAAAAGGATTCAAGCCAGTCAAACAAGCTCTTCGGCGTCTCTCCGAACCTAAGAGACAGGCCATGGGAGAGGAGCTAGCTAAACTATTGGAGGCCGGATTCATTAGAAATATAAAACATACGGACTGGCTAGCAAACTTGGTAATGGTACCAAAGAAGGACAAATTCTGGCGCCTGTGTGTCGATTTCAAGGACCTTAACAAGGCTTGCCCAAAGGATCCCTTTCCCCTTCCTCGCGTCGATCAAATTATCGACGCTACCGCAGGACACGATTCATTGTGCTTCCTCGACGCATACTCCGGCTACCACCAAATTAAGATGGCAGAGCCAGACCAAGCCGCAACGACATTCATCACTCCATACGGCCCATTCTGCTTCAACACAATGCCCTTCGGGCTCAAAAACGCCGACGCAACATATCAGCGCATGATTCAGACATGTCTGGCAAACCAGATCGGCAAAACAGTAGAGGCATATGTAGACGATGTGGTCGTCAAATCCAACCATGTCGAAACTCTAGTAGACGACTTGAGGCTCACATTCGACAATCTCCGAGCATATGACATTAAGCTCAACCCGGAAAAATGCGTTTTCGGCGTACCAGCAGGAAAGTTCTTGGGCTTCATTTATCCGGTAGAGGAATTGAAGCAAACCCAGCCAAGATCCGAGCTCTGTCACAATTGGATATCCCAAAAGACCTCAAACAAATACAAAAATTGACTGGATGCATGGCGGCTTTAAGGCGCTTTATCTCCCGCTTAGGAGAAAAGGCATTACCCCTTTATCGCCTCCTACGGCACACCGAACACTTCAAGTGGACGGATGCCGCCACGGCCGGACTCGAAGAAATAAAAGCCATATTGGCAACAAATCTGGTCCTGGCCGCGCCCAACATGGGCGAACCAATGCTATTATACATCGCGGCAACCCATCAAGTTGTAAGCGCGATGCTCGTTGTCGAATGAGAGAAACGGACGGACACAAGTTCTCTCTCCAAAAACCAGTTTACTACGTATCCACTGTCCTAACTCCATGCAAGTCACGGTACCCGCATTATCAAAAGATAGCATACGCAGTGTTCATGGCATCCCAGAAGCTGCGACACTACTTTCAAGAGTGTTCGATAACAGTAGCCTCCGAAGTACCTCTTAATGACATTATAAACAACCACGACGCAACGGGCCGGATTGCTAAATGGGCCATTGAGCTCCTCCCATTCGACATAACCTACAAGCCACGACGAGCTATTAAGTCGCAAGCTTTGGCCGACTTCATCGCCGAATGGACTGAAGCCAAACTCCCTAAAGAGTACGGCGCATATTCCAACTGGATCATGCACTTCGACGGCTCCAAAATGTTGGCCGACCTGGGGGCTGGCGTCATTCTGACGTCCCCGACCGGAGATACAATCCAATACGTACTTCAAATAATGTACACGGACTCCAACAACGCAGCCGAATATGAGACCCTTCTACATGGTCTCCGGATGGCAGTCTCCATGGGCATTCAACGCCTCGAGGTCCGCGGGGATTCAAACCTCGCGATATCCCAAATAAATGTAGACTTTGATGCCAAGGATCCGAAAATGGCATCTTATCGCAATGCCGTCCTAAAAATGTCAGCTCGGTTTCAGTGGCTCGAATTTCACCATATAGCCCGGGAGAACAACCAGGCAGCGGACGTGTCGGCACGCATTGGCGCAAAGCGCGATGCCGTCCCTCCCAACATGTTCCTAGAGAGGCTTTTCAAGCCATCCGTACTATGGGAGGGAGTGTCCGGAAATAACATCCCGGACCCAACCACACTACCCCACACCGAACATTCTGACATAGTTGGTGGTTCTGCCAACGAAATAACACCGTCAGCCCGCACAATAATGGCAGTCATTGCCCCGTGGATAGAACCATTCCTAGCCTACCTAACTAGGCAGAAACTTCCCGAGGACCAAAACGAGGTCCGCTGCATAATGCGGCGATCTAAAGCCTATAAGGTCCATGAGGGGGAGCTTTGTAAGAAAAGCACAACCAGAGTCCTTCAAAGGTGTATCTCCGAAGAGGAAGGGCGGAATCTCCTGGCTGAAATTCATGCCGGACTCGGTGGGCACCATGCCGTAGTCCGGGCCCTTGTAGGCAAGGCCTTCCGTACAGGATTTTATTGGCCGACGGACCGGGCAGACGCTCAGGACTCAGTCCAACAATGTGTCGGTTCACTACTACAAATACTGGCATTATCGACGGTGCCCAAAAACTCTTGGTTGTTGAACACTCGAGTGGAGTCCCCGCGTGGTGGAAACCAACCTACGTAATACCTTCAACAACCACGGGTCTGCACGTTGCTAGGTGAGCGGTCGTTACTGCTATGGGGTTTGCATGTACGTAGTACAACTCTAACAAACTCCCTCTCCTTGTGTTCAAAAAGAAAAAAAAAACTCTTCTCTCCTTTATCTCTCCCCCGCAAACATCCCAACTAATGTTGGCGGGTTCTTCAAATATTGGCGCTAAATCTCTCCAGCCCCAACTAATCTAATCTGCTCCTAATCCTATTAATTAGTTAGTCCTCCCGGTCCTCATATTTGCACAGCATCCCGATGGAAGGCTCGTTCATGCCCAGCCATCTCCGTCTGGCGTCTCTGCTCAACCACACAATTCTCCCGGCCACCGCGCGCGACTCCTCCCCAAAATGCTCGGTACAGATGCAGTTGATGAAGGCTGCATTTGTTGCATCAAAAGCAAGTCGGTTGCTTGCAGTGCTGAGAAACTTATAAAACTAGGAGTTGTTCCGTTCATTGCTTGGCATATTTGATGTAAGAAAAAAGAAAAGAGGGAAAGGAATCCATTGTGTCAAAATTGTGTGCTTCTCTATCTGAAGCTGAACCCGTCAGTTTTCCCCTGTTTCGTGTGTAGCACAAAACTAGGCAATAAATATTTGTGGTTCTCGAGTAAAGAGAGCGGAACGGCTGAATTTTTTTTGGCGCAAACTGCAGGCAATTTCCAGTAGATAACCCTCCGTAACAGGGGCTAACTATTTAATCTGTTAGGATCTCATCTCCCTGCGCCTCTTTCTCCTCGCCTCCCCTGCCCTGTTCAATACGACACCTCCATAGTCCATAGATCGCATCTTCCTTCTGTTCTCCGCCTCTCCGCACTGCAGCTCGCACCTCGCCAGTGGCCTCGACCCCGGCGCGTACGCAATGCTACCTGCACGTCGCCGGTAGCCTCGACCCGGTGCGCCCGCGCTGCCGCCAGCACATCACCGGTGGCCTGGACCCCGGCGCGCCCGGGCTGCCGCCTCCACGTCGCCGGTCGCCTCGACCCCGGCACTAACCACCCTGCCGCCTGCACATCGCTGGTTAGCCTCGACCCCGGTGCACCCGCGCTGCTGCCTGCACATCACCGGTCGCCAACGCAACTCTGATGCTGCTTGGTTCGTATTCCTCCTTGCTCTGTTTTCTTCTGTTGCGGGACCTTGATGCACTGTTGCTGATCCTGATTACAAAGTATGTAGGCAGAATTCGTTTGCTTATTACGATTTAGAATTTTGATATGCCATGTTCAGTACAATCTAGATCATACAGAATATGATTTATTTGAGAGTCTAATATGCCTTACATCGAATACCATAAATGCAGGATAACTATGTACTAAAACGGTAATATATATTAGGAGATGGCTCCAAGTAAGTTATGGACGAGACTAGTGGATGAGCGATTAAATGATGAATACTTAGAAGGGGTAGAAAATTTCCTTGACTACGCGTTCAGTCATGCAGGCAGGGAGAATGAAATTCGATGTCCATGCATCAAATGCTGCAACACATACTCTCATCCTCGTGATTGGTTTCTGCTCACCTGAAAGTGTATGGAATTCTGAGAAATTATTCCTTTTGGTACCATTGGTGAAGTTGCGAGGACCCCCCAAACAGTTTCTGAAGGTGAAGGCGATGAAGAAATGCAAGCAGAGAGTGATAATGAAGCCGCTGAAGCTGAACCTGACAATGTCTATGAAGAAGACTTGCTTCAAAATTCGACAACAACATCACGTAGAAAGAGAACAACATGATGTCACTAGTTTATGCAACTTTTAATCTGTAGTAATCGATTTGCTTCATATTTTTGATTTTACCTTATTAATAAACAGTGACACAAGTAGTTCTGTACTTTATTTGATTTAGCGTTCAATAATTCATTTCAGTACATCAACATTCTCTTATTTTATTTAATTGTACTTTGTATAGCCTTTCTGCACACTTCAAACTAACGCTATATGCATAGGGTATCACAATGAGTCAGCAACGGTATGGAAACTTGACAACATTAGCTCGGGAAAGATGCCACTCACAGTTGAATAAGTCTGGACTGGTACACCAAGGTATTGCTAGGCGGACCATGCAAGAGAAATCAAGTCAAATAGCAGATTTCAGCAGGAAAAGGGTTTCTCACAGGCCTAATTTGCAAGATGAGGAACTATGGAAAAAGTACGAGTTAGCTACAAAAGGTACTACACAAACATAAAAATATTATTTAAGCTATCTACTAAAGGATGATATAATGTGGTTGCTTGTTTTCATAGATGGAAATGATGCGGCAACTAGTACACCAATCTTGTTTACTGCAAATTGGGATGCGGATGATTCCGGAAGTGAGTTCCTAAGTATCATATACTGTCCCAAGAATTGTTTCTACCCTTATTGTCTTTAAGTAACTCATAATATATTGCAGCTATGAATGATGAAGTTGATGCCAACAACGATGGTGACATGGGAATGGTCCAATATTACTGACGCAGCTCAGAAACATATATTTGATGCAATTAAGGTATGTTTGGTTCAAAGTTCTAGCATTATAACCTGAATTTCTGTACTGATGTATTTATGATACTCTGATTTATGAACAACTATTTAGGACAAGTTCGAAAATATTGACGAGAACATTGCAATAGATGTGTACAAAGATGAGATATTAGACCATGTCAAGAAACTTTGAATCAACTGGCGTGGAGACTTGCACCGGCACTTTGTGAAACCCAACAAGACTATGCAGGAGGCTATGAAAAAGGTACCTAAAGATATTCCAAAGGATGACTGGCAATGGCTTGTCAAGGAGCATTTCTTCAGCAAGGATTTTTTGGTAAAGTTCTCATGTTGCCTGTTAATTTTGAACCATTTGTGTAGTTGACAATATGGTGCAAGAAGTATCAGAAATTAAGCGTCTTCTGTCTGGTAGATCTCTAACTGATAGTTCTCATGAGGTAACTTGTTCTCACACATTGGTTTTATTTGTCATTATACATTGAGACCATTTATTTACATGGACTGACTTTCATAACTAATCAATATTTTGTAGGACTGATGATCCACCAGAATATATATAAGCATAAGGAGGCATTTTAATTGCTAGTGAAGAATGATATCCATTCAAACTAGGATGGTGTCCCTCTATTGAAGACTAATAAATAATTTATTTTTTAGTTGTCTCGTTTTCCACATAGATATGATCAAGTACATTCGTGATATAAGGAGTGCTTTTCACTAAAATTTCTTACAAGATATTTTAATTTCAGAATTGTATGTCAGAATATTGGTATTTCTATTAATAAAAGAGGCTATGATCCTTTCGATTCAGATTCTTTTGTTTCTATATTAATGTAAATGTTAATATTGAAATATTGGATGCGGCACAAAGTGATTGTTGAAGGAATGTTATAATATAAGTGGTTCTGAAGGATATAAAAGTGCGAAGAGAGTGGTTGGTATGATACTTTGATCAGCATGATAACATTATTAGCGACGACAAAAGTGGTCATTATTGCCTTGGGATGGACACACCATCCATCATTATTAGCGATGACAGAAGTGGTCGTTATTGCCTTGGGATCGACGACGACACACCATCCCGTCGTTATAAAAATAACGACCGTGAAAGGTATGTGGTCGTTATACTTTTAACGACGGAGCCTACTACGACCAGCAGATTGTGGTCGTTATTGGCCTTTAACGACCACAATCCAACCTTTAACGACCACATATACCATCGTTAAAAACAGTTTTCCTAGTAGTGGTTGCCAGCTCTTTACTAATCAAAGCCACATGCCACCCACCGCCCTCAAAACTATACCCATTGCCTGGCCGTTCGTGGTCTGGGAGCTTGATATGGTTGCACCCCTTAAAGGAGGAACCAACAAGCAAAAATACCTATTGGTCATGGTGGATAAATTCACCAAATGGATAGAGGCAAAGCCTGTTAAGACGGCCGAATCCGGACCAGTGATAGACTTCATATCAGGGGTAGTACACCGTTACGGCGTCCCCCATAGCATCATCACCGATAAAGGCACGAACTTCACGGCCGACGAGGTCAAACTCTGGTGCAAAAACATGGGCATCAAGCTCGACTACGCTTCAGTCTATCATCCCCAAACTAACGGTCAAGTCGAGCGAGCAAATGGTCTTATCATGAGCGACATTAAACCCAGACTAGTGCGGTCCCTCAAGGAATCTAATACGCACTGGGTAGAGGAGCTCGACTCCGTACTCTCGGGGCTGCGGACCACGCCGAATCGCACTACAGGATTCACACCATTTTTATGGTGTACGGCGCAGAGGCAGTTTTGCCCTGTGACATAATTCATGACTCACCTCGCGTGTGCATGTACAAAGAAAGAGAATCCGAGCTCGATCGGCAGGACAGTTTGGACACCTTGGAGGAGGAGCACGACGTGGCAAAAGCTCGTTCCGCATTCTATCAACAGTAGGCTCGAAGATACCAAAGCAGAGAAGTACAGGCCAAAACTTACAATGTTGGCGAACTAGTTCTATGCCTGCCGGACAAGAAAAAGGACAAACTCAAGCCCAAATGGGAGGGTCCCTTCATCATCGACCAAGTCCTGACTGGCGGAGCGTACCGTCTGCGAGACGCATCGGATAACTGACTCGAGCCAAACCCATGGAATGCAGCCCGTCTCCGAAGATTCTACGCCTAGGGCCGGATTCTGAGTTCGTCTCCTTCCTCCGTCTATATTTTATACTTTAAGCTGTCTTTTATTTCTGTCCTTCTTTCTCCTTTTTCTTTTTCCGAAGCCGTTAAAGGCTCGTTTGCGCATTGTTCGCACACACTTGACTCACTATCCGTGCTCATTATACCTGGGGGCTTCTTTAACAGAAGCTTATTTATACGGGCTTTATGCCCAATACACGTGTCACACTTCCGCATGTACCTTTTGCTCACCATTATATGCATCGATATGACTTAAGTTTTGGCCAAGCTGGGTTGCCTGGCTCCTGTGCTTACCTCTACGTTCCCGATTGTTCGGCTAGGTGGTAAAGGGAGAACCTCTGTGATTGTTCCCGCCGGGTCAGCCGAACGCGTACCTCAGACTGGGTGAAGCCGAAAGCTAGCATTCTTAAGGGAATATTCGGTCGGTGAACTAAAAGATGATTTCTTACTTATCCATTTATCTGCCCCCAGATGTTTTTCTGCTTTTTTCGCAGTCCGGACATGCATTTTAGGGCATGTCTCCGAGGGAAAGGAACCCTTAACGGAACTATTCTCGCTGGAAGATGTTTCTTACTAACCATGTAATATAACATACCTAGTTGGGCACTTGTCTGATACAACACTTATGACCCCTACGCCTGGTCTCCACGTATGCCCCGGTTCTTACATAACTGCGAGGGTATTCAGACACACTCCGGACTGTCGGGTACCAAGGTTGAAGCGAAAAGGTCCGCTACGACAAACGATCTACAATCCGGCTAGAAGGCATTTTACATGTCATTTTAAATTACATAGTCAAACTGACTGATTGTATTCCTCTTCAATACCATCTAATAGGCTGTCTAGTTTACAGTCCTGCTGGGAATACTTTGCGGCCAACTCTACTTGGCCGTACACTAAGCTCACAGGGATCTCCTTCCCATCGGGCCCCACCGGTCCGACCTCGGCCATGTGGTTTGGGTCAGCCTTCATGTACCGCGTCTTCACCATGGCCCAGGCCTCAATGGCGCCTTGACGGCAGGCTGATATCTTCCATAGCCGGAAGCGCCGCCGTGCTCCCTGAAGCTTCTCCGCAAGCTCTCTAAGGCCTTCGGGTAGGGAGATGGATTGCCACAAGGCCTGGGCGACGCCTCTCATCACCTGCCGAACTCGTTCGTGCAGTTGCTGCAGCTCGGGAAGTAGGTCACCCGTTGAACCGGGCATTTCCTCTGCAGGACGACCTGTGTGCATACCTACAGACATAATTCTGTTAGTCGACTTCCTCGCCGAACTCTTTTTTTCAACAGTTCTCTCAAGCACTTACTATAAATGCCGCGACGAAGCCGCCGATTCTCCTTAACGGAGTCAGACAGCTGGGCTCGAACATCTTTTAGTTCCTCACTCAGCTGGGTGTTGGCATCTTGGAGATTATTTTTCTCTTGTCTCACCCTTGTAAGCACATTCTGGCCGGCCTTTAACCGGCGCAGGAGCTGTTGCTTGTCCGGATCTAGTCCGGCGCCATCTGCAATATTATTGTCAGACTTATACACACGCCGCACTTCACAAACTACTTATTTTTCGAAGTATATATTACCGGAGGGGGTCTCTGTGGCTCCCCTTGTGGCGGCTAGTGCGTCCTCAAGCTGGGCCTTGCACTCTTCAAGCTCCTGGGACAGTCGGGTATTCTTTTCCGTCAGATCCTGCATAACAAATGATCCTTAAATCAGTTCTTCTAACTATTTTAAGTCTCGGGGGCTACTGGCATATATAACTGTCAAATTTTCTCACCCGTATGTCCTTTACATACTGCTCCGTGGCTCTGGTTAGACCATTTTGAGCGGCACGGAGGTGCGCATCTCCCGAATTGAAGGCATTCAATGCCTCTTGGGAGAAACATGCGTCACGAAGAACTGTCCGGCGGCGCCTGTGATTCATGGCATTCTCCACCTCGGAATTGGTGGCGGACAATCTGTCGGCATCCTCTATCGGAGAAGCATCCGATGCACGCCTCGTGTTTACCTCCGCTTCCGGACCCGGCGTTGGAGCCTGGCTGGCGGAGGCTCGATTGGCCATCTCTTCGGACACAGTCCGGCGAGCGCTCTTTTTTCTGAAAGGAGCACCAGCGTTAATATACCTTCCCGAGTCAGTCCTGGGAATATGGTACACGCCTTACCGTTGAGGCGGCGTTTCAATCCGAACCGCACTTCTTTTTAGCCTGCATGGCCTTGCTGCCCCTTGTTGGCTAGCCGCCGCGGGCTCGGCCTCCTGCCTCGAAGGCACCCCCTGCGAAACACCGTTGGCATACGGTGATAAAAAATAAGCATGGATGGGTCATTATCAGAGTATTGGGGCTTCGGTCTCAGTTACCTGGGGGCTGGAAGTATTCCGGGGTAATCGGCCGTAATGGCAACCAAGGCATTATCGATGCTCAGTTGGTGAAATACCCCATCAATCAACTCCACCAATATGTCCGGATCCTCTTGGGAGGACGGATCAAGGAGCCATTCCGGATCCTCGGGTTGTGGAGGCGGGTTGTTTCTGTCTTTTATGGCCTGGCGCAGTTCCTGCGTCAAAATCACAAAATGAGACACCTAACCATGGGAATACGGATCGGATGCGCAAAAGGAAATGTCCGCTTACCCACCTTCGAGGATTTTTCATAGAAATTCCGTTCAATGGACTGACGCGGAGAAAATCCTCCTCTTTTCCCTTGTACAGCGCGGACAAGATCTTCACCAGATCAGTGATCGATCCCGGCCCCTTACGACCATAACGGGTGGCATCGTCCTCCCCGTTGAAATCCCACATGGGGTGGCCCCTATACTGGAGTGGCTGCGTCCCCCGCATAATGCATGTGGCCATGACACCGATCATGGTCAGTCCGGAATGAGCTAACAATCTTATTCGACTCATCAAGTAAAGGACGTCCCTGTCGTCTTCCCTATGGGGGCTCCACGGGCGCCAACTCAGGCGTTTCTTCAAAGGAGCATTGCTGAACACCGGGAGACCGATCCAAACAGGATCCAGCAGCGGGACGTCTTCTATATAAAACCATTCCGAAGGCCAGTCTTTGGACGCCTTCTTTGGGGTTTCGGATAGATATCCGGTCCCGGCGATGCGCCACAGCTCGGCTCCGCCCACTTGATATATTGACCCCTCATGAGAACGGGGTACAAGGCAGAATAATCTCTTCCACAGCGCGAAATGAGCCTCGATGCCCAAGAACAGTTCGCAAAGGGCTACGAAGCCCGCGATGTGCAAAATGGAACCAGGCGTAAGGTGGTGCAACTGGAGGCCGTAGAACTCCAAGAGCCCCCGGAGAAACGGATGAATTGGAAATCCGAGTCCTCTTACTAGATAAGAGACAAAGCATACCCGCTCTCCTTTGGAGGGATCGGGGACACTCTCCGCTTGCTTTCCGCCCTTATAGGTGGCGAGTCCAGCTCGAACCGGAACCATGAAGGCCGCGGGAAGAAGTCCCTTGGTTTGGAGTGTCACTAGCTCGCTATGCGGAACTAAGCATCTCTCCCAATTTCCAGGCTGAGGGCTGGGAGCGCGAGAGGAGGCGCCGCGTCGACTGTCCATGATGGAATGGATTTTTGTCGGAGGCGCTCCGATGAGAGCTCGCGGAGGGAGGATGGTGTGACTTGGATCTAGATCCTCGTCCCTTTTATAGACGGCTCATTTACGCAGCTAGGGGCTAACTGTAAAAATACCCTGGCTTTTCGCATTCATTCAACACGTGGAAGATGGCCATTATTGGGTGTGGAAGCCAAGGAGCGCAACATTTATCAGAAGTCGGACACTATTCGACAAGTATATGGAATTTGGAGAAGAACGCGCCTCGCAATGCCGAAGACAATCTACGCGCCGGACTCATCGTCATTGAAGCCTGGTTCGGGGGCTACTGAGGGAGTCCCGGATTAGGGGGTGTCCGGATAGCCGAACTATCACCGTTGGCCGGACTCCTGGACTATGAAGATACAAGATTGAAGACTTCGTCCCGTGTCCGGATGGGACTTTCCTTGGCGTGGAAGGCAACCTTGGCAATACGGATATGTAGATTTCCTACCATTGTAACCGACTCTGTGTAACCCTAACCCTATCCGGTGTCTATATAAACTGGAGGGTTTTAGTCCGTAGGACGAACAACAATCATACCATAGGCTAGCTTCTAGGGTTTAGCCTCCTTGATCTCGTGGTAGATCTACTCTTGTACTACCCATATCATCAATATTAATCAAGCAGGAGTAGGGTTTTACCTCCATCGAGAGGGCCCGAACCTGGGTAAAAACATCGTGTCCCTTGTCTCCTGTTACCATCCGCCTAGACGCACAGTTTGGGACCCCCTACCCGAGATCCGCCGGTTTTGACACTAACACCCCCTAGGGCCCATGCGCCTAGGGTTGGGGGAAACCCTAAGGGGGGCGCCCCCCTTGGCTTGGGGGGCAAGACCCCTCCCCTTGGACGCCGCCCCCCCCCCCTCTAGATCTCATCTAGAGGGGCCGGACCCCTTCCCCCGTTCGCCCTATAAATAGAAGGGAGGAGGGAGGGCAGCCGCACCACATCCAAGGCGCAGCCCTCCCCCTCTCCAACACCTTTCCTCCTCCGTTTGAGCTTGGCGAAGCCCTGCCGGAGAACCGCTGCTCCACTACCACCATGCCGTCGTGCTGCTACTGGAGTTGTCTTCCCCAACCTCTCCTCCCCCTTGCTGGATCAAGGCGCGGGAGACGTCACCGGGTTGCATGTGTGTTGAACGCGGATGCGCCATTGTTCGGCACTAAGATCGGAATCGACCGCGATCTGAATCGCTACGTGTACGACTCCTCTAACCGCGTTCTTGCAACGCTTCTGTTTCGCGATCTTCAAGGGTATGAAGATGTACTCCCCTCTCTCTCGTTGCTAGTCTCTCCACAGATTGATCTTGGTGTTGCATAGAATTTTTTTAATTTCTGCAACGATCCCCAACGGTGGCATCATGAGCTAGGTCTATGCGTAGTTTCTATGCACGAGTAAACCGCAAGTTGTTGTGGGCGTCAATTTTGTCAATTTACTTGCGGTTACTAGTGTTATCTTGATTCGGCGGCATCGTGGGATGAAGCAACCCGGACCGACCTTACACGTACACTTACGTGAGACAGGTTCCACCGACTGACATGCACTAGTTGCATAAGGTGGCTAGCGGGTGTCTGTCTCTCCCATTTTAGTCGGATCGGATTCGATGAAAAGGGTCCTTATGAAGGCTAAATACCAATTGGCATATCACGTTGTGGTTTTGGCGTAGGTAAGAAACGTTCTTGCTAGAAACTTATAGCAGCCACGTAAAAATGTGCAACAACAATTAGAGGATGTCTAACTTGTTCTTGAAGCATATGCCGTGTGATGTGATATGGCCAAAAGGATGTGATGAATGATATATATTTGATGTATGAGATTGATCATGTTCTTGTAATAGGAATCACAACTTGCATGTCGATGAGTATGACAACAGGCAGGAGCCATAGGAGTTGTCTTAATTTATTGTATGACATGCGTGTCATTGAACAATGCCATGTAATTACTTTACTTTATTGCTAAACCGTTAGCCATAGTAGTTGAAGTAATAGTTGGTGAGACAACTTCATGAAGACACGATGATGGAGATCATGGTGTCATGCCGGTGACGATGATGATCATGGCGCCCCGAAGATGGAGATCAAAAGGAGCAAAATGATATTGGCCATATCATGTCACTATTTGATTGCATGTGATGTTTGTCATGTTTCTACATCTTATTTCCTTAGAACGACGGTAGCATAAATAAGATGATCCCTCATAAAATTTCAAGAAAGTGTTTCCCCTAACTGTGCACCATTGCGAAAGTTCGTTCTTTCGAAGCACCACGTGATGATCGGGTGTGATAGATTCTAACATTTTCATACAACGGGTGTAAGCCATATTTACACATGCAAAACACTTATGTTGACTTGACGAGCCTATCATGTACAGACATGGCCTCGGAACACAAGAGACCGAAAGATCGAACATGAGTCGTATAGCAGATACAATCAACATGAAGGTGTTCACCGATGATGACTAGTCCGTCTCATGTGATGATCGGACACGGCCTGGTTGACTCGGATCATGTATCACTTAGATGACTAGAGGGATGTCTATCTGAGTGGGAGTTCATTAAATAATTTGATTAGATGAACTTAATTATCATGAACTTAGTCTAAAATCTTTGCAATATGTCTTGTACATCAAATGGCGCACGCTAATGTTGCCCTCAACTTCAACGCGTTCCTAGAGAAAACCAAACTGAAAGACGATGGTAGCAACTATACAGACTGGGTCGGGAACTTGAGGATCATCCTCATAGCTGCCAAGAAAGCATATGTCCTAGAAGGACCGCTAGGTGAAGCACCCGTTTTCCCAGCAACTCAAGACGTTATGAACACATGGCAGTCGCGTAGTGATGACTACTCCCTGGTTCAGTGCGGCATGCTTTATAGCTTAGAACCGGGGCTCCAAAAGCGTTTTGAGTAGCACGGAGCATATGAGATGTTCCAAGAGCTGAAAATGGTTTTCCAAGCTCATGCCCGGGTCGAGAGATATGAAGTCCCCGACAAATTCTACAGTTGTAAGATGGAGGAGAATAGTTCTGTCAGCGAGCACATACTCAAAATGTCTGGGTTGCACAACCGATTGTCTCAGCTGGGAGTTAATCTCCCGGATGACGCGGTCGTTGACAGAATCCTTCAGTCGCTTCCACCTAGCTACAAGAGCTTTGTGATGAATTTCAATATGCAAGGGATGGAGAAAACCATTCCTGAGGTATATTCAATGCTGAAATCAGCGGAGGTGGAGAACAAAAAGGAACATCAAGTGTTGATGGTCAATAAAACCACTAGTTTCAAGAAAGGCAATGGTAAGAAGAACTTCAAGAAGGACGGCAAGGGAGTTGCCGCGCCCGGTAAGCCAGTTTCCGGGAAGAAGCCAAAGCATGGACCCAAACCTGAGACTGGGTGCTTTTATTGCAAGGGAAACGGTCACTTGAAGCGGAATTGCCCCAAGTACTTAGAGGACAAGAAGGCCGGCAACACCAAAGGTATATGTGATATACATGTTATTGATGTGTACCTTACCAGTACTCGTAGTAGCTCCTGGGTATTTGATATCGGTGCGGTTGCTCATATTTGTAACTCAAAACAGGACCTGCGGAATAAGCGGAGACTGGCGAAGGACGAGGTGACAATGCACGTAGGGAGTGGTTCCAAGGTCGATGTGATCGCCGTCGGCACGCTACCTCTACATTTACCTACGGGATTAGTTTTAAACCTCAATAATTGTTATTTAGTGCCAGCTTTGAGCATGAACATTGTATCTGGATCTCGTTTAATGCGAGATGGCTACTCATTTAAATCCGAGAATAATGGTTGTTCTATTTATATGAGAGATATGTTTTATGGTCATGCCCCGCTGGTCAATAGTTTATTCTTATTGAATCGCGAACGTGATGTTACACATATCATAGTGTGAACAACAAAAGATGTAAGGTTGATAATGATAGTCCCACATACTTGTGGCACTGCCGCCTTGGTCACATAGGTGTCAAACGCATGAAGAAGCTCCATGCAGATGAACTTTGGGAGTCTCTTGATTATGAATCATTTGACACATGCGAACCATGCCTCATGGGTAAGATGACCAAGACTCCGTTCTCCGGAACAATGGAGCGAGCAACCAACTTATTGGAAGTCATACATACTGATGTGTGCGGTCCAATGAGCGTTGAGGCTCGCGGTGGCTATCGTTATGTTCTCACCCTCACTGATGACTTACTTAGATATGGGTATGTCTACTTAATGAAACACAAGTCTGAGACCTTTGAAAAGTTCAAGGAATTTAAGAGTGAGGTAGAGAATCAACGTGACAGAAAAATAAAGTTCTTACGATCAGATCGTGGGGGAGAATATTTGAGTCACGAATTTGGTACGCACTTAAGGAAATGTGGAATTGTTTCACAACTCACGCCGCCTGAAACAGCTCAGCGTAATGGGGTGTTCGAATGTCGTAATCGCACTCTATTGGATATGGTGCGATCTATGATGTCTCTTACCGATTTGCCGCTATCATTTTGGGGATATTGTTTAGAGACAACCACATTGACTTTAAATAGGGCACCGTCTAAATCCGTTGAGACAACACTGTATGAACTATGGTTTGGGAAGAAACCTAAGCTGTCGTTTCTGAAAGTTTAGGCATGTGATGCTTATGTCAAGAAACTTCAACCTGAAAAGCTCGAACCCAAGTCGGAAAAATGCGTCTTCATAGGATACCCTAAGGAAACCATGGGGTATACCTTCTACCTCAGATCCGAAGGCAAGATCTTTGTTGCCAAGAACGGGTCCTATCTGGAGAAAGAATTTCTCTCGAATGAAGTAAGTGGGGGGAAAGTAGAACTTGATGAAGTACTGCCTCTTGAACCGGAAAGTAGCGCAGCTCAGGAAGATGTTTCTGTGGTTCCTGCACCGACTAGAGAGGAAGTTAATGATGATGATCAAGGTACTTCGGATAAAGTTGCTACTGAACTTCGTAGGTCCACAAGGACACATTCCACAGCAGAATGGTATGGCAACCTTGTCATGGAAATCATGTTGTTAGACAATGGTGAACCTTCGAACTATGAAGAAGCGATGGTGGGCCCAGATTCCAACAAATGGCTTGAATCCATGCAATCCGAGATAGGATCCATGCATGAAAACAAAGTATGGACTTTGACAGACTTGCCCGATGATCGGCGAGCGATAGAAAATAAATGGATCTTTAAGAAGAATACGGACGCGGATGGTAATGTTACCATCTATTAATCTCGGCTTGTCGCTAAGGGTTATCGACAAGTTCAAGGGGTTGACTACGATGAGACCTTATCACCCGTAGCAAAGCTGAAGTCCGTTCGAATCATGTTAGCAATTGCAGCATTCTATGATTATGAAATATGGCAAATGGACGTCAAAACGGCATTCCTTAACGACTTCCTTAAGGAAGCATTGTATATGATGCAGCCGGAAGGTCTTGTCGATCCTAAGAATGCTAACAAGGTATGCAAGCTCCAGCGCTCCATCTATGGGCTGGTGCAAGCATCTCAGAGTTGGAACATTCGCTTTGGTGAAATGATCAAAGCGTTTGTGTTTATGCAGACTTATGGAGATGCCCGCGTTTACAAGAAAGTGAGTGGGAGCTTTGTAGCATTTCTCATATTATATGTGGATGACATACTATTGATGGGAAATGATATAGAACTTTTGGAAAGGATAAAGGCCTAGTTGAATAAGTGTTTTTCAATGAAGGACCTTGGAGAAGATGCTTACATATTAGGCATCAATATCTATAGAGATAGATCGAGACGCCTCATAGGTCTTTCACAAAGCACATACCTTGATAAGATATTGAAGAAGTTCAATATGGATCAGTCCAAGAAGGGGTTCTTGCCTGTATTGCAAGGTGTGAGATTGAGCACGGCTCAATGCCCGACCAAGCAGAAGATAGAGAAAAGATGAGTGTCATCCCCTATGCCTCAGCCATAGGGTCTATTATGTATGCCATGCTGTGTACCAGAACTGATGTAAACATTGCCGTAAGTTTGGTTGGGAGGTAACAAAGTAATCCCGGCATGGAACACTGGACAACGGTCAAGAATATCCTGAAGTACCTGAAAAGGACTAATGATATGTTTCTCATTTATGGAGGTGACGAAGAGCTCGTCGTAAAGGGTTACGTCGATGCTTGCTTCAACACAGATCTGGATGACTCCAAGTCACAAACCGGATATGTGTATATTTTGAATGGTGGGGCAGTAAGCTGGTGCAGTTGCAAGTAAAGCGTCGTGGCGGGATCTACATGTGAAGCGGAGTACATTGCAGCATCCGAGGCAGCGCATGAAGCAATCTGGATGAAGGAGTTCATTACCGACCTAGGAGTTATTGCCAATGCATCGGGCCCGATGACTCTCTTCTGTGACAACACTGGAGCTATTGCCCTTGCAAAGGAGCCCAGGTTTCACAAGAAGACTAGGCACATCAAGCATCGGTTCAACTCCATTCGTGAAAATGTTCAAGATGGAGACATCGATATTTGTAAAGTGCATACAGATCGGAATGTCGCAGATGCATTGACTAAACCTCTTCCACGAGCAAAACATGATCAACACCAGAACTCTATGGGAGAATGATGTGATGGACACGACCCAATCCTAAGCATAGCACAAGATCGTGTAGTTCTTTGCTAAAGCTTTTCTAATGTCAAGTATCTTTCCTTAGACCATGAGATTGTGTAACTCCCGGATAACGTAGAATGCTTTGGGTGTACCAAGCGTCACAACGTAACTGGGTGGCTATAAAGGTGCACTACAGGTATCTCCGAAAGTGTCTGTTGGGTTGGCACGAATCGAGACAGGGATTTGTCACTCCGTATGACGGAGAGGTATCTATGGGCTCAATGTGACTAAGTAGTTGGTCACGGGATCATTCATTACGGAACGAGTAAAGTGACTTGCCGGTAACGAGATTGAACGAGGTATTGGGATACCGACGATCGAATCTCGGGCAAGTAACGTACCGATTGACAAAGGGAATTATATACGGGATTGCTTGAATCCTCGACATCATGGTTCATCAGATGAGATCATCGTGGAACATGTAGGAGCCAACATGGGTATCCAGATCCCGTTGTTGGTTATTGGCTGGAGAGATTTCTCGGTCATGTCTGCATTATTCCCGAACACGTAGGGTCTACACACTTAAAGATCTAATAGGGGACACATCAATAACTTTAAGATCTTCATCATTATTTTCATGGAAACTAGAAGAACACGCTTTTATACAACTATCTTTCTAAGCACGCAATATAGCGGTTCTTTCCTTGCACTCGTCAATGGAAATTCTCATTGCTTTGAGAGACTCATTGATATCATGCTTAGGAGGAGAAGATCTAAGTTTGAGAGAATCAACATCAAGTGAAAGGCTATCAACGTTCCTAGCCAGACCATCAACTTTGAGCAATTTTTCTTCAAGCAAAGCATTAAAATTCTTTTGAGAAATCATAAATTCTTTCACACTATTCTCAAAATCAGAGGGCATCTTATTAAAATTACCATAAGAATTATTGTAGGAATTTCCATAATTATTAGAGGAATTGCTAGGGAACGGTCTAGAATTATAGTTTCCTATATAAGCATTGTTTCCACAACTATTCCTACCAACAAAATTCACATCCATAGATTCATTATTATTCTCAATCAAGGTAGATAAAGGCATATCATTGGGATCAATAGAAGAACTCTTAGTAGCAAACAATCTCATAAGCTCATCCATCTTTCCACTCAAAACTTTAATTTCTTCTATAGCATGCACTTTTTTACTAGTAGATCGTTCGGTATGCCATTGAGAGTATTTAGCCATAATATTATCAAGAAGTTTTGTAGCATCTCCTAAAGTGATTTCCATAAACGTGCCTCCGGCGGCCGAATCTAAAAGATTTCTAAAAGCAAAGTTCAAACCGGCATAAAATTTTTGTATGATCATCCATAAATTCAAACCATGAGTTGGGCAATTGCGAATCATCAATTTCATTCTTTCCCAAGATTGGGCAACATGCTCATGATCAAGTTGTTTAAAATTCATAATATCGTTCCTAAGAGTGATGATCTTAGCGGGAGGAAAATACTTAGAGATAAAAGCATCTTTGCACTTGTTCCAAGAATCAATACTATTTTTAGGCAAAGATGAAAACCAAACTTTAGCATGGTCTCTAAGTGAAAACAGAAATAGCTTCAATTTAACAATATCATTATCCGTATCTTTCTTCTTTTGCATTTCACACAAATCAATAAAGTTGTTTAGATGAGTAGCGACATCTTCACTAGGAAGGCCGGCAAATTGATCTTTCATAACAAGATTCAGCAAAGCGGTATTAATTTCACAAGACTCAACATCATTAAGAGGAGCAACCGGAGTACTAAGGAAATCATTATTATTGGTATTCAAGAAGTCACACAATTTTGTATTATCTTGCGCCATGGGAACAAGTAATCCAACACACAAGCAAACAGAAAACGGCAAACGGAAAAGAGAGGAGATTGGGAAAGAGAGGGCGAATAAAACGGCAAGGGTGAAGTGGGGGAGAGGAAAACGAGAGGCAAATGACAAATAATGTAAATGCGAGGGAGATGAGTTTGTGATGGGTACTTGGTATGTCTTGACTTGAGCGAAGACCTCCCCGGCAACGGTGCCAGAAATCCTTCTTGCTATGTCTTGAGCTTGCGTTGGTTTTCGTTGAAGAGGAAAGGGTGATGCAGCACAGTAGTGTAAGTATTTCCCTCAGTTTTTGAGAACCAAGGTATCAATCCAGTAGGAGGCTCCTCAACAAGTCCCATGAACCTACACAAACAAACAAAGAACTCGCAACCAACGCAATAAAGGGGTTGTCGATCCGATAGAGATAATATAATAAGATAAATATATTTTTGGTATTTTATAATATAGATGCAGAAAATAAAGATGCAAATAAAAATAGATTGGAGCAAATGTGACAAGAGATAGACCAGGGGGCCATAGGTTTCACTAGAGGCTTCTCTCAAGAGCATAAGTATTATGGTGGGCGAACAAATTACTGTCGAGCAATTGATAGAAAAGCGAATAATTATGAGACTATCTAGGCATGATCATGTATATAGGCATCACGTCCGCAACAAGTAGACCGACTCCTACATGCATCTACCATTATTACTCCACACATCGACCGCTATCCAGCATGCATCTAGAGTATTAAGTTCATAAGAACAGAGTAACGCATTAAGCAAGATGACATGATGTAGAGGGATAAACTCAAGCAATATGATATAAACCCCATCTTTTTATCCTCGATGGCAACAATACAATACGTATCTTGCAACCCTTTCTGTCACTAGGTAAGAACACTGCAAGATTGAACCCAAAGCTAAGCACTTCTCCCATGGCAAGAAAGATCAATCTAGTAGGCCAAACCAAACCGATAATTCTAAGAGACTTGGAAAGATAACTCAATCATATAAACGAATTCAGAGAAGATTCAATTATTATCCATAGATAAACTTGATCATAAACCCACAATTCATCGGATCTCGACAAACACACTGCAAAATGAGATTACATCGAATAGATCTCCACAAGAGAGGGGGAGAATATTGTATTGAGATCCAAAAAGAGAGAAGAAGCCAACTAGCTAATAACTATGGACCCGAAGGTCTGTGGTAAACTACTCACAACTCATCGGAAGGGCTATGGTGTTGATGTAGAAGCCCCCCGTGGTGGAATCCCCCTCCGGCAAAATGTCGGCGACGGCTCCAAGATGGGATCTCGCGGATACAGAAGGTTACGGTGGTGGAAATTGTGTTTCGGTTGCTCCCCGGATGTTTTCGGGGTATGTAGGCTTATATAGGAGGAAGAAATACGTCGGTGGCCGCCCGAGGGGCCCAGGAGACAGGGGCGCGCCCTATAGGGGGGGCGCGCCCTACCCTCTCGTGGCCGCCTCGGCTACTTCTTGACTTGCACTCCAAGTCCTCTGGATCATGTTCTTTCCAAAATCACGCTTCCGAAGGTTTCATTCCGTTTGATATTCCTTTTCTTCGAAATACTGAAATAGGAAAAAAACAGCAATACGGGCTGGGCCTCCGGTTAGTAGGTTAGTCCCAAAAATGATAATAATGTATAAAATAAAGCCCATAAACATCCAAAACAGGTAATATAATAGCAGGGAACAATCAAAAATTATAGATACGTTGGAGACATATCAGTGATGCGTACAAAATTTTTAATTTCTGCAGCGATCCCCAACAACTTCTTCATGCGGGCTTGAGCAGCAGACAGGTTGCCTTTCAGATGTTGGAGCAGTGCATCTCTGTCAGTGAAGAACTGAACAGCATCATCCGGCATGTTGTTAGGCAGGATATTTTCACATATGTTGGGAGGGGGAAATCGATAAGCAGCTTCAAATGGTGTCTTCTTGAGAGAGGAATGGTATGATGTGTTATACCAGTACTCAGCCATAGATAAGTGTTTTGCCCACTGCTTGGGTTTGGTAGATGTTAAACAGCGCAGGTAATTCTCGATGCACTGATTGACGCGTTCAATTTGGCCGTCAGATTCCAGGTGATAAGCAGAACTGTAACGCAACTCTGTTCCCAGCCCTTTGAATATATCTTGCCACATCTGACTAGTGAAGATACAGTCCCGATCAGATACTATTGCCAGAGAAGGTCCGTGCAGCTTCAACACATTGCAAATAAATGCTAGAGCTACTGGTTGGACTATGAAGGGATGTGAAAGGGGAATAAAATGTGCAAACTTTGACAGTCTGTCTACCACAACCATGATCATATCTTTCCCATTGGATGTTGGCAATCCCTTGATGAATCCATGCTCAAGTGAGTCCAAACCATGTCAGGAAGCTGTAGTGGGTCAAGGTAGACAGGATAAGAACAGTTCTCTCCTTTGTTTTTCTGACAAACAGGGCATGCAGCCACAAATTGATCCACATTTTGTTTGAGGCCTGGCCAGTAAAAGATTTGTTTGATGCGATGATATGTGGCTTTCATCCCAGAGTGGCCACCTAAGGCAGAAGCATGGAGTGCAGTGAGTAACTTTTTCCTGAGCTTGATACATCTCCAACGTATCTATAATTTTTGATTGCTCCATGCTACTTTATCTATTGTTTTGGACTATATTGGGCTTTATTTTCCACTTTTATATTATTTTTCGGACTAACCTATTAACCGGAGGCCCAGCCTAGAATTGTTGTTTTTTGCCTATTTCAGTGTTTCGAAGAAACGGAATATCAAACGGAGTCCGAACGGAATGAAACCTTTGGAAACGTGATCTTCTCACCGAACGTGATCCAGGAGACTTGGACCCTACTCCAAGGAGTGCCAGAGGAGGTCACGAGGGTGGGGGCGCGCCCTCCCCCACTGGGCGCACCCCCTTGCCTCGTGGGCCCCCTGACGCTCCACCGACGTAGTCCTTCCTCCTATATATACCTACGTACCCCCAAAAGATCAGAAGGGGAGCCAAAAACCTAATTCCACCGTCGTAACTTCCTGTATCCACGAGATCCCATCTTGGGGCCTGTTCCGGAGCTCCACCGGAGGGGGCATCTACCACGGAGGGCTTCTACATAATCACCATAGCCCCTCCGATGAAGTGTGAGTAGTTTACTTCAGACCTTCGGGTCCATAGTTAGTAGCTAGATGGCTTCTTCTCTCTTTTTGGATCTCAATACAATGTTCTCCCCCTCTCTCGTGGAGATCTATCGATGTAATCTTCTTTTCGCGGTGTGTTTGTTGAGACCGATGAATTGTGGGTTTATGATCCAACTTATCTATGGAAAATATTTGATTCTTCTCTGAATTCTTTTATGTATGATTAAGTTATCTTTGCAAGTCTCTTCGAATTGTTCGTTTGGTTTGGCCAACTAGATTGGTAGTTCTTGCAATGGGAGAAGTGCTTAGCTTTGGGTTCAATCTTGCGGTGACCTTACCCAGTGACAGAAAGGGTTGCAAGGCACGTATTGTATTGTTGCCATCGAGGATAACAAGATGGGGTATTTATCATATTGCATGAATTTATTCCTCTACATCATGTCATCTTGCTTAAGGCGTTACTCTGTTTTTAACTTAATAGTCTAGATGCATGCTGGACAGCGGTCGATGAGTGGAGTAATAGTAGTAGATGCAGAATCGTTTCGGTCTACTTGTCACGGACGTGATGCCTATATACATGATCATTTCCTGGATAACCTCATAACTATGCTCAATTCTGTCAATTGCTCAATAGTAATTTGTTCACCCATCGTAGAATACTTATGCTCTTGAGAGAAGCGCATAGTGAAACCTATGGCCCCGGGGTCTATTCTCATCATATCAATCTCCATCACTTTATTTACTTGCTTTGCTTTTACTTTTTACTTAGCATCTTTATACCAAAAAAACCAAAAATATTATCTCTATCAGATCTCACTCTCGTAAGTGACCGTGAAGGGATTGACAACCCCTAATCGCGTTGGTTGCGAGTAGCTATCGTTTTGTGCAGGTACGAGGGACTTGCGCATGGCCTCCTACTGGATTGATACCTTGGTTCTCAAAAACTGAGGGAAATACTTATGCTACTGTGCTGCATCATCCTCTCCTCTTCGGGGAAAACCAACGCAAGCTCGAGACGTAGCAGAGCTCTTGATCTTTACCCACATAAATCTTCCCTTTATGCCTTATTACTCCTAAGTGCAGACTGTTCTGATGGATGGAATGACCAGGAGCCAGAAGTAATTTTTCCAAGAGAGATTGGCAAGTGATGTCATTAGTGTATGATTCTTCCACTGCTGAAATCCACTGAGGAGTAACCATGGATATGGCCATGAGGTTGTGTTTTTGAGAGAGAGAGCATCAACAACAATATTTTCCTTGCCCTTCTTGTATTGTAGTGTGAAATTGAACTCTAGCAGCTTCAGCATTAACTTGTGCTGAATTCCAGTGGTGACCTTCTGATCAGTCATGTACTATAAGCTCTGGTGATCTGTCTTGATGATGAGATCATTGCCCAAGAAGTAGTAACTATACCTTTTTAGAGCAGCAATGATTGCTAGAGCTTCTTTTTCATATGTTGACAGAGCAACATTAGTAGGGCAAAGAGTTGAGCTATACTAAGCTAGAGGTCTACCTTGCTGCATCATTACTGCTCCCAGTCCAACTCTAGAAGCATCTATTTCCAAGGTCAAAGGTTCAGAGAAGTTGGGAAGAGCAAGCACTGGTCACTGCTCATTGCTTGTTTTAAATCCTGAAAGGCTTGGGTTTGTGTTGGTGTCCACTGGAAGTTGTCCTTTCTAAGTACATCATGTAGTGGTCTTGCAATTGAACCAATTTTTTTGACAAATCTTCTATAGTAACCACATAAGCCCAAGAACCCTCCAAGTTGTGTTGATGTAGTAGGTAGTGGCCAATCAGCAACTGCTGCCACCTTGGATGGATCAGTTGAAATACCTTCACCAGTGATTATGTGGCCCAAATACTCTACCTGTTGAACTCCAAACACACATTTGGACATTTTTGCAAAAAGCTGGTGTTCTTTGAGCAGCTGCAACACTATTTGCAAGTGGGATATGTGTTCAGATAGTGATTTACTAAAGATTAGGATGTCATCAAAGAAAACCAACACAAACATTCTGAGATAAGGCCCACAGATGCTATTCATCAGTGCCTGAAATGTTCCAGGTGCATTAGCAAGGCCAAAGGGCATTACCAAAAACTCATAGTGGCCAAAGTAAGTTCTGAAAGCTGTTTTGGGTATATCTTCTTCACTCATTCTGACTTGATGATAGCCAGATCCTAAGTCTAACTTGGTGAAGTAAGTTGCTCCATGTAGTTCATCAAGTAAATCTTCAGTTACAGGAATTGGAAATTTATTTTTGACAGTAGCAGCATTCAGTTTTCTATAAACAATGCACATTCTCCAGGTGCCATTTTTCTTCATTACTTGTATTGCTGGGGAGGAGTAGGGACTTTCACTAGCTCTTATGATCTTATCTCTGAGCATACCACCAATCTGTCTCTCTAACTCATTTCTTTGCATATGAGGTACTCTGTAAGGCCTAGAGTTAGGTGGTTTTGCATGTTCCTTCAATGGGATCTTATGATCATGTGATCTCTTGGGAGGGAGACCTTTTGGCTCCTGAAAAACTTCAGGAAATTGTTGTATCACCTCTTCCACAGGTGGGGGAATTGTGTTGTTTTTAGGTTTTTTCAGTGTGGTATCTCTGATGAGATGCAAGACATAGCCAGGGGCTCCTGCTGCCATGAGCTTATCCACTTCAGTAGCTTCAATTGGGGTGGCCTCTGCTATGGTGTCACAAGCTTTGATAGTGACAGGTGTGAGCTTGTTTTGCATAACAGTAATCTGTCTGGGATTGTAGTGGAAAGAAACAGGGTTGTGACTGGTCATCCAATCACTACCCAGTACCATGTCATGACCAGGGAGGTCTAGTACTCTGAACTGTTGGTCAAATTTGGTATTGCCAGCCACAAAAGTGGTTGTGGAGACAAAAGCACCAGACCGCAATGTGTCCCCTCCTGCAACAGTTACAGCTTTGGAGGTGTCCTTGAGTATGGTGCAAGTAGTAGTCAGGGAAAACTTGAGGCCGATGAAGGTGGAGTTGCTGCCTTAGTCCACTAAAGCAATTCCTTGTTTTCCCCCAATCTGCACCAAGATAGAGATGGTATTGACATTATCTGATTGTATTGCCTGTGCAGAGATGGTCATGCATTTTTCCTCAGTTTGTAGCTGCTCCTCTAGTTCATTTTCTTCCAACACTTCCTGCTCTGTTTGTTGCTCAGTGGGTTCTTCACCCGTGAGTACATTTAGGACAGGTGCAAGTTTACATTTGTGTCTATGAAACCACACATCACCACATCTCCAGCACTTGCCTGGTTCTCTAGCCCTTTGATTCACAACAACTTGTTTAGGTTCAATTGCTTTGTCAGGAGTAGTAGTGTATGTTTTCTGATAGCTACCTAAACTTTTGCTAGTCCCTGAGTAAGAGTTCTATGACTTCTTCTCAGGTATCCCTTTTTCTAGATCCACGGCTAACCAGTAAGCCTCAGTGAGGGATGTAGGCCTTAATGGGCGCACTTGGAACTTGATGTGAGAACAGAGTCCGTTGACATAGCATCTGATAAACCAGCTCTCATCCATTATTGGGTTTTCAACCTGCACTTCTGCCATGAGTTCTTCGAATTGATTTGTGTACTCAAACACTGTGAGGGTGTTTTGTTTCAGGTTGGTGAATTTCTTTGTGAGATCGTATGAGCTTGCTGAGGAAAATCTGAGGAGTATTTCTTCACAGAATGGGACCAAGTTAGTTGCTTCTTTAGTATGCTCGAGCGACGCAGCCACACATCTGCTTTTCCCACGATGTACAATTGAGCAAGGCTGACTTTGTACTCAGCTGGTGCCCCTGCCATCCGAAAATATTTGTCGCACTGGCGAATCCAGCCAGCTGGGTTTTTCACCATCAAAGCGTGGGAAATCCATGCGAGGGCCCTTGGTGCTGCTCTTGAGGAACTGGGTCCTCATTTCTTGATCATACTGTTTCGGAAATTCATCCAAACTTTGGCGCACTCCAGGTGGTTGAAAGTTGTTGAAACTGGGTGTGCGAGCAGTTTTGCAGGCCGCTGTGGGTGTGGCATTTGCAGAAGGAACATCCAAAATAGTAGCAGTACCAAAACCTGGAGGAACAGAGGGCCTTGGGACCTGGATTGGCGCCAGATTAGGAGGAATTTGTGAAGCAACCTGACGGGTTTTGGCCTGCTCGAGTGCCAGGCGTTTTCGCAACTCTTCAGTTAGGGGTCTGTCCTCTGGTGCGCTTGTATCTTTGCTTGGGATCTGCTGTTCAGTAACTGGTTGGCCCGATTGTGTGGATGTTGATGTATCTGCAGTTGTCATGGACTTGAGCACATCTGCCATAACCGCAAGCTATGTATTCAGAGAGGAGATAGCTTTTTAGACCCCGTCCATTACGGAAACCATGGTGCCCTATTTGAGGCTGATGTCGTGCACGTCCTTGCGCAAGTCATCGACTTCGCCACGCAGCTCTGCAGCTTCGTCGCGGTGCTGCAGAAATTCTCCCTTCATTGCTAGGTTCCGCTACTTCAGATTCATCGAAACTGGCGTTGCCGCGCCCCATCTTGGTGGAGTTGTTCAGAAGGGAATTTTACCTCCAGGACTTGCCAAGAACCGGATCTGAACACTCAACCCTGCCGCCGCCGTCCGAGATCGCCACCGCATGCCGCGCGACCTTGGATTTTACTGAGTGAGCGATGTGCTCAAACAAGCAGTCGAGCTCGACGCGCTGCCGACGAATGGGTCTACCACGACCAGCGCCACCAACACCGCCACGAACGCCACTGACGCCGCCGCCGCCGACCAAAGAGGGAGGGAAGGGTGGGAATCACCGTCGCAGCTCCAATTTGTCGCACCTCCGAGGAAAACCTACGCTCATGATACCAATTGTCACGCCCTAAATGGATATAGTGGTGGAAATCGAGTGAATTCTGGCGGATCTCGTGGAGGAGAAAGGGGAAAGTAGCCCACGCTAGAGTTTGTATTACTGTAAGATGTATAATTGTATCATAGAGAGGATTCTCAGAATAATAGCATGCCGCTTACAGACGGGGCCGCTAGCTTTATAGCTGAGCCGGCAATGGATAACAGCTACAGTAACGGAAAGAAACGCTACAGTTACAGTGATAACGACACAGTGATACGGCGAGCCTCGCGAGTCGTTGGATGACTTGGATCGTGGCCGTTCGTTAACTGAAGATGCTTGACACTTGTAACTAAAGGTGCTGGTCTAACAAATATTGTGAGGAGTTGTAGATTTTGAAGAAATGGCTAGAAGGGGCTTAACTCCTCAAATAGAAACTGTTGGAAGAGTTAAAAATGGGTTAGGAGGAAGATGCTCTAAGTTGCATTCATTATTGTTATTATTTTTGAGAGAGAGAATGAGCTGCATTCACTTCATTATATTGTGTGACAAATAGAGCTCATCGATGAGATAAGGAGAGACAGCAATAATACACCACCGTCCACCGGCTGCACTGTGGTTGCTGAACCGTGCGTACAAGTGATGTGACAGAACAAGCAGACGCACCGCATCAACGAGCGTTGCGCTGGCGAGCATGTGCTGCGCATTATTGCGGTTGGACTTTTGTAGTAGTAGTGCAAGTTTTACAGTGGCAAGAGCAGACGGCCCCCATACACCACGCCAACGCTTGGATGCATTGAAACATTTCCCCTCCCGGATATGTACAGCCTTTTGCCCCATTCTTGATTGAAAGAGAGAGCTTGAAACGTCTCCTGTGCTCTCCTTTTGCTTGCACGCATACGTTGTAGAGTTATTGCGTTGCTGGATGATTCTTAAAAAAAAGGAAAACATTGGGAGATGTGCTTGCTTGCGCTGCTCTGATTTTCTTCAGAGCACGAAACAAGTAGAGGATGCACGCTATGCTAGCAGCCAGAGCCAGCGGTAGGCAATTCCTGTGTTATGTCATTCATATGTACTCCCTCCGTCCGGATACATCCTCTTTTATCCATTTTGATGACAAGTATTTTCGGACGGAAGGAGTACATTGGCAAGTGCCAACATAACACCATGCACATTGCTAGAGTCAGAATCATCACTTGCCGTCATTTTAATTTGTGCTACATAAACTGCTGGTAGTAATTGTTGCTGCTGAAGCTACAACATAAACTCACACTGCCACAAGAATGTCATGCTAGCTCCACCACATTTTTGTCACTCCAAGACACTAGCTAGTGCAGGCCTTCTGATAACTTGAGGTCTGACTTTGAACGGGTTAGTTTAATACTCCCTCTGTTCGGAAATACTCGTCACAGAAATGCTTAAAAATGGATGTATCTAAGAACTAAAATACGTCTAGATACATCCATTCTTGCGACAAGTATTTCCGGACGAAGGGAGTAGATACAAATGAAGGGGACTAGCCTTGTTAGGGCATCTCCAACTCCCACATTCATTCATGGATTAGGGGACCAATGGATGCAGAAGCCGGCCATCCAATGCTATCCACATTGGTTTGGTTATATTTTAAATTCATTTTAACTAAAATGAACAAATTTGATGCATATTTGAACGTATCGGATGATATTCCTTGAAACCTGGATGATTTTTACACAACATTGGATGTTTTTCATCCAAACCGGAATAAACTCATTACATTTAGACATACTTCAACTAGATCGGACCCTAAACCTAGACTAAAATGACCGCTGGCGCTTGTTCTCCATCCCCGACCAGCCATGAGCCTCGGAAAATGAAGCCTTGCCCCACCTCCTCCGCAGCCCTCCGCTCCGACGACATGTCAGCCCCATCTCCGGCAGCCCGCTCCTCAGACTGTCGGATGCCTTGGAGGGATATGCTTCAGCGAAAGGGGAAGAGTAAGCCCTGTCTTATTCTGCAGTGCCTCTCCTCCGCTTCCGTGAACCACAGAATCAGGGCTGGTTT
>NC_041381.1:389683-431260 GCF_002162155.2 Triticum dicoccoides | reverse complement strand
GCAGGATACCGGCTGTGCACGCTGACTACGCGTCGGCGGTAATCTTCCTGGGACCCAAGCGATGGCGGCCTCCCATGTTCTACTTTTCCTCGATGTTGGCAGTGTGTACGGACGTGATGGCCTCCGCTTCATGGATCTCCGTGAAGTCGGCTTATTTCTATGCCGGAAGGGCGCGGTTTAGTGTACGTTGATGGTAGATGGCGCGATCGTGGCCGCGAGAGGAGCGGCACGGCAGCAGCTCGCCACTCCTTCGCGAGCTGGCTTTTAGTAGCGAGTTGCTGCAGGGCGCGCCGGCTTGAGGCCTGACCCATGGTACTGACGACCTGGAGCGGTAAGGGAGGTGGAGTAGAGAGTTGCTTGGCTCGTATCCGGCTGGCTCGACGCGCCACCCAACCGGCTTTTATGCCCCAGAACTCCTCTTCCTGCTCGCCGGATGCCATGGGCAGTGTGAAGAAAATGGTGCAAGAAGGAGATGGAGAGTGAAGGTGTGGTGCGATTTTCACACGACGTCTGCCATTGCTTAAATAGAATTTTTTTTATCAAGTTCAAAACTTAAATTAAACTATTTGCAACAAGTCAAGCTTCATTAAATTTGAGAACATGCTCAGCATCTTCAAGGACTGACTGCATCATTGTCGTCTCATCCGCGTAGTCCACCTTGTCGTACGAGCCGTCAAACGACTCAACATAGTGCTCGTATATCTACTCCAAATCCGAATCCATTGCTTCAAAGAAGACGGGACAATTCTTTTTAGCTCCTACAATTCACCGAATAGTTGCCGGGCATGGTCAGTATAGCGGTAGCCGATTGTACCAGGCGGGATGGTCGGAGGAGAGGGGTGGAAAAGCGACAGAGGAGAAGCGGGGTGGAGCCCGGGCAGAACGCTGCAGGTGACGAAGACGTAGAGTTCCGACAATGGTGTGGCATCGTGGCCGGGGTGGGGAGCGGCGGCGAAGGTGAAAGAGGAAAAAGGAAGGAGAGAAAATGGGGATGATGGAGGCGCAGGATCCGGAAAAGATTTTAGTGACTGTTGTCCGAACTCCTGCAAAGCACCTCCATGTTTCTCTCGAGTTTGGCAGAAAAAGTACGTTTAGTCTGCTTGCTGGACCGATATAGGCCTCCGTTGGATGCTAACGGTTGCGGGTGGTTTGTGAGTCTACCTTAGAGATGCCGTTACTACTATATTTCCTCTGTATTGCTATACCACTATTCTTTAGATCTCCGAAGTACTCATAATTTTAAAAGAATCTATTAAAATCTGTCATTCACCCCTTCCCCCCCTTCGTCGCCTGCAATACTTGAGTACCTTGTCGACGAGAAAGAAAGGAGGACAAGTCTTTAGCCACGTCGATAATGAGAAAGGAAGTGTCTGTCCTCTCGACGAGGTGTAGAGGGTCGTTTGTGGTGTTGTGCTTCCAGGCAGGTGTTTCGAGCTTGGGAGGAAATATGTGTTCTGGGAGTTCGCATGAAGCTAAATGCGGATTCCATTTTCTCTTTTCATAAATTTCAATTCGTTACAAATATTCCTTTTAACAGGATCATTTACAACGGAGTGTGGGCAAATGCGGTTTTCTTATTGCGGGAAAATAAATGGAAGCGTATGCGTACAGATAAGCAGAAAACCTAGCACTTGTGTCACACAACATATTTCACACAGATTGTTTTCATGAATTTAAATCCCTTACAAACATACTTCCTCCGTTCGGAATTACTTGTCACAGAAATGGATGTATCTAGACGTATTTTAGGTCTAGATACATCCATTTTCACGACAAGTAATTCCGAATATTTTCCATAAACTGCGTACGAGATGATAAGATGGACGCAATCCCGAATGGCTTCCCAATGGTCCTCTCGTCCTCCTGCTCGCTCCTACGCCGCCGCCGTCGTCAACGGTCCATCCCGCAGCCGATCCTCTCAACCTCAGCCTCACCTGCTGGGCTTTCGCTCTGTATCCCAACGGCCAGATAACGCCCTTGCGACGGCTGCGGCCCCCCGTTCGTCTGCTTCATCCGCGGTGCCGCTTTCGGGCCGCTCTCGTACCGCCTCGGTGGATCTAGAGCCAGATGGCGACGGATGGGTCGAAGTGCGCAATTGCCGTCACCGGCGCCGTTATGAAGATGCTCCTGCCGTCAAGCGCCCAGATGCATCCAAGCCTCGGATTCCCCGGTGGCTGGTAGGCCTCTGCTTTAAATGTCTAGAGGCTGGTCACTTTAAGGCGGAGTGCTCCTATAATATTCGCTGCCACCGCTGCTGTGTCTCGGGACACATTGCTCGCTCCTGCTCCTCCCACCCTTCGCAGCGCACTGCCAGATCTCGCGGGGCTCCGCCGAATCCCCGCGCACATCCCAGATCGCCGACGGCGGGATCTTCCGCGCCGCCTCCGCCGCCCCCCCTCTGGCTCCATGGCGCACTACCCCCCTCTGGCTCGTGAGCGCTTCCCTGATGAGGTGTACACGCATGGGGATCCCGATCCGAGGCCGGCTCACGGCGGTGGCATCATCTCTCGCTCCGCGGGCATGGATGCGCTCGAGGCGGATTTCCGCAACCGCGCGTTGCTGGCCTCAGTGCAAGGATGGCGGCCTGCGGTGTCGCCGGAGGCGCTGGTGCAAGCCCTGGGGCGCGAGTGCGGGGTCGAGAGGAGGTTCATCCGGGTGGAGGTGACGCACCCAGCAGATTTTTTCATCTGTTTTGCTTCTACGGAGGATTGCGACTGGGTCTTCAGCCAGACCGACCGGATCCGGTGTGCGGGGCCGCCAATCGCGTTCCAGCGCTGGCACCGGTGCGCCCAAGCATCCAGTGGTAAGCTCGAGTTCTCCTGCAAGCTCGGAATAGAGGGACTGCCAGCGAGTGGCTCGGAGTGGGAGACGTTGAGCCAGCTCGTCAACAAGCTTCAAGGCCAACTGGTGGAGGTGCTACCGCAAGAAGATCGCTGGCAGGTTGATGTCACTTTTTGGATGCACAATCCATCCGGCATTCCGAAGGTGTATGATCTGGAGATCCCCGAGCCGGTGGGTTTGCCCAATGTGGTGGACGAGGACTGGCCATTTGCGCCTCCGCCGCCGGCGCCACCTACTGAGCGCCGCACTCTGATTCATCCACTTACCATTCATGTGCTGGATGTGGTGGACCGCACGGTGCCGTTCATGGCGCTTCGCCCGAACTACGAGCCGGAGGACGATGAAGACCTCACAAGAAGACATGATTACTCCAGAAGCTGTTTCAGAGGACAGATCAACGGCGAGGGCCGGGGCAATGCCATTCGCTCGGGTGGTCACCCCTTTGGTGGCCCGGGCGGCCTCGGCATAGCTGGGGATTGGGGCAGCCGGCGGGTCAACGGCCTCCTCGCTCCAGCTGGAGGAATGGAGCTTGGCTCCCCGTTGCGGGAGAGCCCCTCCATGGGGTCGAGCCTGGTCAGGCCCGCGGCCAGCTCTGTCGACCCGCGCTCCTCTGGGTCTTCTTCGGCGGCTTCCACGGCGGTCGGCTCGGCGGCGTGGGTGGACACCCCTTGCGGACGCTCTCTGGCGGCGTCCACGGCGGTGGGATCTGCGGCGCTGGGGTGAACACCGGATCATGGGTTCGGCTTCGGGCGGTGCGGCCCATCCCCTCGGCGTCTCTCGTTCAGTCCAGCGGAGAGCGAGGGGGATGGCAGGCCAGAAGGCAATCAGGCTTCGGAAAAAGCAGTTCTGTTGGGCCTGGGTGCTGCTCTGTAGCCACTCAAGATGCCAGACTTGCAGGACGTGCGGTCTGGAGAGCAGGAGAGCACGGTGAACACGCCATTTGCAGTCCCTCTGCTGCCGCACCAGCTCCTGCCGCCGCTGTCCGCGTCAACGGGAGGCGCGGGGGTGGCCGGACCCCTGTCAGCGCAGGATATGCTGTTGGCAGGGCTCGGGGCTTCACCCAGGCCGTCTATCCTGGGGCAGCGACCGGCGGCCTCGGCCCCTGTCCGGCGCAAGAAGACCCTGCCGCCCGACTTCACCCCACGCAGGAGTGAACGGCTACACAAGATGAATGGGGGGACTCGCATGGGGCCGGTCGAGAGGGCGCAAAATGTTCTGCTCCGTGGCCTAGGCGTGATCAAGGCTGAAGAGCGCGTGTCTCCGGAGGCCATGGATGCCTATCTGAAGCTCTTTCAAGCGCCGCTGGCTCCGCATCATATCAAGGCGGTGGCTGCTCTTTTTGATCCAGACGACCAAGCCTTTGACAAACCGGCGCATGATGGTTTTGCAGTCTTCAATTTGCCGGAGAATGTTGAGCTGTGCGAAGCATAGAGCTCATGTAATCGCTGGGGGTGTGCTTTTTTCTGTTAGTCATGACAGTCAGACTGCTTGTGTGGAATGTCAGGGGGCTGAATAATCCGGCCAGGCGCAATTCTATCCGCTTATTTATGCAGTCTTGTGATGTGTCCATGGTCTGCTTCCAAGAATCTAGGCTTAATGCTCTAGATACTTCGGTGGTTAAGAAGACTCTTGGCCCAGAATTTGGTGGGTTTGAGGCTTTGCCAGCGGATGGCACCAGAGAAGGAATTCTGTTAGCCTGGAGATCAGATCGTCTTCGGATCACAAATGTCCAGAAGCTGGAGTTCTCTATCTCAGCTTCTGTGACCTCCCTGGCTGATGGCAAAACCTGGCTGGTTACATCGGTCTATGGACCGCAAGACGATGGAGAAGGTGCGGTTCCTGGAGGAGATTGAGCAACACGGTGAGCAGGTGCAGCTCCCTTGGATTCTAAATGGAGGCTTCAACATAGTCACGCGTGAGGATGAGCGCAGTAGAGGGAGAGCTAACAGAAGGCTGATGAATAAGTTCAGACACACAATCAACAAGCTGGGTTTGCATGACATGCCCCTGGTGGGTAGGAAGTTCACTTGGTGTAATGGGCAGGAACGAACCATTATGGCCAAATTGGATAGAGTTCTGTTCAATAATGGCTGGGAGGACTTATTTCCAATAAGTGACCTACTGCCCTTGAGTTCAAATGTTTCTAATCACTGTCCAATGCTCCTTTCCTGCTCCTCGAGCAAAACGAGGGCCTTCAGATTCAGGTTCGAAAATTTTTGGTGCAAATTACCGGGGTTCCAGGAGGTAGTTAAAGAGGCTTGGGAAGAGGAGGTAGCCAGTGCAAACCCAATGCATGTCCTGAGTACTAAACTCCATCGCACTGCTAAGGCACTACGAAGCTGGGGTTAGAGGAAACATAGTGCCAGGAATTTGCAGTTCCAGATAGCTAGCGAGATCATTCTCCTACTGGACTCAGCGCAAGAGACGAGAGCGTTACCGTCTGAGGAGAGAAAACTCAAGGGCTTTCTGAAAGGTAAATGCCTGGCCTTGGAATCCTTGGAGAGAGTTAGGCTAAGGCAAAGGGCAAAAATCAGGGATTTGAAGGAAGGAGATACAAACTCGAAATACTTTCATCTCAAAGCAAACGGGCGCAAAAGGAAGCATCTTATCCATTGCCTGCTATCTGGAGAGCGCTTAGCTACCTCCATGGAAGAAAAATTAAGCCTGGCTCATGAGTTCTTTAAGGAATCGATCGGAACCCCAGCGGCGAGACACAAAGTTATTGAGTTGGAGAAGTTGGGCCTTGGCAAGATATCTGAGGGCTCGTCTGGGGAGCTGGAGGCTCCTTTCTCTAGACAGGAGATAAAGAAGGTGCTGGATGAAATGCCGTATGACAGGGTACCTGGGCCCGATGGTTTCTCTGGGCTGTTCTACAAGATTTGTTGGGACTTGTTTGTCTCAGCCACTTCGAGAAAATTATGCATGCCCTTAATGTACTCGGAGGTGTGTCTATCACCGTACATCCATTATCGGTTCATCTGCGTGCATTACATATAATTAAGTGTGTCAAAAACTGTTACAGAACATCATGAATAGATAATTAAGTGACCAAATTAATAAAAGTTCATCATCACATTAAAACCAAAGTACATACATAGTTCTCATTGAATAACATATAGCTCTCCAGAGCATCTAATTAATTAAACCATACATTGAAACTATGTAAAGCATTTCAATGCGAAAACAAATGTTATCATAATCACAACCAAGCTAACAATTGATCCAACGGCATAATGATACCAAGCCTCGGTATGAATGGCATATTTTCTAACCTTTCTAATCTTCAAGCGCATTGCATCCATCTTGATCTTGTGATCATCGACGACGTCCACAACATGCAACTCCAATATCATCTTCTCCTCCTCAATTTTTTTATTTGTTTTCCTTCAAGAAATTGTTTTCTTCTTCAACTAAATTTAACCTCTCGACAATAGGGTCGGTTGGAATTTCCAGTTCACATGTAATCCAATCGTCACACTGGTCTGGGTGTTTGGAGCGCAGAATGGTCTTGTGTTCATCGACATACGGGGTCACCAAGGTAGAATTCTTTAGAACTGTGTAGTGTGCTTGAGACCAGGAATGCCCGTCCCTACATATTATTGAGTCCCCTCCTAGCGTGCCTTTTCCACTGAGTCTCCCCTCATACCACGATTGAGGGATACCTATCTTCTTAAGGTCAGGAATGAAGTCAACACAAAACCCAATGACATCCTTTGTTTGATAACCCATGGAGATGCTTTCGGGCGCGCCGCACTGTCATGATGGGCATGATTTAGCTCTGTCATTGGACAACGCCCAGAGCGTCGCTCAGGTGTCCGCTCGGACCATTAGCTCGAAGTCCACTACGCCAGTCTGGGACGGTCGGTTAGACGCCACCCCGGAAACTGCAATCTCTACGGCGATAGAGTCGGATACCAGCCTAGTCCCTCGCAAGGCCCGTGACTCCGAGGTGCTGGACTCCGATCCGGACTCCGTAAATCCCGCACCTCTCCCGGTTAAGCCCGATTGGGCTCTGGTCATGGAGTTCACCGCCACGGATGTCTTTCAGCACTCACCTTTCGGCAACATACTGAATTCGTTAAAGTCTCTCTCTTTGTCAGGAGAGCCCTGGCCGGACTACGGCCAACACGGTTGGGACGCGGACGACGAAGAAATTTGTAGCCCACCCACCACCCACTTTGTAGCCACTGTCGACGATTTAACCGACATGCTCCACTTCGACTCCGAAGACATCGACGGCATGGACGCCGATGAAGGTGACGAACAAGAACCAGTGCCTATAGGGAACTGGAAAGCCACCTCGTCATATGACATATACATGGTGGACACCCCTCAAGCAGGGGATAGCGAGGAGAAAACGGAGGATGACCCCTCGAAGAAGCAACCCAAGCGCCGACATCAGCGGCGCCACTCTAAGTCCCGCCAAAGCAAAAACGGCGAATCCGGCACCGGTGATAACAATACGCCGGACAGTGCCGAAGACAACCCCCTCCAGCAGGATTCAGTGTAGGAGAACGAAGGAGCCAGCCCTCATGAGAGAGCAGCCGACAAAGAAGATGAGGACGACAATTACATGCCTCCCTCCGAAGACGAGGCAAGCCTCGACGACGATGAATTCGTCGTGCCAGTGGATCCCGTCGAGCAAGAGCGTTTCAAACGCAGACTCGTAGCCACAGCAAGCAGCCTCAAGAAGAAACAGCAGCAGCTTAGAGCTGACCAAGACTTGCTAGCTGACAGATGGACCGAAGTCCTGGCGACCGAAGAGTATAAATTATAACGCCCATCCAAGAGCTACCCGAAGCGCAGGCTGCTTCCCCAACTTGAGGAGGAAGCAATTAAACCTACATCACCAGTGTACGATGCGCCCGATCGGCCACCCTGTGGCCGCGATAGAGAGGCCTTCAGGCCCTCGACCCAAACCGCACCCCGACACCGCTCAAAACATACCAGAGTACGGGGAGACGCAACAGACCTGCGAGACATCTTGGAGAATAAGGCAAGGCAAACAAGATCGATCTACGGATTGCATGGGCGCCCCGCGTCACGTGACGCTAGCTGTCATGCCGGACATAATAAGTATGGCCCGGCCGAATACAACAGACCAAGCTCGTCCGAGCTGCGTCGCGATATAGCTCAGTACAGGGGCGCCGCACACCCACTATGCTTCACAGACGAAGTAATGGATCATCAAATCCCCGAGGGCTTCAAACCTGTAAACATCGAATCATACGATGGCACAACAAATCCTGCGGTATGGATCGAGGATTATCTCCTTCACATCCACATGGCCCGTGGTGATGATCTACATGACATCAAATACCTCCCGCTCAAGCTTAAAGGACCAGCTCGACATTGGCTTAATAGCTTGGCAGCAGAGTCAATCAGTTGTTGGGAGGACCTGGAATCCGCATTCCTTGACAACTTCCAGGGCACGTATGTGCGACCACTAGACGCCGATGACCTAAGCCACATAATCCAGCAACCAGAGGAATCGGCCAGACAATTCTGGACACGGTTCCTGACAAAGAAAAACCAAATAGTCGATTGTCCGGACGCCGAGGCCCTCGCAGCCTTCAGGCACAACATCCGAGACGAATGGCTTGCCCGGCACCTAGGACAGGAAAAGCCGAAGTCTATGGCAGCCCTCACGACACTCATGACCCGCTTATGCGCGGGAGAAGACAGCTGGCTGGCTCGTAGCAATAACATAAGTAAGAGCCCCGGCAATTCGGATAGCAAGGATAACAATGGCAGGTCACGCCGCAACAAGCATAAGCGCCGCATTAACGGTGACAATACTGAAGATACGACAGTCAATGCCGAATTCAGAGGCTCTAAACCAGGTCAGCGGAAGAAGCCATTCAGACGAAACCCTCAGGGCCCATCCAGCTTAGACCGGATACTTGATCGCTCGTGCCAGATACACGGCACCGCCGAACAGCTAGCCAATCACACCAATAGGGATTGTTGGGTGTTCAAGCAGGCAGGCAAGATAAGTGCCGAGACCAGAGACAAGGGGCTACATAGCAATGACGAGGAGGGGCCCCGGCCGCCGAACAACAAAGTACAGAAGGGATTTCCCCCGCAAGTTCGGACGGTGAATATGATATACGCAACCCACATCCCCAAAAGGGAGCGGAAGCGTGCTCTCAAGGACGTCTATGAGCTGGAGCCAGTCGCCCCAGAGTTAAACCCATGGTCCTCCTGCCCGATCACTTTCGATCGACGGGACCATCTCACCAGCATCCGTCACAGCGGACTCACCGCACTGGTCCTAGACCCAATTATCGACGGATTTCACCTTACCAGAGTCCTAATGGACGGCGGCAGTAGCCTGAACCTGCTTTACCAGGACACAGTGCGAAAAATGGGCATCGATCCTTCAAGGATTAAACCCACAAAGACAACCCTCAAAGGTGTCATACCAGGGGTCGAAGCCAGCTGTACAGGCTCGGTCACACTCGAGGTGGTCTTCGGATCACCGGACAACTTCCGGAGCGAGGACTTAATCTTCGACATAGTCCCATTCCGCAGCGGCTATCACACCCTGCTCGGACGAACCGCATTTGCAAAATTCAATGCGGTGCCGCACTATGCATATCTCAAGCTCTAGATGCCAGGATCTCGCGGAGTCATCACGGTAAATGGAAACACAGAACGCTCTCTCCGAACGGAGGAGCACACGGCGGCCCTGGCGGCGGAAGTACAGAGTAGCCTCTCAAGGCAGTTCTCCAATCCAGGCGCCAAACGTCCGGACAACGTCAAGCGAGCCCGAAGTAACCTACAACAAATCTGGCTGGCACGTTCCGAGCAAGCATAGGAGTGCGTCCCCGACCCCAGCCCCCGCCAAACGGCAATGCTGGTACGACACGTACATAATTACGTCTTAGAGATACCATGGGCATAAGGGGAGGGGCACAACAACGGCACGCCCAGAATGCGGCTTAACCGCACTAGGGGGCTCCCTATTTCGCCGTTTTCCTTTTTTACACACTTTCAGGACCCAACTATTCGGAAGCCTGTCCGGCAATACTATCGCCGAACAAACGATGCAATAGCCAGGGAGGAAGCAAGCTACGTCAAAAGTCAAGGTGGTCTCTATAACGAGTTTAATACCTGTTTCCCTTACAATCCTGCAACTTGCCCCTGAAGGGGAATATGTCAAATACTCCCATCTCTTGCTTACCGCACTTTTTGTATCGTTCTGCTCTCGCAACAGCCCTTTTTTAATAAACAATACATAGCTCTTACCTATTATTGTACTTATCTATTTTTATATGCAAACATGTTCAGTCATGACACTATGCAACCGTACACTTTGGCACGGATAATACACCACGGGCTTACAACACCCCATAACGCGGTGTGAGAAGACCGAACACTCTAACAAGTGCGGCACCCCGAACTTATAGCACTATATGCATCGGCTCCGAATCATGTCTTTGGTCAATAGTTGGGTTTGCCCGGCTCCCATGTTTTGGTACCTTACGTTCCGCATTGTTCGCTAAGGTAGCGCTGGGAGAACTATTGCGATTGTGCCCCAGTTGAGCTGGGTTAACACCTTAGTAGAGAAAGCTAAAACTGACTGTCATGATAGTGCGAGAGACCGGTCGCTGTTCGCGAGGTTTTTTCGAGTCCTTAAAGACTTATGCCGCTTCAAGCGAGGAACCGGACTTATCCGGCCTAGGCGTGGATACCGCCCCAAACTCGGTCTTCCGAATACTAGGGGCTTCGCCGAAATTTAAAATTATAGAATTCTATGGCTAAGTGAGAGTGATAAAGCATTATAAGTCCGACGGCCTGGTTCGCTGTGCTGAACGCCTCCCTAGATGGACCCAAGAATGGGAACAAGAGCGCTCAGGTTTATCCCGAACACCCCAGCACTCGTGGCATGGGGCTCGAAGCCGACGACTTGCATCTCTCAGATTTGATAAACGGCCGCACAGAAGGTAATAATTTAAATTAACAAGCGTTGCTTAACGCATATGAACAAAGCTTCAGCGTACATGATAACAAATGCGAGTTTACTCAAAAATTACATCTTTGGAGCACTCATCCGCTATGCGGCGGGCACCTTCAGAACGCCATTGTAATACATCTTGGGCGTACGATACTCCTTGCCCGGCGGTGGCGCATCCGTCAACAGCTTCTCCGCATCTAGCTTCCCCAGTGCACCTTAGCACAGGCAAGGGCCCGATGGGCACCTTCAATACAAACGGAGCGCTTGATGACCTCAATTCACGGACACACGTCCACCAGCCGCTGCACCAGACCGAAGTACCTCCCAGGCATGACTTCTCCAGGCCACAGCCGAGCTATGAGGCCCCTCATGGCCTGTTCGGCCACCTTGTGGAGCTCGACTAGCTGCTTCAGCTGGTCGCTCAGGGGCATCGGATGTTCGGCCTCAGCGTACTGAGACCAGAACACCTTTTCCATTGAGCTCCCCTCTTCGGCTCGGTAGTATGCGGCGGCGTCAGACACACTACGAGGCAGATCAGCGAACGCTCCTAGAGAGCTCCGAATTCGGGTAAGTAGCAGATAATTAACTTTTATATTTTTGCTTTGCATAAAAAAGGCCTTACCCGCCGCTATCTTCTTCATCGCCTCGATCTCCTGAAGGGCCTTCTGGGCCTCGGCCTTAGCGGTCTTGGCACTCTCAAGAGCCAAGGCAAGCTCGGACTCTCGAGTCTTCGAGTCACGCTTCAAACTCTCGTGTTTTCCACGAGAGCCTGGAGCTCCTGCCACACCTCCGCCACCCGCGCCTCCTGCTTCTCTCGCTTGGCTCGCTCCAAGGCCGCACTCTTTTCGGCCTCGGAGACCGCCTCTTTCAGGGTCGCCACCTCGTTAGTGGCTCCTGCAACATTAACGTTGGTCCTGTTATTATTTTGCAACCAAGTATTTCTATATACATTTACAGGAGGTACTATGTACCTTCTTTATCCTCGAGCTGCTTCTTGGCACGGCCGAGCTCGCTCTCGGACCGCTCGAGGCTTTCCTTCAATGCATTGACCTCCGCAGTCAGTGCGGCAGAGGTCAGCAGCGCAGCCTGCATTCTCATATTGACATATTGCTATTAGACTCCTGCGTACATCTTTTTAGATCCTCAGCTCGGTTTTTCTTTCTGAACGCCGAACTGAGCATCAGGGGCTACTGTCTATGCGGTAATATTTGTATATATATATGTTTTCAAACACATACCTCAAAGCCCGTTAACAGGCTTGAACAGGCTTCCGTCAGCCCGCTCTTGGCGGACTGAACCTTCTGAATCACCGCACTCATAACAGTGCGGTGTTCCTCGTCGATAGAGGTGCCGTTAAGCGCCTCCAGCAAATTGTCCGGCGCGTCCGGATGGACGGAGGTCACCGGCGTCGTAGGCTTGCCCTTCTTATGAAGACGCCGCCTGTTGGACTCCGGAACCGTTGATGGTTCCGGAGCAGTGTCCGGCCCCGGGCCGGACTTGGATCCCTCCGGGGCTTTCTCCCCTTTGGGCCTAGGGTCCGGGAGGTCGCCTTGCGGCGCCTCCAGAACCACCTCCTCCTAGTTTAGTCCCCTTTGGGACTCCACCTCGGCGTCGTCCGTAGGGAGAGGGGAGGAGGCCGTCGGATGTGAAGCACTATTCACATCCGACGAGCCCAAGGAGCCGCTCGTCAAATCATCGAGCTGAGCTCTGGGCGGGCTGCATTGTTAAAATTTGGCATGAGGAGCTATCAAATACTAGAGGAGCGCCATAAGTAGTTCGGGTAGCCGGACACTTACGATGTTGCTAGGGGCTTGACCCTGGATGGCCATTCCCCCTCGCCGTCTTCGGTGTTAGGGGCGTAGTCCGGCAGAAGGGACTTCCCCTTCTTGGACCCTCCGGCTTCCCCAGTTGGGGCGGCCTTTCTTTTCGTGCCTCCCCCCGTTGGAGGGGGAGAGGCTTCTCCTTCTTCTTCCTCCTCCTCATCTTCGGAGGCGGAGGGAGCGTTGGGGTTGTCGGGCAAATCCGACACCCCCGGACACCGGGAACTCTTTCGGGTCCCCGTGGCCTTCTCCTTGGCCTTCTTCTCCGGCACCATGTGAGGTGCCGGAACCAGCAGCTTTGCTAATTGCGCGTCTGCTGGGCCTTCGGGCAAAGGAGCCGGACAGTCAAACTGTCCGGACGTCCTCTTCTAGTCCTGTCAAAGGAACGGGAGTTTAGATCCCACATAAAGTCACGCTATGAAATTCGGATATCCCATAAGGGACTAAATGTAAGCTTACTTCGGAGGATTGACGTTTGGCGCAGAATCCGCGATCCTCGGTGACGGGAGGAGGGACCTCGGAACTCTTGAAAAGCACCTTCTAGGCGTCCTCATCCTTCGTTTCGAAGATCCAGGATAGAGTCTGGTGCTGGGCCGGGTCGAACTCCCATAAATTGAAGTCCCGTCGTTGGCACGGGAGGATCCGGCGGAAGAGCATGACCTGGACCACGTTGACAAGCTTGACCTTCTTGGTCACCAGGTCTCGGACGCAGATTTGGAGTCCGGTCACCTCTTCCGGATTGCCCCACGACAGGCCTGTCTCTTTCCAAGATGTGAGCCGGGTGGGGAAGCCGGGTCGAAATTCGGGGGCCGCTACCCACTTAGGGTCACGCGGCTCGGTGATATAAAACCACCCCGATTGCCACCCTTTGATGATTTCCACGAAGGCACCCTCGAGCCAGGTGACGTTGGCTATCTTGCCCACCATGGCGCCTCTGCATTCCGCTTGTCGGCCCTTCACAACCTTCGGCTTGACGCTGAAGATTTTCAGCCATAGGCCAAAGTGGGGCTCGATGCGGAAGAAGGCCTCACACACGACGATGAACGCCGAGATATTGAGGATGAAGTTCGGGGCCAGATCGTGAAAGTCCAGGCCATAGTTGAACATGAGCCCCCGGACGAACGGGTGAAGAGGAAAACCCAGTCCGCGGAGGAAATGGGGAAGAAAAACAACCCTCTCATGGGGCCTGGGGGTGGGGATGAGTTGCCCCACATCTGGAAGCCGGTGCGCAATGTCGTTGGACAAGTATCCGGCCTTCCTCAGTTTCTTGATTTGCTCCTCCGTAACGGAGGAGGCCATCCATCTACCTCCCGCTCCAAACATGGTTGGAGAAGGTTGAGGTGGGAAGTGCGGGCTTGGGAGCTGGAGCTCGAGCGCGCGGGGACGGATAAGCAGAGGAGGAAGAAGGCGTGAATGGAAAGGGCAGATTCTTATCTCCTTATATGGGCGGCCAAAACTACGAGCCCCCCACCGGCCTAATAAAACTCGCTTATCTCCCAAGCGCCGCGGTTAATGGCGCGGTTGGGTTACCCATGCCCGTATTGATGAGAATCCCAAAATAAGGGGACACGATCTCTGCTTTGACAAGATGTGCCAGGGAAACCGCCTCGCTAAACGCGCTGAGGTGGAACAATAAAATGAATAAAGAGCCTGGATGTGGCATGATGTCAGGCCACGGAATACGTCAGCAAATCCGATTAATACAAATATTATTCTCTCTACGAAGGAATGTGGAACTTATTTTGCAGAGCCGGACACTACCCTGGTGTTCAACATCTTCTATGAAATATTCGGAGGACGAACCCGCCTTGCAATGCCGAAGACAACTTGCGCGCCGGACTCGTCGTCATTGAAGCCTGGTTCAGGGGCTACCGAGGGAGTCCTGGATTAGGGGGTGTCCGGATGGCCGGACTATGACCTTCGGCCGGACTCCTGGACTATGAAGATACAAGATTGAAGACTCCGTCCCGTGTCCAGATGAGACTTTCCTTGGCGTGGAAGGCAAGCTTGGCGATACGATATGAAGATCTCCTTCCATTGTAACCGACTCTGTGTAACCCTAGCCCTCTCCGGTGTCTATATAAACCGAAGAGTTTTAGTCCGTAGGACGAACAACAATCATACCATAGGCTAGATTCTAGGGTTTAGCCACTCCGATCTCGTGGTAGATCTACTCTTGTACTACCCATATCATCAATATTAATCAAGCAGGAGTAGGGTTTACCTCCATCGAGAGGGCCCGAACCTGGGTAAAAACATCGTGTCCCTTGTCTCCTGTTACCATCTGCCTAGACGCACAGTTCGGGATCCCCTACCCGAGATCCGCCGGTTTTGACACCGACAGTGACCCTAGCGGCTCGCCAACTTTGTTCAGTACCGTCCCAACTCTTGCGTCCCACCTATAAAATTGGGGGAGAGTTTCACTTCCCCGTCCTCTGCACCAACTAGGGATGCATACATCCATTTTTAATATGAGTATCAAGATAAACATGGTACTCAGAATTTTTTTAATGAGTATCAAGATATTTTTTTGATGAGTGGTTATACCACACACCAAACTTGATCCTCAATAAATGGGGGAAAACACATATGCATCACCTGTCAATTCTAAAAATCGAACTCGTGTCGTTAGGCTGCACAACCGCATGCCCAACCACTGAGCCAATGCTCTCTTTGATGATGAAGAAGAATTTATATGAGTTGGAAGGGTGACTGAAGAAAAGTTACACCAATCACCTATCGCAGCAGTAGCAGTGGCAGGACCACTTGGGACAAACCCAGCGATGTTTGAATTCTGCAATATTTTTCCTGAAAGATCCATGTTGAGAAGGGGACGAGTTAGTTCGGCTGTGGGTAGCACAAGGGTTTGTAAAGACCAGTTGTGCGAAAGAGGACATGGAAGATGTAGCTGAGCGCTACATTCAAGAGTTATGGCATGCTCATTTCTACAACCATACGGAACTAGTTCTGATACTGAGTGCTTTACAATTCATGGTCTTCTACATGATTTATTAGACAAGGTCTCTGGAAGTGGTTACTTCATAATCGAGAATGAAAGGAGGCAGCGAGGAGAATGCTGGAAAGGAGATGTCCCTCGAGATGTCCGTCATCTATTTGTTCAGAATTATGATGGAGAATTGATGACTGGAGTTGCTTTGGACCGTCGACTCAAACGATCACGTCCGCTGCGACGTGGTCAGCCGGTCTTTCACCTGGATGGAGACGGACGCACGCCACTGCAGACGTGAAAATGACAAGGCATTGTGGCTAGACATTGATGAGTCCGAGCGACTAGCTCGGCAGACAGCAGCCGGCGAGGCGAAGACTTCACCACTCCATTAATATATATGGAAATTGTGAAGTTCGGCGCCCCCTCGCTCTATTTTATGTATTGTAGATGAACTTCTGTGAATTTGCTATGCTATGTCCGTTCTCTTGTGAACTTTGTATGGTATGTCCAGTCGTAAATTAAAGTTTATATGTCCGTTCTATGATCTATGTTATCCTCAATTTATCCACGTGCTATTTCACGGTCATAGATGCTCTAATAAGCACTAGAATTCTAATTTGTGGGTGCATAAGACAAACGCAATGGAGATTATGTGAGGTCATATTTCAGTCCCTACTAAAAGTTGAAGTATGGTGATGCATTTGAGTACTACTACTTGGTGCTGGTGGTGTGAAAAGGGCTCATGAACGTTTTCTTTTTGAATGAAGGGAACAGGAGCTCAAGACGTTGGTCTTGCATTGCGGCGCTGCAAAGCTGACGCGTCACACTCACGTCTCATCTTGTCTTGTAGATGCTGCCTAGGCAAGTGGCCTACTGCTCCGTCACGGGCGCCAACGCCCACATCGTATGATTGCAGCGGAGGAGGACTTTACATGCATATTTCGCACGTACTTCCTCCGTTTGGAATTACTTGTCAAAGGGCCAAAGGCCGATCTTTATTAGAAGGAGAAAGACAGTACAACGACATCCATACAACACCACAAGCAAAGGAAAGAAGCGTCGGAGAGAGCGCCGGCTAATTAACTAAATCAGTCACACATCCGGCTGATCTCCACACTCCAATGTCTTCTCTGATAAGATCCAGGACCCTCTCCATATTACAAGCAGTGTGCTGGAAAATTCGCGCATTTCGCTCCTTCCAGATCCTCCAATGAATGAGAATGACAATGGTGTCAAAGTTCCGTCGCGCTTGCTTGGGGATTGTCCTCCTTGCCGCCAGCCATCTTTCGTGCTGTCGAAGCTGCTGTCCGGGATGGGAAAATTCACCGTAGACTATTGTTTGAAGAGGATCCAGAGCTGTTGGGTAAATCTGCAGTAAATAAAAAGGTGTGTGCAGCTCTCTGGTTGCACAGAACAGAGCGCGCAATCCCGATTGGACGGCCAACCTCTTTTCTGAAGATTTTCTGTTGTAAGGCACTTCTTATGTATGACAAGCTATATGAAGAACTTGCAACGTGGGGGCGCTTTGGATTTCCACAAGGGTTTGTAACAGGCAAACCTTATTCCAGCCATGAAGAACATCTTATAAGCACTGCTGACTGTGAATTGGTGGTGTTCTGTCATCCTCCACTCAAGCCGATCCTGAGCCTCCGAATCGAGTACAGTAGCCTGTGCCATGTCCCAGACCCATAAGTATTGCACCAAGGCTTGGACTGTCAAGCCACCTTGGATGTCCCTTAGCCATCTTCGATTGTGCAGCGCATCACGGACTGACAGTTTGGAGTCTTTCACAAAAGAAAACAAGGCTGGTGCCAACGAGGCGATGCTACGCCCTTCCGGTGTCCAGTTGTCAGTCCAAAATCTGGCAGTGTCGCCTCTCCCCAGGATCACTCGACCTGCAGCCGCAAAGATAGCAGAGGCATCCTTGTCTTGCTGATCTGGGAATAGCTGCCACGGGCGTTCTTCCGCATCCCATCTTAGCCACTGCCATCGACACCGGAGCGCAATCCCAAAATCTTTCAGGTTCAAAAGACCGAGGCCTCCCCATTGCTTAGGTCTGCAAACCCGGGCCCAGGGAACCAGGCAATGGCCTCCAATGATTTCCTCCTCACCCCTCCACACAAAAGCTCTACATCTTCTGTCAATAATCTTTAGAGCCCACGCTGGTAAAGGGATAACAACCAAGAAATGCATCGGAAGAGCCAACAGAACCGAGCCCGTCAGCGTCACTCTGCCTGCTGGGGCCAACAGTTTGGGTTTCCACCCTTTCAACTTGCTGGAGAATTTGTCAATCAGGGGCAGAATATCTTGTCTCCTCAATTTGAAGATTGAGAGCGGAAGACCCAGGTACTTCAGGGGGAACTGTATGTGCCGACAGTTAAAGAAAGCCGCAACCTCCCTGGCTTGCTCATCCCCACACCGGATGCCCTTGAAGGAGCTTTTCTCAAAGTTAATTTTCAGCCTGGAGGCCTCTCCAAACAGTTCCAGAATTGCAGAAATGACCTGAAGATCCGAAGCCACTGGAGTGAAAAAGGTAATCGCATCATCCGCAAAGATAGAGGCCCTTGGGGTTTTCGCGTCCATACCCAGCTTAACCAGCAGGTTTTGGCTCGCCGCCCAACAAAACATGGCTTGCAGCGCGTCAATGGCTAATATAAAGAGAGCCGACGATATGGGATCGCCTTGCCTAACACCCTTCCCCAGAGCGAACTGTGTGCTGGTCTCCCCATTGATGAGAACCGACGATGAGGCTGAGCTCAGAAGACCGCAAATCCAGGAGCACCATTTATTTCCAAAACCTCTGATCTTCAAGGTCTCCAAGAGGAATTCCCAGGACAAGGAATCAAAGGCCTTTGAAATATCTATCTTCATGAGCACAGATGGTTGTTTCTTCTGGTGCAGAGCTCTGGCCGCATTCCGGACAAATTTGAAATTCTCATGAATAGATCTCTTAGTGACAAAGGCACTCTGAGCTCTGGATACAATACTTGGGAGCAGCAAGGCCAAGCGGGTTGCCAACACCTTCGCAAAGATCTTGGCCACACCATGTATAAGGTTTATAGGCCTAAAATCTATTAGCTGCATCGATCCCTCCTTTTTTGGCAAAAGCGTGATGATTGACGTATTCAGCCCACTGAAGGAGGAGAAGTGACCCTGGTGGAGGGCATCCATGGCTGCCATAAAGTCGTCCGCGATGATACTCTGACTCGAAAACCATTCACACCCAACTGCTTTATAAGGGTTTCATGCCACACTATAATGTTTGGACCAAGCACAGAGAAATAGGGGTTATGATGGAAGACAACGAAGAAAAAGAGGATGATGAAAACTATGTGCCCCCTTAATATGGTGATGCTGCAACGGGGGAAGCTATTGAAGATCAAGAGGAACCAGACGATGTGCCCTATTATAATCTCCGCCGGGTCATTTTTGATGCAAGGAGACAGTGCGAAAGTCAAAAGGAGAAGCTGAAGTTCGATCGCATGTTAGAGGATCACAAAAAAGGATTGTGCCCAAATTGCGAAGATGGCTACACAAAGCTCGGTATCATACTGGAATTGCTGCAGTGGAAGGCAGAGAATGGTGTGCCTGACAAAGAATTTGAGAAGCTATTGAAAATATTGAAGAAGAAGCTTCCAAAGGATAACGAATTGCCCGACAGTATGTATGCAGCAAAGAATGTTGTATGCCCTCTAGGATTAGAGGTGCAGAAGGTACATGCATGCCCTAATGACTGCATCCCGTATCGTGGTGCGTACGAGCATTTGAACGCATGCCCGGTATGCGGTGCATTATGGTATAATATCAAACGAGATGACCCTGGTGATGTTGACGGCGAGCGCCCCAGGAAGAGGGTTCCTGCCAAGGTGATGTTGTATGCTCCTATAATATCATGGTTGAAACGCCTGTTCAGAAACAAAGAGCATGCCAAGTTGATGCGATGGCACAGAGAGGACCATAATAAAGACGAGAAGTTGAGAGCACCCGCTGACGGGGCGTAGTGGAGAAAAATGAGATAAAGTACTGGGAGGAGTTTGCAGGTGACGCAAGGAACGCATGGTTTAGTTTAAGCGCAGATGACATTAATCCTTTTGGGGAGCAGAGCAGCAATCACAGCGCCTGGCCCGTGACTCTATGTATCTATAACCTTCCTCCTTGGCTGTGCATGAGCGGAAGTTCATTATGATGCCAGTTCTCATCCAAGGCCCTAAGCAACCCGGCAACGACATTGATGTGTACCTAAGACCATTACTTGAAGAACTTTTACAACTGTGGATTGGAAACGTTGTACGTGCATGGGATGAGCACAAACAGGAGGAATTTGACATGCACGCGTTGCTGTTTGTCACCATGAATGATTGGCCTGCTCTCAATAACCTTTTAGGACAGACAAACAAGGGATACCACGCATGCACGCACTGTTTAGATGACACCAAAAGTATATACCTAGACAAATACAGGAAGAATGTGTACCTGGGGCATATTCGATTCCTGCCGAGCAACCATCAATGTCGAAAGAAAGGCAAGTATTTCAAAGGCATGGTAGATCACCGGAAGAAGCCCGCTATGCTTACCGGTGATCACGTACTTGCTATGGTCAATGATTTAAAAGTAATCTTCGGAAAGGGTCCCGGTGAACTATCTGTTCCTAATGACGCTGAGGGACGCGCACCCATGTGGAAGAAGAAATCTATATTTTGGGACCTACCCTACTGGAAAGACCTAGAGGTCCGCTCTTCAATCGACGTGATGCACGTGACGAAGAACCTTTGCATGAACCTGCTAGGCTTCTTGGGCGTGTATGAAAAGACAAAAGATACACGGAGGAACGGGAGGACCTGCAACGTTTACACGAAAAAGACGTCATTCCTCCAAAGCAGTATGAAGGTCCTGCCAGCTACGCTCTTACAAAAAAAGAGAAGGAAATCTTCTTTGAATGCCTGCTTAGTATGAAGGTCCCGTCTGGCTACTCATCGAATATAAAGGAAATAATAAATATGGAGAGAAAAAGATCCAGAACCTTAAGTCTCATGACTGCCACGTGATTATGACGCAACTGCTTCCGGTTGCATTGAGGGTGCTTCTACCGGAAAACGTTCAATTAGCCATTGTGAAGCTACGTTCATTCCTCAATGCAATCTCTCAGAAGGTGATTGATCCAGAAATCCTGCCAAAGTTAAGAAGTGATGTGGCCCAATGTCTTGTCAGTTTCGAGCTGGTGTTCCCACCATCCTTCTTCAATATCATGACGCTGTCGTTCTGGGCCCTGTATTTCTACACAATATGTTCCCCTTTGAGAGGTTCATGGGAGTCCTAAAGAAATATGTCCGTAACCGCGCTAGGCCGGAAGGAAGCATCTCCATGGGTTATCAAACAGAGGATGTCATTGGGTTTTGTGTTGACTTCATTCCTGACCTTAAGAAGATAGGTCTCCCTCAATCGCGGTATGAGGGGAGACTCGGTGGAAAAGGCACGCTAGGAGGGGACTCAATAATATGTAGGGACGGGCGTTCCTGGTCTCAAGCACACTACACAGTTCTAAAGAATTCTACCCTGGTGACCCCGTATGTCGATGAACACAAGACCATTCTGCGCTCCAAACACCCAGACCAGTGTGACGATTGGATTACATGTGAACACATCAGGAGTTTTGGCAGTTGGTTCCAAACACGTCTCAGGTGTGACAACACTATTTCTGATGACCTGTACTCGTTGGCGAGGGAACCATCTTCGACTGTGATGACTTACAAAGGGTACGAGATAAATGAAAATACTTTTACACGATCGCCCAAGATCAAAAGAGCACCAACCAAAAAAGTGATGTCCGCTTTGATGCAGTAAGCAAGAGGGGAAAGGACAGTTATTATGGTTACATAGTGGACATATGGGAACTTGACTATGGAAATGATATTAAGGTCCCTTTGTTTAAGTGCAAATGGGTCAATCTGTTAGGATGCAGGGTACAGGTAGACCCACTGTACGGAATGATAACAGTGGATCTAAACAATCTGGGGTACACAGACGAACCATTCATCCTAGCCAATTATGTGGTGCAGGTTTTCTGTGTGAAGGACATGTCTACCAATCAGAGAAAAAGAAAAGATAAGGAAGCGGATACATCATACGATGAGCCAAAGTTCCACATAGTCCTTCAGGAAAAAGAGACATCGTGGGATTGGAAGGCAAGACAAACATGTCTGAAGATTATGAAAATTTTCATGAAATACCTCCCTTCAAAGTCAAGGTTGACCCAAGCACCCTGTTAAACAATGAAAATTATCCATGGTTACGGCACAATAAGCAAAGGACACAAGCGAAGAAAAAGTGAAGACTTTCTATCAACAACTATTATGATGATGCGTTTGATCTAGAATATCACTTCAGTTACATGTCAACAAATGAAATCCCTTTGTAACAGATGAGTTTTCGTCCGAAATCCTGAGACTTCCAAAGAGATTGTCTATTTTGTACACCAAGTGCATCCATTTTTTGTCGTAACCCTCTCAACTTTTTAGCACATGCTATGTGGGTGAAATGATGATATACCATGCCAACTTTCAACCATTTCAGAGTTCATTTGTAGTGCTTTTCAATTTAAGGGTCATTTAGCTCAAATAATGAACTAATAGCAAAAATAATGAACTAATAACAAAAAGATTGAACCAAAATTAACCAATTAAAATATTCTGTTATGATCAACTAAAACAAAACGATAATATCCTTCAATAACAAAAAGAATCAACTAAAAAGCTTTTATAAACCTCTAATATTATTGAAACTAAAATTATATAAAATTTATGCAACCAAAATTGTCAAAGTATTTTCTGTTCAAAACATTAAAAGCAAAAAGAATATTCATAAATAATTTTTTTTGTTAGAAACTTTAATAGCAAAAAGAATTATCATAAATAATTTTTGTGTTAGAAACTAAAATAACAAAATCCGTTTTTGAATATAATGATAAAACACAGTAATATTAAATAGCAGGAAAAAGAATCACTCAAAAATCTATTTTTATAGTAAAGTTATTCAAAAACTAGTGATTCACACAAATTTCTAAAAAAATCAAATTTAAACTATTCAAATTGGAAAACAAATGGCACTAACAGAATGTTTATAATTTTTATTACCTAAAAGCAAAAAGAACTAAAAAATAAAGCAGAAAATAAAAGAAAATAAATAATACAAAAAACCTAGATTTTTTTTTAAAATGCCACCTACTGGTCCACAATGGCCTGAATACGGCTACAAACCCAACCATGGGCCAGGATTCAGGCCCGCGGAAGGCCCAGTAGGCCCACAGGCATAGCAGTGTCAGATTAGGGTCGTAAGCCTGCAATGGAGAGGAGCTCGAGAGGGGTGCGGTAGTGGGGCTTATAAATCAATACGCGCCCCTCTCAACTAGCGATGTGGGACTAAAGGTTTTGGCCATGGGCAGCACGAGGCCTTTGGTCCGGGTTGGTGGCACAAACTGGGACTAAACGGGGGCATTGATACCGATTCGTGGCACCAACCGGGACTAAAGGCCTCTATTTCCCGCCCCTTGGGCTGCTGAAAAGAGACCTTTGGTCCCGGTTGGTAACGGTAACAGTGATAGCGATGATTTTGTAGCAAGTGCAATAGTGACAGCAGCCGTAGTAACTTAGCAGGAACAATATGTAGGAAAATCGTAGGCATTGGATCAGTGATTCGTTGGATAATATTCATCATGAGAAATTAATAATCTAGGGAGATTTGGCACTAACTCTAGTTCATAAATATAATGTAGGCATGTATTCCGTAAATAGTCATACGTGCTTATGGAAAGAACTTGCATGACATCTTTTGTCCTACCCTCCGTGGCAGTGAGGTCCTATTGGAAAATAAGAGATATTAAGGCCTCCTTTTAATAGAGAACCGGAACAAAGCATAGCACACAGTGAATACATGAACTCCTCAAACTACGGTCGTCACCGGGAGTGGTCCCGACTATTGTCACTTCGGGGTTGCCAGATCATAAACATGGAGTAGGTGACTATAACTCGCAAGATCGGATCTAGAACATGGATATAATGGTGATAACATAAACGGTTTAGATCTGAAATCATGGCACCCGGGCCCAAAGTGACAAGCATTAAGCATCGCAAACTCATAGCAACATCAATCTCAGAACATAACGGATACTAGGGATTAGGCCCTAACAAAACTAACTCGATTACATGATGAATCTCATCCAACTCCTCACCGACCAGCGAGCCTACGAAGGAATTACTCACTCCCCCTCTCAGGAGCCCCAAACAGACTCCAGATCTAGCCCCCCGATGAAGAACAGGAGACGACGACGGCTCCGCCTCGTGGAACGCGATAATTCTTTCTTCCTGATTTTTTTGAAAAAATAAGATTTTATAGCTTTGGTTTGAGGGTCTGCGGGGCCACCAGGTGGGCACAACCCACCTAGGTGTGCCTGGAGGGGGTTGCGCACCCTGGTGGGTTGTGCCCACCTAGATGCCCCCTCCGGTGGCTTTTGGCTCCAGAAATTCTTCTTTATTGTATAAAAAATCCTCACAAAGTTTCGTTCCATTCCGAGAACTTCTATTTCTGCACAAAAACAACATCATGGTAGTCGGCTAAAAACAACGTCAGTCCTGATTAGTTTCATTCAAATCATGCAAACTAAAGTCCAAAACAAGAGGAAAAGCATTAAGAAAAGTAGATACGACGGAGACGTATCAACTCCCCCAAGCTTAAACCTTTGCTTGTCCACAAGCAATTCAGTTGATAAATTGAAATTGAAAAGGAAAAACTTTTACGAATGCTTTTGCTCTTGTTTCCATAAATAACCTTAAACTGCACCCAGGTGTTCAGCAAAGGTTATAACTAACCATGTCGACAATAACTCTTAAAAATTATATTAACTCGTATTAACGACATAATCAACTAGTGAGTAATAATAAGACATCTCAAACAGCAACACGTTTTCAAAACAATCATGATACAACATGACAATAGTGGTATCGCGCTAGCCCTTTCTGAGACCGCAAAACATAAATGCGGAGCATCCCCAAAGTTCAAGCAATGAATCAGCATGACAACAGTGCTCTCAGGTTCTGGCGCTTATTTGAGAAGGTGATGAGAACATAAAAGTAAATAGATAGTCCGTTCGTAGAGGGAAGCAGTGATTTGCAGAGGTGCCCGAGCTCAAGTTTTTTAAATAGAGGTAAATGAAATTTTGAGATATGCACCCTTCTTGTTTACTTCGCGACCATCAGTTATCAATATCTTCCATGCTAAACAAATTAGTAGCGGTTCCCAAGCGGTAAAGTAAAGATTTTTTGCTCCATAGGAGTTTTTGTTTGATTATTGCTAAATTCCTTTTGCAATTTGGGACTGGGAATCCCTATTACCGCTCTTTTCTCGTGCAACGGTGAGTGAATAAACACCGAACCTGAGAATAACCCGCTTAGCATGGAAGATACCAACTACCTCATATCGCTCTATAAACAATCCAGACACACAAAATGAATATTTATTTGAATGGGTGCCTCCACCGAATGTCTCGGCTCACCTGCATTATTGTAGTACGTACTTTTTTACACCACCGATTTACAACTAGTAGAAATAACAAATGCATGTGATTACTATGTTTTTTTTCTTCTAAAAGAAGGTGAAAATCCCAGGCCTCTGCATCTGCACACAATCATCTTTATTAAATTATTCCACAAAGCTTTGAAAAGAATATACATCAAATAACCCGAAGCCCCACACACGCCTACAAACTCGACAATGGGAAATGACCTCGTACCCCACCATCTAGAACCGGGGTCACCACCGGTCCACCCGCATGACATACCCGGTGCAACAGACACAAAGCGTACATCACATGCACACGCCTCAGATGCCGCCGCCACCATCGAACCGCTGACCCATCTTCAGGAAAGAGGTCCGCATTACACTTGCTAGGCCGGCCGGCCGGCGATGCCGCCACGGCGCCAAACAACGCCACCACCCTGTGCCCGTCCATCCAGACGTATCTATCGCTGAGACTCTGCCGCACCAATGCCGCTGAGACCCGCCGTCATCGATACGGTAGATGCCACGCCGCTCCACCTACAGGCCGCCTCACGCCGACTCCGAACCACTAGCAGCTCCACAACCATAAGCAGTTCTCGGCCGACGCCTTCAAGAAGGAACACAACACACATGTGTCGTCGTTGCTAAAAGCAGTGGAACAGAGGCTTTCACCTGCGCTTATGGAGGAGGTGAGAGCGACAAGATCCAGATCGAGGCCTCCAGGAAGGGGATCGGCGCCGCGGGGCGTCAACTTTGGTGAGACCGCCGCGCCGGCCAGGAGTTTCCCCCAGATCCATGCCCATCCGTCAGATATGTCCAGCCAGCACTGGGAGACGATGATCGTAGTCGGCAGGGACCGGAACTAGCACGAACCGAAGCAGAGCGAGTCGGAGACGACGCTTCCCATGGAACTTCAGCAGGCCAGCAAGGAGCCACCGGCACCACCGCGCCCAGATCGACGGCAGCGCCGGGCCGCTGCATGTCCCCAGCCACCAGAGCCGGGATGATCCCGAGCCGCCGTCGCGTTAGATCCGATGGGCACGCCGCCCGCCCAGCCGCAAAACCACCATGCAGCCACCACATCCTCGTCGCCAGACTGCACCGCCAGCCCGGCCGTGCGCTCCGCTGCCCCGGCGCCCTGCAACAGCACCGCATCCCGGTCTGGCAACCACACCACGCAGCGCCACCCGACGAAAGAGGAAGAAGACCCCGCCGCCGGCCACCACGAGGGACTTTCCCCTGGCGGCTCCGGCCAGCGACGGGGAAGGGGAGATGGCATCGGGGGAGGCCTGTACAGGAGGTGGCGGCGCCACCCGGGCCGCCCGCGGGGGGACGGCGCGGGGGCTAGGGTTGGGAGGCCTTCGCAAACACACTCCCCATTTGCAAATTCTCATATGTCTGCCATTGCAAACACAATCCCCATTTGCAAATTCTCATTTTCATACTGGTCCATGCAACGTCCATTCCATCTACGTACTACATAATACATGAAACAAACAAGCTGCATTCGAAAAGGAAACTACTCGTCGTCATCGGAGATATCCACGACCCCCTTGCCGGAGCCGCCAGCCTCGTGGTCACTGGCGGCAGGGCGAAGCTCCAGCGCCTCCTCCTCATCGTCCTCCTCGTCCAGCACCTCCTTATAAATCAGGTCATTCTGTATTTTTTTTTCCGTTTTAATGGAATCGGCAGAGCTCTTGCCATGCATTGTAAAAAAGAAAAAAAAATCATGTGCTAACGTAAATGTGATCACACTAAAGTCTGTAAATCCTCTAGTGTGCAATCAATGACGAGAGAGAGAGACACTGAGACAGGAGTCAAGGTTGATGGAGTGGGTAGGGTCAAGGTTGAATCGTACAACACCATGAGAAGATGTGATGAGACATGGCCACATGGGCGTCAGCTTTGCAGCACAAGTGGCGCCGCAGTGATAGACCAGAGTCTTTGAACAATTTTGGGAGCATGCATACCACATCAAGTTTCCCCGGCCACTCATGCATACCAGAGTCTTTTATTGGTTTCCCCTCTCGTGCCTTGTGTTTGGCAGAATGCACGCTGGTCCCTCGGTCTCACTTCACGGCGGCAGCCAGCAGTTGTGGCCCGACGACGACCAGCGGGGCTAGCTGGATGCCTGCATGGCGCGCTTCTGCAGGTACACATGTCCTTCGTAGCTGGATGCTTCAGCCTAAATAGATACGTACATTACTCCACGTTTAGGTTTCCATATGGGTATGCATGGATGTGAAGTTGCATTAGTTTGTGGTCTGTCTCGCAAGGTGACTTAGCTAGAGCTTTTCATAAATGTGGCTCAGATACTATGTGTCTCCTTATTTACATTTCGTCTGTTCAACTAAAATTTAAAAAAATAAAAAAATATGCGAGGTACCGAACGGTAACCTTGCACGCATGGCCGCCCTGGCCGGCTGGACCTCCGTCCTCGTTGCCATAGCCGTCGGAGTCGTCGTGCTCCTCCTAGCAGCGGAAGGGCGCGTAGGGGCCGCGGCAAGCCTGATTGGCCAGGGCTTGCCGCTTGCGGTGCAGCCGCTCGGCTTCCTCCGCCGTAGCGCGCAGGGTCGGGGCGGCTGTGAACGCCGCCCCCTCCCCTTGCCCTTGCCGGTGACGAGGGCATGCCGATCTTGACCAGTTGGTCATTGAGGCGGCGCCGGCACTGTGCGGACATCTCCGCAGTGGTCTTGGATCGGTCGATGGCCCAGGCCTCCGCGAGCGCAGGGTCTGCGAGGACCCAGTCCGGCACGACGGCGTGTTGTCGTCGCCACGTCCGAGGTAATGCAGGGCACGCCCATGCGCGTTCGCAAATGGCGGGGGTGGCTCCTTCTTCACGGTGACCAGGCGCCTACGAGGCGGTGATGGCAGCGCCCTCTCCTTGCCCCGCCAGCGGCTGAGCGTGCTTTTGGAAATATGTCCTAGAGGCAATAATAAAATGGTTATTATTATATTTTCTTGTTCATGATAGTTGTCTATTGTTCATGATATAATTGTATTGATCGGAAACCATAATACATGTCTGAATACATAGACCACAACATGTCCCTAGTAAGCCGCTAGTTGACTAGCTCGTTGATCAACAGATGGTCATGGTTTCCTGACTATGGACATTGGGTGTCATTGATAACGGGATCACATCATTAGGAGAATGATGTGATGGACAAGACCCAATCCTAAGCATAGCTCAAGATCGTGTAGTTCGTTTGCTAAACCTTTTCTAAATGTCAAGTATCAGTTTCTTAGACCATGAGATTGTGTAACTCCCGGATACCGTAGGAGTGCTTTGGGTGTACCAAACGTCACAACATAACTGGGTGACTATAAAGGTGCACTACAGGTATCTCCGAAAGTGTCAGTTGGGTTGGCACAAATCGAGACTGGGATTTGTCACTCCGTATGACGGAGAGGCTGGGCCCACTCGGTAATGCATCATCATAATGAGCTCAATGTGACTAAGTGGTTAGTCGCGGGATCATGCATTATGTAACGAGTAAAGTGACTTGCTGGTAACGAGATTGAACGAGGTATTGGGATACCGATGATCGGATCTCGGGCAAGTAACATACCGATTGACAAAGGGAATTGATACGAGGTTACTTGAATCCTCGACATCGTGGTTTTCATCCGATGAGATCATCGTGGAACATGTGGGAGCCAACATGGGTATCCAGATCCCGCTGTTGGTTATTGGCCGGAGAGCTGTCTCGGTCATGTCTGCCTGATTCCCGAACCCGTAGGGTCTACACACTTAAGGTTCGGTGATGCTAGGGTTATTAGGAAGATTTGTATGTGATTAATGAATGTTGTTTGGAGTCCCCGATGAGATCCTGGACGTCACGAGGAGTTCCGGAATGGTCCACAGATGAAGATTTACATATGGGAAGTTGTCATACGGTCACCGGAAATATTCGGGGGCATACCGGTATTGTACCGGGGCCACCGGAGGGGTTCCGGGGGTCCACTGGGAGGGGCAACCTGTCCCGGAGGGCCTTATGGGCTGTAGGAGGAAGGGAACCAGCCCCAAGTGGGCTGGGGCGCCACCCCCCTAGGGCCCATGCGCCTAGGGTTTGGGGGGGGGACCCTAGAGGGGGCGCCCCCTTGGCTTGGGGGGCAAACCCCCTCCCCCTTGGCCGTCGCCCCCCTCTAGAGATCTCATCTAGAGGGGGCCGGCCCCCTTCCCCCTTCTCCCTATAAATAGAAGGGGCCGGCCCTCTAGAGATCTCATCTAGAGGGATGCAACACCACATCCAAGGCGCAGCCCCTCCCCTCCCCAACACCTCTCCTCCTCCGTTAAGAGCTTGGCGAAGCCCTGCCGGAGTACTGCCACTCCATCACCACCACGTCGTCGTGCTGCTGCTGGAGCTCTCTTCCTCAACCTCTCCCTCCTCCTTGCTGGATCAAGGCGCGGGAGACGTCTCCGCTCCATACGTGTGTTGAACGCGGAAGTGCCGTCCGTTCGGCGCTAGGATCATCGGTGATTTGGATCACGACGAGTACGACTCCATCAACCCCGTTCTCTTGAATGCTTCCGCTCACGATCTACAAGGGTATGTAGATGCACTCCTCTCTCTCTCTCTCGCTGCTAGATGACTCCATAGATTGATCTTGGTGATGCGTAGAAAATATTAAATTTCTGCTACGACCCCCTACACGTGCTACGCGGCGACGACACTGGCTCCTCCTTCATGTCCTCCATGTCGCGTTGTCCGACTTGGACGCTGTGGTAGCGCGAGGGGAGGCCGGCTCCTGCTTCACCTCCTGCTTGACGCGGCAGTAAGGCAGCGAGGGCTGCGTCGGACCGTGGTTCCGGAGGGACCGCTCGAGTAGGAACTCCAGCCGTCGCTGGAACTCCTCGTCTGTCGCCGCCTCCTCGTCAAGGAGGGGCGACTGTTGTTGCTCCTCATTGTTCGAGGGTAGCACCATGTAACACCTTGTAATTAAACTATAGTGAATTCCCCCTAAATATGCCAAGTCATCATGTTTTGCCAGCTTAATTGCCAGTTGTCCCAAAATTAGATTTCAATTTTAATTAAATTGCAAGTAAAAAACTATATCTTCAAACCCTGAAACGAAAATGTTGGTAATATTGAAAATAATCGCTAAGTAATTATGTTAAGGAAAACAACATCACCTTAGCAAAATGACCCTGACAACATTTAAACAGGGCCCATAGCAACTATTTAAGACCATTAAATATAAACACAAATTTATATGTTTGAAAATGGTCCCAAAATTTGTGAACAATTTCAAAATAATGTGTGTGGATTACCCCCGGGCGAGAAAAAACGGGCGGGAAAACAATGTTTTCGGATCCGAAATTGCGGGGCCCGTAACCCTACTAGACGGCCTTATTTGGCCCTGATTTTTCCCGGATGAATCCAAATTCCCAAAGTCTATATAGTTGTAAGAAGTCATCCCTAAATGCAAAAACGTCTAGATCCCGAGAATCACAAGTCCGGGGGAACCCCATCTTTTCGAGAGCTCTCCAACGCCACCTCGAATGCCTCCATCGGAGCCCGTATGCGTCGGCTACGCCCCTCGCAAAAAGCAACCGACCCATGAAATCCCCGGGCCAAAATGTCAACCACGGGCACCGGGCAAGTACGCCCGCGCCGGAATTTGGGCGGGAAAATGAGGGCACGCTAACCGGGGCCGCGTGAGGCCCAAGTTTGGATCGGAAAGTCCCCAAATCTTCGGCCCAATGTGGTGGACCCCCGAGCACGGGAGGGAAGAATACTCGGTCAACCGGTAGAGCAAAGGACGTCGGGACGGCGCGTGGGATCCCGTGCATGCAAACAGTGGTGCGCATGGATGCGTCGGTAGCCGTGCCACAAGATATTTTTTCAAAATTCCTCGAAAGCGTCCCAAACCTCACGGAGAGGTCGAGGCTACGTTTGCGAATTCTCTCGCAAAGAAGGGGACCCTTCCGAAGCTTCGTAGGCCCGTGTGGACCGTTCTCCGTCCCGCGTGACGAGCGGGTATTTCACTGTTTGGCAAGACGCAGCACGCGGCCTTGGTCCCAGTCGTCCTGGCGTCCGCTTCCACGGTCCTCGACTCTCCGTGAACTTTACAATGGATCCGGAATCGGCGCGATCGGAGACTGTATGCCCGAGCCGCGGGGTCCCGCCCGAGGCGATCTTCCGTCCGAGGCCATGATCGCATGCGTGCAGTCATCCGCAACCAAAGTTTTTAAAAAAAAGAAAATAAAACACTTATTTTAGGATGAAGGGAGTACTACATGTCTAAATGTGTTCACAGGATCACTTGCAAAATTCCTTCAGCACAACATATATTGTTAGCACGTGCAAATGGCTTTGATTTGACCGTCCATTCATTTAACCCCCTCCCATAAAGAGGATTTCGTTTATTTGAAGGAAAAAGAAATAGGAAAGTCACTCGAAAACCATTCGTTCGTTCAAGGAACTAACTAATGCAACAACTATCTGCCCTGCTTATGTTTACAAAAAATCAGATTCAAAAGTCCGATTGAACCAAACGTTACATATTAGATCAGATTGAGCGCAAATGAATTTACTTGCTGCTGACAGGTTCAAGCCGTGTTACCAAGCAACAAACACGTCACACATTACCAAATCATGAGTTTAGCGCCCACCAGATAGTAGCACGGGAATCATCCACGAAAGCAGCGGGTTTTTTTTTTGTTTTTTGAACCAACTGTCTTACGATGCCCCTTGTAACTGATTGATGCAAAGACCATCAGACATCCTCCAGTGCCTTCCTGTCCTGAAACATCAATGAGTAGCAAATGGATGAAGATACATAAGCAGAGGTAGTAGCAGATCAAAAATATTAGGGACATATTGTTACAGATTAAAAAAAATGGAGGAACAATGGCGATCGGGGCTACAGTCTTACATGCCAAGCGCATAATTTCTTTAAGACGAACATGCTCCAGCTTTCGACAATTTGGATGTCCAACTGTTCCACAAGACTTTATGAACTCATCATTGCAGTAATTAAGATAAAAATATTCAAGAGACCTGGGCAATGTAGGAAGCGACCAGATATTCCAACAAGTAGATATAGTGAGTGCCTTCAGCGATGTGAGTTGTTCCATATTGCTGGGTAATGTGTCCCAGCGGCAATTCTGAAGCACTAGCCGACAAAGATGAGGGAAAGCCTCAAGTTCAGGACCAGGTCCCAATTGACTCCACTTATATAAGTGAAGATTTTGCAGGTCCGTCGGGCCACTGTTCTGCTGATCCACCATCCATTCTGGGTACCTCGAACCTTTGTAGCCCTCGATCATCAGTGTTTCAAGTTTCGCAGGAGGGCACAGGCCCTCAAGTACCTCTGCTTCAACTTCTGGACTGCACCTTGTATCATCATCATAATCCCATTCCAACATCAGTTCTGTGATCCGTTCCTTGGCACCTAGATTGGCTTCAAGAGCTTCCTCCTTGCCTTTGACATTTTCAAGGCCATTGATTACCAGATTGCCACGAAGGTCGTTTAGGTCTCTCAGTTGCTTTATCTCATAACCCTGTACATTCCTTACTGTGAATGTGTTGCATGGTAATGCTTGGAGTGAGATCAACCTTCCTATGTTAGGACATTTCACACTCTTGCACATTATGTACCGCAGGTTGGTAAGGTTATCAGTAGTAAATTCAGAAGTTTGGCTATGATGACCAAAATCTAGCAGCTGAATATGGTGAAGTTCAGCTAGCGCACTTGGTAAAATTACAGTGCATTTGAATGTCCTGAAAGCAAGATAGCATAGGTGCTTTAACTGGCTAATGGATTCTGGGATCGAGAACTTACTGGGTCGTGTGATTGGATGATGCTCCCGGCTGAAAGCAACAGCGAGTTCCCGCAATTTCGGCAGGCTATTGCATATACTCTCAATGACTTTTTCCTCCACTGGTGTATCCTTTTCAACCACATAAATAATTAGAGTGCGTAAATTTTCCAATGCAAGGATCTTCTTCGCAATCAATTCTCCGTCATAATTTTGAACAAAAAGGTGGCGAACATCTCGGGGAACATCTCCTTTCCAGACTATTCCTCACTAACTCTTGAACATAGCCCTCAGCTCCATCTTCCATGTCCTCTGTTGCACAATTAGTCTTTATAAACCCTTGCGCTATCCACAGGTGAACTAACTCGTCCTTATTTAACTTGGACCTTTTGGGAAAAATACTGCAGTATTTGACGCATCGCTTGATGTCTGGATTAAGCTGTTGATAGCTCAACCAAATAGCATGCATGATGTCATTCTTCAACATGCCCGGATTAAGCCGCTGACAATTACATGAATTATTATGTTAGCAATTTAGACCAACAATACAGTGTCATTTGTAATGCGCGTACATATGATACGGTATATTTTTCCGCACAATTTAAATATATAATATAATTTTAAATGCTTACATGATATGTATGTAAAATATGGGTGCAGCCAAATGGCTCCCAAGAACATGCATCTGGACGAATAGACAGTTCAAAAAAGAATCTTTTTTACATATGTACAAATTTGTGCTCGTTGTGTGATTGCGAAACATTCATGAAAATTCAAACTATTTTGCACCTAAAAGAAAAAAAAACAATGCTTAAAACAAACAAAAAAGTTAAGCCCTAAAACTGTTTTTTGTACACAAGGTGCAACATTTATTTTTCTTCCATGAAAATTTACAGGCTCACAAAACACATGAATTATTTTATTTATTTGAAAAGTTGTTTCATTTCTCCAGAAAGCCTGTGCTCTGAGGTGCAACTTCAAATTAACCACATAAATATAAATTATTGTGCATGAACAAATGAAAATAAAATCTGTCCTATTATTTAAGGTATGTACAGAACATATGGGAGCCATCTTGTGAATGTGTGGTACGGAAAAGAGAGAAACCAAGAAAAAGAATCATTTTTGAAACATTCCTATTTTACAAGTACTTGTGCAAAAAAAATGTTTAAGTTGTCAAATGTACTCTTAATCAATGAACGGCTCAAATTAAATATTTCTCTTAGCTTATAGGAGGTACAGAACGCATCAAGTGCACCAGCCGAATTTATGCACCGGATGCACCTGTGTTTTTTGGGACATTGGATGAAAAGGCGGTGTGCAATATTTGGGAACTAGTTGGGCTGTAGAGTATTTTATTGAAATCAACCAACACTCTAGCTCTTTTGGTCTTTGGCTGCTACTATTCTTGGAAAGCAAGGTTATGTTTTTACCAATATCAACCTGCAGTCGATCTCATTTCGGAAAAACAACCCGGTGGTTTATCTCATGTTGAACTTTATGAAACTTAGTTTCATATCCAGAATTTTCATGAAACTTTGTTTGGTATCCAAAATTTGGTTCCATGGTAAAAGCCCAACAAGCTGAAGGGTGGGGTTGATTTTAATGCAATACAAGGTTTATTCTGTAAATATGTTAGCGGTCAATAGATCTTTGCCATCACTTCTCCGTCCGACGGTTGTAGAGGCATGGGTGCATATCCGTTCCACAGATTCGCCCAGTGCACTAAATATGTTATGGTAGGAGCAAAGTTGGAGTCTTCAAAAAGCTTGAAACATAAATATGTTCAACATTTGATTGTTTCAAATATCTCTCCATGAAAAACACATAGGTTCAAATGAATCGTGAAACCAACACTGGAATATAGCTAGAGAGGTTTCAGAGGAAGTTTTCTAGGATGTCGTCTATTTACCAAAGGATGCAGTGTTATATTTTATATTATTAATAACAATCATGCAAATTTAACAACACTATTTTTGTTTGCATGATAAAAATATTCTTTCAAATGTTAACAATCATGAAGGGATAATAGATATGTTTAGCTGCTATTTTTGTTTGCATGATACAAATATTCTTTCAAATGTTAACTATTTTCGTAACCATATATATAATTTATCATATATCAATAATTACTGATATGTTTAGCTGCGAACCCACCTCAGAGCTTGTCTCTCCTGAAGCATTAGGCATATCTTTATGGAGTTCATTTGAAGCATTTTTCACCTGTTCAAATAACCAATTAAGTAAACTTCCCCTCATCTGCTAGCTCGAAGCAACAAAATTGCAAATGGAGATGTAGACAAGCTCCCAAGATAAGTTTTGTGGGAGGGATGTCGTGGATAACCCGGGAGAGATCTTTCCTTCTGTGAAGTAATCATGCTAGTTTTGATACATATGTCCATAATTTCTCTTTCATCAAGTCTACTGATTATATGTTTTGTATCCGGTCTATTCGCCGGGTTGAAGTCGGTCCACTCTAGTCCTATCTCAGCACATACTCGTACCTGTTCCACCTGTACGTCACTCTGTGATATGTCCAACATCTTACTCCAACTTTCGACTACCTACATATTGAGTTTCTGAGTTGTGAAAAGAAGCACCATATTTTCAATGTGAAATTAAAGTATGTCGTCTACATACTAGCCTCATACATGATGTCTACGGCTTAAGCAAAACCACATATATTAAGACTTCAAACTAACAATAAAAAATTTCCAAGAACTTAACTAGGGTCCGCCCCTTGTTTCATCTCACATATCAGAGGAAAATATGTATAAATTCAAATAATAATAAATATGCACCCAAGTTTAGGTTGGCGATAACTTAGACAAGGGTGGTGAGATTGTATAGCCACTCTCCCACATAAGTAAGCTGGATTTTATTCCTTCTCATATATATGGCCATGTGAGTTTGCATTATCTCATTCATCAAAACGAATAGGGGCATGCTCATTTCTCTGTAAGGGAAAGGCTATGCACAATAGACCCAAAGTGGTCAGACCCTTCCCCGGACCCTGCGCAAGCGGGGGCTAAATGCACCGGGCTGTCCTTTTTTGTAAATCGCGATGATGTCCTGATGCTCGGACAGTCAAAAACAAATGTTGCTTGATCCATGTGTACCCAATTTTTCATTTCCTCCTTTCAATGTGTTACCAAAATTATACTCCTTATTAGGCAACAGGAAAAAGGAAAGGTAGATTCAGTCATTGACAATTTAATTCTTACCAATCAAGTATTGAACAATGTTTTTCAAAATACTCCATGTTGCACTAAATTTTTCAGCTAAAATCATGATTTCAATCTGGTTCAACGTAAAATCTGTAGGATTTTCAAATGCTAAATATTGGCGCAACATGACAATGCTTCAGATGTTATTCTACCACACTTTAGTGTGGCAAAGTTCTATGTGTGTTCCATATCAGAGGTTCAAATCCTAGTTTTCATATTTATAATGTTGTAGAATCTCTAAGTGTTTTAGCTAAAATGTAGAGTCTGTGCTGGATTTGTTGCTAGAATTGGCATAGAGTGATAATATGCTGCATCTTAAAAGAGAAGGTTTGAACGTACAACTTTTATTTTCAAAAGAAGACCTAATTTGTGCTTACCTTGTCAACATCATGATACCCCTTCTTTCCGGTGAGTATCTCTATGATTATTACTCCGAGACTATAGATATCAAGCCGGTACGAATGGCGGTATCTGATTTCAGTACGGTCAAAAAATTCTGGTGCCGTATATCCACTGCATAATTGTATATCCATGTGATTGGTTAATCAGCAAGGTAATGCATGTGTTAGTACAAGTCATAGCATCATTTTTTTTTAATTTTCAATAGGATTAGCAAACTTACATCGTTCCTCCTTTCCTTGTAAGATCTCGGCTTTGCATTTCTTTAAAGCACCTTGATAGACCGAAATCAGCAATTTTTGGTACCATATTAGCATCCAATAATATATTTGCGGGCTTTAAATCTAAGTGGACAATATTATTCTGATGAAGATGGTGTAACCCCTGACAAATTCCTGTGATAATTTGAAAACGGTCTCTCCACTGAAGTCTGTGAGTTGTATCTACGAAAGGGAAAGGATAAAGGAAGTTTCCTATTATTTGACATACTTCAAAACTTTAATATTGGAAAGTATAGATAGTATACGACACGGTGAAAACTATATATGGGATACTGAAGCATATGATCTTTAACAATGAAAATAAAGGTTAAGAAAAACTCTGCGCGCCACATGATCCCATACCAGTGATGTACTCATAACGGCTCCCATGAGGAAGATACTCGAAGCAGAGCAACCTTTGGTGTACGTCAGCCATGATGAATTTTTCATTGCACCTTTCCATACTCCCTTGTCTGTCAGCACAGTATCCCAGAAACCGTACTATATTTTTGTGTTTCACCATCATGAGACATTCAACTTCTTGGTGGAATTCCTTTTCATCCATAAGCGTATTGGTCAACCTCTTCACGGCCACAGTGGTACTCACAAGCTTTTCCTACAGTGAGAATATGCCTTGTCAGCAACAACTTCAGTTTGCAGATTAAGTTTGATCAAGACTGGGGCAGCTACTGTACCTTATAAACCACCGCAAACCCACCACTCCCAATTTCCTGCTCCGCAGAGAAACCATTTGTGATTTTTTCCAGAAGTGACAGAGGCAGGGGCTTGGGCTCTGCCGTTTCATTACGTAGCATGCACTCCAGGTCCCTTGGTGTGAAGGTAGATCGGCGATGCATTTGCAATTAAACGCCAAGGTACTCCTGAAACAAGAGCAAGCGCATTATTCGTGATTGCCCTGATCCATTGATTGTTTTTTCTTGTATAATTACGAAATCACAACGATCTTGCACTCTTCTGTTTCTGAAATAGAAAAAGTCAACGAACTGTTTGCTTGACAGTATAATAGCTTCTTTGCTCTCTTGTGTAAGGTAGGTGAGGTCTTTCAATCTATCTATACAAAAATTGTCAAATCTTACGCCCGCCAATCACCTCCCTAAGGTGATTAGTAGAAGAAGCACACAAATCACCTCTGATGCAGCTAGCTTCAACTAAGAGGAGTACCTGTTCCTTTGGTTTTCTGTTTCTTTAATCTACTAGTCAGCACTGTACACTCTGTAGAGTTTTCTCATACTCCCTCCATTCCACAATGTAGTGCCTATAGATTTTTATGAAAGTCAAACTTTGCCAACTTTGACCAAGTATATAGAGAAAACTGTCTACATCTACAATATCAAACATGCACATTCTGAAAATATAACTCACGGTGTATCCAATGATGTGCATTTGGTATTCTAGATGTACCTACTTTTCTCTATAGATATGGTCACAGTTTGTAATGTTTGACTTTTGCAAAAATCTATAAGCACTACATTATGGAACGGAGGGAGTACTAGTTTCTAGAGTTCTCTGTAACCTTATTTTGTAAGTCTCCCCTAGTGACTAGAGGGGAGAACAGAGTAGTAGATGAACTACTTTCCCCTTGTAATGGAAAATACCAGAGGTTCAGTTAGTAGCAATCCAGCCAGCTTCCCCGAGATTTGCTCGTGTGCCTCTTTGTCTTCTGATCTACAACCCGATTCTACTCACCCCCCTGCATCAACCTCCCTAAGGTGATTAAGCGACCCTTTTTTTTTTGCGGCTAAGTGATTGAGCGACCCAACTAGAGCAAATTAATTCTGGAGATTCTGCTTGCAAGGAAATTTTGGTAATTACCTGTAAGTCAAGGCGAGAGCTTGAGATGATTTCGTCTACAATAGGACGACGACCAATCAATCAAGCGGTCAACCAAGCCCTCCCGCGTCTTACCGCCGAAGCAATCAATCAAGCACGCCTGGAACCCGACGCGACCTAACTAACTGACTGGGTAACCAACCAACTGAGCGCAACGGCGATTCAAGCGGCGCCCAGGGTGGTCTGGGTGAGGGAGAGCAGACCAAATCTGGCGGATGCAGTAAGAGAAGACAGGTCGTAGAGAGCAACAACTCACCTCGATGGATAGAGTGATTTTTTCTATAAGTTATATTTTTTTTTATACGGGAACGTTGAAAAAGTGGTGTTAGATTTTTTAAGCATGACAAATCAAACATTTGCAATGGCAAATTATGTTATCTTGGGGATGGCAATATCCTCGTGATAAGGAGACAAAAAATTAACAAGGTAAGGAGACAAAAGAAAATTGCCATCCTCACGATAACATAATTTGTCGTAAAAAAATGTTTGATTTGCTATGTTAAAAATACTGACATTCGATTTATAGCGAATTCTTTTTATAAGGGTCGATTTTATTGACTCAAAATAAAGCATCAAGTGGACACAAACATAATGAGCACACACCCGACGTCTGATAGTTAGGATGCACACTACAAAACCATCTCTAGTGTTATGCCTAAACGAGAAAAAACAAAACAAAATAGATCAAACAACTATCGACAAAACTATGTAAACGATCATATCCACACCAACCATCTATTGACGCCAAAATAACAACGAGGTTCTTCAACGGAAACAACTCCAGGAAGGGAACGATGCTCAAACGATGCCGTCGCCGGATCAAACCACCAGATGCTAGAATCCAGATTCTTATATTGAAGAACGAGTTCAATCATGTCCGAACAATGCCTTCAACAAGGTGACAATAAAAAGCATGGCCATTACCAGGTATAACAACTTGATCAGACCTAGGGTTCTCATCCAGAAGCTCGAGATTGGGTTTGTACTCGAGAAGCACCACTATATCAAAGTCAATCATGTGTTGTGGCCACCATTTTTTCGTGATCCCAAAAACTACATTAGCCGGGCTAGAAATCTCACTGCTGCCACTGGACAATCATGCTCGTTGCGTCAGGTTGTCGTCGGTCGATTCCATCTCATCGCTGAAGTAAACCGGTTGGAGTGGGAGCTGCCAGAACCCACGAAAGAGGCTTCCGGCTGCATCCCGAAATGTCGCCAATACGTGCCATTAGCAATTGCCACCGGATCTGGGGAGAATTCCTCACAAAAACCATTCGGTGCATCCCCCTTGCAATCTGCTACAAGGGCACCGTTGGAGGCCAGGGTACCACACAGACCAGGACTGACAACGAATCACACAACTCTTGCTATCGCCTCAATGACACTGTTGATCAAGCCCCGGGCGCTAGAGCCACCACCCATCACCACAGCCCAGATCGTAAGATCTGTTGCATCAGTCGACGCAGTTCCACCACTGCCAGGGACGCAGTTCCACCGATCTGTTGCATCATAGTAGGACAAATCGGACAATCGGTGGCGGATCCTACCTAAAGCGGATCATGTTTCTCGCATGTCGTCTGCTGCAAGAGACGCCATTTCATAAGCCACCGGCGACCGAGAGATGACGTAGAACGAAGGACCGCTCAACTAGGAGAAAGCTCTATTTATGGAGAAGCGGAGTGCCCCACCACCATTGTCCTAGGAATACGTGCATGCTTTACTGACACTTAGCCTCTGCTCCTCGGGTCACACAAAAGTATGCCTTTATATAGTACTCCCTCCGTCCCAAAATTCTTGTTTAGATTTGTCTAAATACGGATGTATCAAGTCAAGTTTTAGTATTAGATACATCCATATCTAGACCAATCTAAGACAAGAATTTTGGAACGGAGGGAGTATTAAAGAAGACTGAAGATGAGTTGGTAACTTTGGGTAAGATGGTTGTGCCAGGCCGCCGATGTATGTGGCTTGGGACGTGGCAGGAGCAGTAGAGGTGGTGATGGTTCTGAACTGCAGACGCGAGTGGCCGTGGGCACTGTGAGCCAGTCCGACGAAGGGTGGCGAGGTCCGCCGGCGGGGTAGGCATGAGTAAGTCGGGCAGGGAGTTTAGAGGTCCGCGTAGTCCCCGACCAAGGGAGCCGACAGGTGTTCCAAAAGGTCTTCGAACAACGCATGGTTTTGGGTTTGATGCATTTGTTCCGCGAGATTGTGCATGATTTTGGTTCCTAATTAGTTGTTCATTCCTACTTAGGTTTTGTGATGAAATGATGTCGCGTGATTTATTTCCTAATTGGTGTGGTTTGATTTCTAATTAAGGTGTTGTGACGAGATGATGTGATACACCATGTGGAGGATATGGTGTGTTGATGTATATGTATGATTCGCTATGATTTGTTTGATCCACTACACTCGTGCTTTAATTAGTAGAGATGTAGTGGAGATTCTTTGTGTCGCATTTCCCAGAATTAGAATGGCGCTAATGTTTTATGTCCTTTGTATTGTGTGATTGAAGAGAACCTTGTCCAATATCGTCTGAGATGTTTTGGGCATATTCATCGTAGGCTTTCAGAAGCTCCAGTGCATAGCAAACAACTAAAGTGTGCTAATAATGTCAAGGAAGGTCGGGGTAGACCGAACTTGACATAGGAGAAATCTATAAAGAGAAATCTCAAGGATTGGAGTATCACCAAAGAACTAGCCATGGAAAGGGGTACGTGAAAACTTGTTATCCATTTTCCCGAACCATGAGTTGGTTACAAGATCTTATAGGTTTCAGCTCTAGCCTACACTAACTTGTTTGGGACAAAAGATTTTGTTGTTGTTGTTGTTGTTGTTGTTGTTATTGTTGTTGTTGTTGTTGTTGGTGGTGGTGGTGGTGGTGGTGGTGGTGTTGTTGCTGTTGTTGTTGTCATTGTTGTTGTTTTTGTTGTTGTTGTTGTTGTTGTTGCTGTT
>NC_041381.1:375526-388841 GCF_002162155.2 Triticum dicoccoides | reverse complement strand
TTGTTGTTGTTGTTGTTGTTGTTGTTGTTGCTGCTGCTGCTGCTGTTTTTATTGTTGTTGTTGTTGTTGTTGTTGTTGTTGTTGTTGTTGTTGTTGTTGTTGTTGTTGTTGAAGGAGTGGAGCATTGTGATTTGAATTGTTGAGTTGTGCTCAACACCGGAATGTTATGTGTCATCGGTAAGAGGCAATTTAACGTGTGAGATTAAATGTATCCCAATGTTTTCCCTTTTTTTATAAGTAGTAGCTTAATAGTAGTAGAGAAGAGATTATTTGCACTGTGCGTTTTGTGTGGGAGAAGATAAATGTTTGTTATTTTGTTTCCTTTGTAACACGGGGTGTTATTAAGATATAAGTTGGATGGTGTGTGGGATTTGAATTGTTGAGTTGTGCGCATCATTGGAATGATCTGGAGTGTTGGTCGGAGGCAATTTAATGCGTGAAATTAAATGTATCCCAACATGTTACACTTTTATAAATAGTAGAGATTGCAAGTAGTATAGATAGAGATAGGATTTACTATTTTTTATATATTGAATAATTCATTGTAGTGCACTCTATTTGTCTTTGGCACTTTTATAGAGGAAAATGTGGAGTGCTGGTGTAGTTTAAGCTTTAATATAATCGATGGGTGGCAATATGTTCTCCTCACATTTGGGTCCGACAATGTCTAATGACCATTTCCAATTTCTGTAATTCTGAAAGATGATTACTCTTTCTGTTGTACAAATTCTTTGTTATCATCTTTTCCTTAACAACATGAACCAAAGAGACATAAGATTATAAAAACTTAATGCTAATATTTCACAGTGGTGGGACTGGTACAATTTTCCTCTTCGATGTTCAAACTCTTGAGAAAATTGCTTCATAACTAGAATGAATGAGAAAAAAGGTTCCTACGGTTGATGTGCATTGCACGTGCATAACTACTAGTTTTCTTGAATTGTTTTATCTTGCATGCTTATTTGTCCTGTGGCAACAAAGATGCATTTGGCTAGTATAAATAAAAGAGGGTCTCATACAAACATTTTACGGGGCCAAATAATTAAAATGAGGAGTAAAGATGACTAAATTTTTGGAGAAGAACTTCCAAGTGGATACTCCTTTTCATAAAGGGCATATATTACTTACTGAAAAAAAAAGTGTCAAGGCGAAACAGGCACAGTGGATACACACTCGGTCTCTACATGACTCGGATGCATACAACCAGCATCAATATACACAGATACAAAAAATCATGTTGGCAAAAAGAAAAGTGATACAAGAACAATATTATGTGTAAGTAGAGGAGGGGAAAACCTCTAAAGCGATCATAACACTGATCAAAACATCTATCCACACCACCGAAATCCCACATCGTGGCGTTCCGACTATCCCACAGAGTTCTCATGCTCCTACTACTATTTGTGATCAGCAAAACATTCATCGTTGTCGCTTGCACTGAAGGTCCAAACCCTCGTGTGTTAGGACAACCGCTAGTAGAAAGGACCACAACAACATCCATGCGCGCCGAGCAGAGGATCCAGCCTCGTTTGGTTGGTGGTTGCTTCTGGTTACAGACAACCATAACCACATATTGTCAGATGTGGCCTGCTTGCTCCATTTAACATGCACCTAAGGTCATAAACTTTGCCAAAATATGCACTTAGGCCGGCTAAGATAACAGAAGTAAGAGATGTGTGTGGTACCAAACAAATGAGCCAACCACTATGTTCGACCAACTAACCACTTTACTTGTCTTTTTTGCTTTAAATATTTTCAATCACAAGCATACAAAGACAACGACACGAAAACAATAATGTACGTACGAAAGCAAACCTACGGCGTAATAATTGTACTAGAAAAGTATGAGGGCACATCACGAAGAGAGATGAAAGCACAACCATTGTTTCTTAATCTTTTTTTAATCTAACATTTGATTGACGCTATGTGAAGTTCCTGAGCTATTGTTTCTCCGTGGACCAATGAAGCCTAACATAAACCAACCTAGGCTACACTGATTGATACTTTGACAGAGTGTTCGGTTAAAGAATAAGAGCATCTCCAGCCATTGGCACCCCCAAGAACACTACCGAACCAAAAAAGTTGTTGTCTTGGGGGTCATCAGGTGAAATCCAGAGAAATAAAGAGGACATGTTCCCAGTCACACCCCACCCCAAGCAAAAATTTGTGAGGAGAATGATTAAGTGGGCCAATAAAAAGGACATGTGGTGAGACACGGTTCGCTGAAACTTCCGCCGGCGCCCCCAAGAGACCCCTAACGCGCCGGGTTTCGCCTGGATTTGCCGACGCTATTTTGACGTCCTGAGAGGCATTGGGGGCGTGGCTGGGCTGTTTCTCGGCGAAAAGCACCGTCCAAGCCTAAAAAGGTGTCCCGAGGGGCGTCCTAGGGGGGAGGGGAGTGGCGAGTGGAGATGCTCTAAGACCGTGCAGGCTATATCTCACTCATTGCAAAATATATGCCACAGTTAGACTCTGGCGCCCAGGTATGGGCCCGCCTAGTAAGGGTGCAGACAAAGAGCGATATGACTTTCAGCGTGCAGTTTTTCCAGGGATCAGGTAAATTTTATTTTTGCGGCACCCAGCATGTCACGCATTGAGCCCTTTTTGCATCGGGATGGTTTATCTTTAGTTTATGATTTTTATGGATTATTTTTCGTCTTTTTCGACTAATTTTTTTTTTTTGGGTTTTGGCGATTTTTTTTTCGTCCGGCTTTTTTCTGTTAGGAGAGTGAAAGCACAGTAGTGCTTCGGGTGAAGCACGGTTGTGCTTCTCTGAAGAAGTGAAACATGGTTGTGCTTCTCTCAAAATGTGAAGTACATGTGTGTTTTCAAGTAAAGCAAGGTTGTGCTTCTCTTAAAATTGAAACACAGTCGTGCTTTCGTGTGAAGCATAGTTGTTCTTACGAAAAAGGTGAAGCACACTTTAGTATAGTTTTGAAGAGCACAATAGTAAAGCATGATTTAGTATAGTTTGGAACACAAATTTCGTCCTAAAATGGTTTAATGAAACATATCAACACGTTATCTAGTTTTGAAGATCTGGACGCAAGAAACGCAAGGTGAAAACGATTCTTGGTTTGGACAGATGGTTTGAGCAATAAATCATTTTCAAAAAACTAATCTAGGAAAAACGCACAAACATACAATATACCATCCTCCACACGCGGGTGTGAAAACCCAGTAACCTCTAGTTGCGACACGTTGCATGGATGCGGTGCTTCACTTCTCACCAATTTAGGAATGACCTTTGCAAGGCGTAGTCAGTGGTTTATGATTTTGATATATCTCTGATTTTTCATCTTTTTATCATCTGTTCGTTTTGGGTGGAGTAATGGTGGCAATAAGTTTTCTTTTCTTCTAGGTTTGTTCTGTTTCCTTTTCTTTCTTAACCTATTCTTTTCTTCTAGGATACCGATGTATACCGGATTTTGTAAAGTATCGCGAAGCACGAGGAACATCACATGCTAACTAAAGGTTCACTCGAATATCATTCGTGTAATCATAGGGACCAATATGGATGTCCATTGTTCCACTATCGGTCATTGAACGAAGGGGGTTTCGTTCATGGCTATGGTTTAGCGAACCTACGGGGTCACAAGCTTAAGGTAACGACGATCTTCTGAGCGTTAGTGGGACGGGAGTGATGAGAATATATTTGTGGAATTATTTCATTAATATCTGGAAAAGTTCCGAGAGGTTCCGGAAGCGTTTCGTGATCACCAGAAGGGTTTAAGTGAATATCGGGTATACCGGGTATTATCGACTAATTATATATAGCTGGAATATATATATATATATATATATATATATATATATATATATATATAATGTTCTGAAAATGAGAACATTTTATACTTAATATAAATATCAATGGGCCTTAAAAGGCCAAGAGGTGGAGGGGGATTAGACTAGGGAGGAGTCCTACTCCCTTGTGGCTGCCATGTCCTCCCCACTTAATTAACCTATATATATTAGAGGATTTCTCCGTATTGAGACACATGTTTTGGAGCCTCCTCTAGTTGATCTAGTGAGCGTTCTAGTTGGTACTAGCTGACTAATTAAAGTTAGCCCTAGCCACCTCTAATCCTCATAATTGGAAGCCTCGTGCGGTTCTAAACTCCTCCCTCTAATTCTCGGCGACGATTAGCTCTGGACGGTGAAGCGCCGCCGGATCGTCAAGACCGTACACTTGTAACCAAGTAGAGAGGTCGTTCTTTCGTTCTTCTGTTTGAGGGATCGTTCGAGGGAGGTTCGCGGGATTGTCATCAATGTTCGAGGGACTCCAAGTACGATCTACACCGACTCGTCTACTTCAGTTGCACTCCCGGAGTCGGTAACGATCGTTGATCACAACCCGTTATGCATCTTCATATTGTTCCTGGATGATCGTAGGGCGATTTTTTTTGTTTTCTACTATGTTTCTCAACTAACTTGGAGATTAAAAACAAGTGCTTATTAAGTAAATGGCTATTTAGGTTATCGGTTGAGACCGACGGTATGTGGGCACAAATCCTACGTAACAAATATCTAGTATCAAAATCTCTGGCCCAGGTTACTGTCAGACCTAACGACTGAGTGATTCTGGTGGGCTAATCCGAACAAAGGATGCATTTTTTCTTATAGCGAATTTTTTGGTTGGAAATTGTACTAAAACCAGATTTTGGGATGATACATGGTTAGGGGAGACGCCTTTGGCCTTGCAATATCCCACTCTGTATAATATTGTACAATGTAAGGAAGTTTACATTGCTACAGTATTACAATCACCCCCCCTGAACATCCAATTCTGGAGGTCCCTCGTGGTGGAGCGGTGGAACTCCTAGTTGCATCTTGTGCGAAGGTTGATGGATGTTCACTTTCTGATCATGCTGACTTGTTTCACTTGAAATTAACTAGCAACGGGGTTTTCACGGTAAAGTCTATATACTTGGATCTAACTGATTCTGGCCCAATCCTGAGATCAATACATATTTGGAATATTAAAGTTTCGTTGAGAATCAAGATATTCATGTGGTTCGTTCACAAGCAAGTGATACATATCAAAGATAATTTGCTTAAGCGCAGTTGGGTAAGCAGTTCAAATTGTTATTTCTCTGATAATAATGAAACAATACAACACCTTTTCATCGATTGCCCATCTTGCTAAGCTTCTTTGGCATACAATTCATATAGCCTTTAACATAAGCCCTCCAGTTAGCATCGGCATGTTATTGGGGACATGGCTTACTGGAGTGGAACCAATTACTGCAGGACGTATTTAGATAGGAATATGTGCACTTCTTTGGGATATATGGAATTACAGAATGATATGATCTTTAACGGACATAATCTTTTGAATATCTTGCAGGTTATCTACAGAGCGTCCGCTTTGATCCGTACGTGGTTGTTACTCACTCATACAGACTCTAGGGACATTTTGGTTACTTGGTGCAACTGATGGAAGACGGTAGCACGCGCTATCTACAACCGTTTTGCATGACCGTTCACTAATAGGATACATGTTTAGTCGTCTTAACCTGTTCATTGCCGGTTGTGGCTTTGTTTATTTATTTTGCTTTTTGTGCTCCTTCTGCGAGCTATATTGCCACTGTGGACCTTGGTTTGCCAGAATTTTAATAAAATGGCCGCATGCATAGTTCTGAGGCAGAAGCCAGGGTGTTTCCTCCTTTTCAAAACAACAAAAAATCTTTTATGGGACACAAGTAGGGTGTGACAGTTATCTTTTTTCATAAAGGATGGATTTTATTTGCTCAAAATAAAGCACCAATAAGATACATAAGATCACACGCCCAGCCTCTACATAGCTAGAATGCACATAGCCGACACCAACTCATACACACGAAAACATGTCAACAACAACAAATTCATACAAGACCAAAGCTATGCGTAGACTGGCAAAAAGGAAAAAAAAACAAAGGGATCGACTCTTCAATCATCAAACTACAACAATGACCATATTCGCATGAACTATCTCATAACACTACATGGACGACGAGATTATATAACAGCAGCGCCTTCAGGAAGGGAGCAATACTCAAGGGCCGCCATTACAGGATCCAACCACAAGGCCAAAATTTAGGTTTTCACCCTAAAGAATTTGTTTAAAGTATATCTGAGCAATGTCTTCAACAAACTACAACGTAAGTAAATATCGCCATTGCTAGGTATAACCACTAGGTTTGGACCTAGGCCTACGCCCCGGAGCTTGAGACCGGTTGCTAGAGAAGCACCACCATCAAAATCACTCATGTGTTTTCACCATCACTTTTGCATGATCCCAGCAACAACATGCGATGTGACCGTCGTCACTACACAATTATCGCACTGCATTAAAGCCATTGTTCATAGTTTGTATCTCACCACCGAAGTCAACAACCGGATCAGGAGAGATGACCTCCCAGGGACCTTTCGATAAGATCTTGAAAAATTTGCAGGCACCGTCATTCAGACGATAAGATCTTGATCACCAACACGAAGTCGTGGACCTTAACATCGATCGAGATGAAACCACAACATGTGCACCACCACCAATCAAGTTGGAAGCACCAGATCATTTTAGTCCCGCCGCCGTCACCCACAGAAGGCGGTGCTGAGCGCGCAACGTTCACCGCGGGGGTCCAGATTTAGCCATTCCTGGCCGGATCCAGCGACTCCACATGCACCGGGGCGCCTCCAACGCCCCTCACATGCAGCCCAGCTAGGTCGGAGGGACGACGCCCAACACAAGGAGCCCACACAGGAGTTTCGTTTATAATAGATCTGATGTATGTCAGCTAGCCCACACAGGAGGGACAAATTCTCATTGCAAGGTCCTTGATGTATTATTTTTTTTTTGAAAAGGGGGATTCCCCGGCCTCTGCATCAGAGTGATGCATACGGCCATTTTATTAACCAAATAAAGCAGTGCCAACATGGTTCCAAGGTCTCCAAAAGTAATAAAAAAGCAAAGAAAGATCACACAGAGCCAAAAAGGGCTAGAAACACCCACTAGCCATGAAAAGACGCCACAACCGGCTGGCTAAAACTAGATAGGTAAACTACATGCCTATCTTATTACATGACCGCCATCCAAACCGGTTGAAGATATCCCAAGCTACCATCTCCCAGCGGAAAGACCCAGTAACCAAATGCTCCCTGGCCTCCGTCGGGGTGAGTAGTGACCACGAACGGATCAGTGCCATAGTTCGAAATAAAACCTGCAAAAAATGATACATGATATTCTGCTAAAAACCAAATCATTTCTGCAAGTCCAGATAGTCCACAGCAAAGCACAAACTCCAACCCGAATGTGTCTCACTAAGTCAGGCTCAAACCCATTAAGCCATGTCCCAAGTAATGCGTTAACACAATTCGGTGGATTGATATTAAAAGCGATGTGGACCGTCTGCCAAAGTACTTTGGCCAACGGGCAATCAACAAAGAGGTGTTTGATTGTCTCATCCCGATCACAGAAACTACACCTAGTAGGTCCTGTCCAATTACGCTTTATCAAGTTGTCCTTGGTTAAAATAACTTGTTTATGGACAAACCACATAAACACTTTTATTTTCAAAGGAACTTTGACATCCCAAACATGCTTGGAGGTAGGAATGGAGTTCGAATTAATAACATCAATATACATTGATTTAACAGTGAATACTCCAGACTTAGTCAATTTCCAACATAATTCATCGGATTGTTGAGAAAGCTGGACCTCCATCAGTCTCCTAACTAGACGGAGCCATTCTTCCCAACGATTGCCCACTAGCGTCCATCGGAACTGAATATTAAGGGGGATAGATTGAAATACCGATGCGACGAACACCTCACGTCGTTGAACAATACGGTACAAAGACGGATATTGGATGGCCAAGGGTGTCTCGCCGAGCCAAGTATCCTTCCAGAAACATGTACTAGAGCCGTTTCCAATAACAAACTTCATCCTATTAAACAAAGATTGTTTGACTTTCATCAGACCTTTCCAGAAAGGTGAATCGGTCGTCCTGACTGTAACCTGGGACAAAGTTTTTGTCTGGAGGTACTTGCTACGAAGGATTTGAGCCCACATGGCATCATTCTCCGTTGAGAGCTTCCACAACCACTTGCTAAGAAGGCATCTATTCTTAACTTCCAGATTCTCAATACCGAGACCCCCTTGGTCTTTCGGTCTACAGATGATGTCCCATTTAGCAAGACGATATTTTCGTTTAAGCTCATCACCCTGCCAAAAGGAACGCGATCGATAGAAGTCCAGTCTCTTCCTAACACCAACTGGGACCTCAAAGAACGATCGGAGAAACATAGGCATACTCGTGAGCACCGAATTAATCAGGATTAATCAGCCTCCGTATGACATGAGCTTACCCTTCCAGCAACTCAGTTTCTTCTCAAATCGGTCCTCGATGTATGTTTAGGATGTTTTATACTTCTCGTGCATCTTTATAATAGATATGATTCTTAAAAAGAATTACAGCTGCCCCGCTCTTGCTTTCATCTCGTAATGAATTGAATGATGACCAAATTTTTGTGCATGGTAGACAATTTGGTGCGTAAGGTGCGCTCCAAATTTCAGATCATTTGGTCATTTGATTAGCTCTCACCAAAAAAGACAAATTGAGTCAGAATAGTATATGAACAATACACTATTTAACATACCCCGAATTTTTCTTTTTTGCCGAGTGCTACTTAGATGTCCAAATGATTTGAAATTTGAACCGGACATCACGCACCAAATTATCTACCATGTTAGAAAAATTGGAATTTTTCGAAATTTTCCTGGTATATTTTTTAATTTTTTTTTATTCGGCATAGGTATAGATGCTCCTGGGAGCCAAAACGCCTCACTCGTGGAATGCTTCTTAATTTCGGTACGTCATTGATGTTGACGAGGAAGAAACACGGCAGGCGCCCATGTCACCGTCCGCCATCAACTTGGCCAATATGCCGCCCATGTCGTCGTCGTGTCTATATATAATAGTGAGGCGTCGGAACAAATATGTACACGCAAAAATAGTAGTAGGTAGACTCGGTAATTAACGCGCCGAAGCTTTGACTCGTCCATGCATTTATACTACGTGGATCGCCACTACAACAAACATGTGGATCGAGCTGCACTGCGCACCATCATCATCCAACGCTAGCAGCATACCCCACACAACGCTAGAATGCAATGGATTTCGACACTCTTTCTCCAAGACCACGTATATATAGTAGCTGAGTACCTATCTCCAAATTACTGTCAGATTTCTCGCCCACTTCTCCAACATGATTGCCACGCTTCTTGGCCTCGCTGGCTACATCGTCTATATCGCGATCATGGCGGGGCTAACGTGGTTGGTGGTCATAGCTGCCCATTCCGCATTTACGGAAGAGTACATGGGTTTTGTGTTTCTGATCGCCGTTGCCCTCCCCGTCGTGCTGAAGGATATGTTGTGGTTTGCCTTATTCTCTGGGTTCTCCTCCACCTTGCCTTCCAGTGTCTCCGAAATGATGGCCGTACTCCTTGGCCTCGCTCGCTACCTCGTGTACATCAAGTGCATGATGGGGCTTTCGGCGTTGGTGGTCTATGTAGTCATCACCGTCTGCATAGAACCACGATGGCCGGACCGAAAAAAGTGGCCCGGTTGGATACCATTTTTCAACATTAGTCTCCTCTACATGGTGATGGATATGTTGATGAAGCATTTCAGTGTCAACACGATGACCCCGCTTCTTCGCCTCGTTGGCTACCTCTTATATATCGTGTTCATGGTGGGGCTTATATGGCTGGTGCTCATAGCTTCCCACTCCACCTTTCCATCACTAAATGCGGAGAAGTACCATTGTTTTGTGTTTCTGATCGACGTTGCCCTCCCCTTCGTGCTGAAGGATATGTTGCGGTTTGCCTTATTCTCTGGGTTCTCCTCCACCTTGCCTTCCAGTGCCTTCGAAATGATGGCCGTACTCCTTGGCCTCACTGGCTACCTCGTGTACATGATGTGCATGGCGGGGCTTTCGGCATTGGTGATGTGGGTAGTCATCACCGTTTGCATAGAACCACGATGGCCGGACCGAGAAGAGTTGCCCATCTGGATAGCATTTTTCAACTTTAGTGTCCTCCTCATGGTGATGGATATGTTGATGAAGCATTTCAGTGTCACGATGGCCACACTTCTTGGCCCTACTGGCAACCTCGTCAGGATGACCGCCACATCACTTATTGCACTCATGGCCTTGTCGTTTGTTATGGCTCTGTCAATTCTGACGATCATGGGCATATGCGCATGGGTAGCAATACTACTACCGTCAGCCATGTGCACCTATCCCAGGTTGATGTTCATGAGCATCGTCGGCATCACCTTCATGGTGATGAAAAACATGTTCGAGTTGAGCATACCGGTCGACCAGTCTGTTCTTATCTCTGCATCCTTCTCCACTTTACCTTCCATTTTCATCCGAACAAAATCCACACTCATTGGACTCGCTATCTTCATAAACAATTACCGCGTCGCCTACTTGGTGATGAGGTATGCCACCATTCTAGTCCTCGCCTTCTTACCGCTGGTGTCCAACTCCATGACAACATTTGCAAAGTACACCAAGGCAGCCTTCATTGTCACCCTAGCCGTAGTGTTGACGATGCAGCCGCCGGTCATGCCCATCGAGAATCCTACCCTGATAATTCAGTCCCCATCAACGGAAGGTGCCTCCAACTTGGGATTGGATGATTTTATCAGGGTTTTAGAGCAACCAAGGGTGGAACACAAGATAGTTATGGAGAAGATCGACTCAGGATACAATATGCTCACCGAAGAGTCTAAGATTCAGACCTTCATCATCCACAAAATCCTGATCCCGATGACTCTCATTGGCGCAACGGTGTTCTTTGTATGGATCATGTATCGTTTATGTAAGCACACTCTAACCGAGAAATCAAAGGAATTGCTGGAGGACCGGGTTCCTCTATTGGTCGACACTGCAACTGAAAAAAGAAAGGAATTATCGGAGGACACCTTCAGTGCATTGGTCGACACTCTAGATGAAAAATCAAATGCGATGATCAAAAAGGCTGCTTCAGAGGTGGACGATTTGGTTCAGGGCCAGAAGTACCATTCCTCATGCTCCTTCGGAAGGATTAGCAACGATCCCAGCAATCCCGACATGCAGTTGATGGATTCAATTTATTATGGCAATGAAGAAAGTGCGGTGGCAGGGGAAGGCTCAGAGGAAGATGACAACGACCAAGCTCGTAGCAGGTATTACTTTTCCTTCTACAAACAAATAGTGCATCCCTCCTTTAATTTGTACACAGTACTTCGTAAAGGAAAAAATGTAATTTTTTGTGTTTTCAGATCAATATTTACATGTGCATACTACACAGAACAACCCACATATATGAATGTTTCCACAATTTTATAATCAAAACTACAGATTATGATTCTTTGGAAATTCGGAGTGAGCCCAAAAATAGTTTGAGGGAAAAAGAGCAAAGCCAATAGCAAAAGAAGAAGAATAAAGTTTGATCTTATTTTAATGATGCTACATGATTATTGTGATCAGGATTCACATGCCATGGGAGTCCTCGCCTCTACTTGTTCCTGGTATTTATATTTTAAATTCCATGATTCATTCAGTCCAACCCTTTCCGAGAAGTTTTTTGCAAGTTTCCAGAGCTAGACGCATGCATGTCTAATTCTTCATTATCTTGTCTTTCTTTATACCGTTGAATGGATATAGCAGTACACTCAAGAGAACAATAATCTTATATTGAGAATCTGTAGGATAGGTCTAGCCATTCATTCCTTCTCGCTTTCCTTAATCCAAATCCTCTTAACAGTATAGCTTCCCTATGTCTCAAACAATAGATAAACGGTGTATAAATAAACCCAAACGTATGTTGTCTTATTTTCCTTTTTTAGTGGAGTCCTTTTACAGTACATAAAAACAATTTATGCCGTTTATTTTTGGATCCTATGGTCCAGATATGTCAATACTACACCATAATTCCTGTAGTATATTCAGATGTGAGGGGCAGTTTAGGCAGTTCACAAATAAAAATCCCGCAGCTGCATTCGTTGGATAGTCCACGCCCCAACCTACGGCTGGAGGGAGGCCGCCGGAGCAGCCGTTCGTGCTGCTGGAAGAGTGGTGCGAGCCCCAGTTGGTTGGGGATGAAAGCGGTGGTGACCGGTGAGCCTATGGGGGCGCGAGGGAGCTGGAGTATACGTTAACGTTACTCTTCTTGGGCCGCCGCGCCAAGCACGTCTTCGAAGAGAGAATATGTTCGCCATACAAAGTGCTGGAATTTCACATGGCAAGCTCCTCGATTCCAAGCTTCTTCTTTGCTGGTGTTGAGACGACCAACATCAGTTGGTGGCGTCGTCGTTTTTCGGTGAAACGCCCGTGGCGGCAGAGCAGCAGGATGAGCGGGTGTGCAGCTGTGCTTGTCACGTGCCCGCGGCGAAATCAGCGACCATCTCAGGGGAGGTGAGGGTGTGCGGCAGCAATCCATTAATTTTCCCTTCCCCTGTCAATTGATCAGAGGCACTAATCCTACCAAGCACTCGTGGGAGTCGAAGCAGAGCCGAATATTAGCCTAGGAGAAATTACTAAGCTATCCCCAAACTAGTTTTGAGTCCAACAATATCAACCATTGGATCAAGTTAATACTACCCCTTAATTCGATTAGTTTGATGTACCATAAAAAATCTCGTTTGGGGTGTCTCCCTGGCGATGACTTTTCCAATATTACCTAGGACAAAAACATATTCATATACCTCACAAATATCAGTAGTCCTCTAATAATTTGTCAATTAAGACCAAGTACTCCCCTAAAAAAAATTAACACCAAACCCAACTTAGTGGAAAATATGTTCTGTCAGTATCATTCATCAGACATGGTTAATTGTATAGGAAGGAGTACACATGCAGAAACATCTGGAGCGGCATGAGAGAGCAAATGTGACGGATAGAGTGACGAAACTTACAACGATACCACATAGTAGATGCTGACTTCAGAGACGGGCTGACCGAGGTTGCATAGCTGATCTTCAAACGACTTCGTCTTCGTGCAGTACTACTACTGCATCACCATCATGTCACCCTGGTAGAGGCTGTGGTACTAGGTGTAAATCTAGATGGTACACAGGGATTATATGTCGCAGAAGATGTCCCCAGTCGCCGTCCAGATGGCTACTGTTGTGTTCTCGAGCTACGTGGTGGTGTTGAGAAGCTTGGGTGAGATGGTAGTGTAGTGCACATGAACAACACAATGGGCGGCCAGGACCCACTACGGATTGTCATGGCGTTGCACGACGGAGGCATCAAGGCAGGCCGAACATGCCGATGATGTTGTTGA
>NC_041381.1:370542-375106 GCF_002162155.2 Triticum dicoccoides | reverse complement strand
TGATGTCCATGGAAGTGGAAGTTTGAGTGAAACTCTATGCAGAGAATTGAGCAGATCCTACTCTGATACAAGGAAGAGTGGAGAATGAATTCAGCACACACTTTGTTGTCGCAACTGAAGTACATGCAGGTGTACAAAACTCAACCATGGGCTATCCTGCGTGTGCGCATACCTCTATAACCAACAAATCATGAGTCGAGAAAACAGTGCGGTTTTGACCACGCATATTAGCTCGCATGGTTAGCATAGTATGTCCTAACATTTTCTTCGGGAAAAGAGTTATCGTCCTTATTGAATAATGAATAAGCCACCTTGAAAAAAAAGATTAAGAATTTTCTTATAATTCCCTAGTTGCTTGATGTAAAATCTGCAATCACACGCAAAACACCCTTATCTGTTCCCGTGGAGAATGTTAGTTGTGTTAGAAATAAACCACGTTTCGTCGTGGTCACCTATGTGTGTGTCATGTTGGTGTGTCCGGCACGTTTGGCAGGGGCCGTTGCGTGTGGCTAGAGCCAGCTAGTGCATGTAGCAGGAGGATATGCATGCACGTATGGGTTGTTAGCCCGTAGTGCAGATCCTAGAGATAATGTAGGAGAGATAGGGATCATCCGTGATCATCCGTGCGTGATTAGTGGCCGGTTCGGCAACTAGATCGGGTGAGTGCACCTGGGCATAAAAGGCCCCTCCTTGTACGTGGTGTGAGCCACACAGTTAGAGCTAAAGAGGAAAAAGAATAGGTCGTGCGTGTGGCCGTGGCGCCGTTTGTCGGCGTGGCGCCGTATGCGCGGTGTGGCGTTCGTTGCCGGAAAAACCACTTGTGTTCCCTCCTACCTTCGTTCGAACGAGAGAGACAGAGAGAGGTTCGTCCGGCGGTCGTGCTGCCGGAGGCTACTCGGCGTTTGTCGCCGGACCGGGTTTGTTTTTTTATATTTTCGCTAGCTACTTGCATCTCTTTTATTATGCTTGCCGTGTTTCTTACTTCTACATTATGTTGCAGTGGGTATATGGCGCCAGAGTACTTACACAAGGGTGTGGTATCATACCAGGCAGATATTTTTAGTCTGGGTGCCATACTTATAGAGATAATCACGGGTGGTAGGGGCTATCCTATGAACTATCCATATTTTCAGCAAGATAGTCCTCAGCGTACCGATCCATCTCTTCAACAGTTCTTAGAGAAAGTAAGATTAATTAATCAGGCCTTTGCACATATACAATCATTCAAGCTTACCGTTGCAACTTTGTAGGTACTTGGAAGTTGGAGGAACAAGTTTGGGTCCACACCGAAGTAGGGAAACATCAAGATGAATGATATAGGGAAAGAAATGAATTTCTCATGGCTATGGATGACAAAATCAAATCCGACGGTCCTCCAATTCCGTAGCGACGCCGGTGGAGGGTGGTGGCGTCCAAATGCAAGCAAATTTGTGAGGACTATATTACCACGTATTCAGCGTTGAAAATTCCTCACCACGGAACACTGAATACCGAACCGACTAGTACTAGTTGAGGGCATTGGGGTCGGTGACGCACAGGGAGCAGTACTCCACTCCACTTGTGTCGGCAGCTGCAGTTTGAAAACGAGATGATGTGATGAGACATGGCGTGTCGGATTTGCAACACAAGTGGCGCTGCATGCGTGGCAGTGCAAGACCTAGCAGTGAGTTACCCATCCTCACATGCATCACATCAACTTTTCTGTCGTTTGTAGGGTCCTTTTGTACCCTTTCCAATTAAAAAGACGACGCATGTAATCTCGATCATTGGAACTATTTGTGTTTGCTTTAACTGTGTGCCAGCAAATTAGAATTCTACACATAGAATCCGAAGAGCTGAGGAGTGTGTGGGTACAACTTGCATTAGGGCATCTCCTCCCCTTCAGCGGCGCCGCGCCGCACCGGCGAAACCCCGCCATCCGCCTCCAGCCGCCAACAGCAAAGGATCCCCCCTCCCGCCAACGCCGCCGAGGGCATCACAGACTAAAGCCGCATGTCGCAACGGCCGTGGCGACAATTCTCCTCATCAGGCGATCGGATCTAGGTGGCAAGGATCCACTCCGGCCAGATCATGGGCAGTGGCGCGGGCCGGCGGCGACTAGGGTCAGCGTGGTAGTGGCGGCGACGACGAGATCTCCGTGGCGGTGGCTAGGGCACCCGATCTAGGCCCAAATGGGCTTCAACGGGCCACACCTCAGGCTGCCGTGCATATCCTCTAATCCGGCAACAACAAGCGGCTTCTAGGCTAGACCCACAACATGAGCACGTCGAGGGCTCCGGCCCTGGGCGTGGCGGTGGTCGCCATCTCCTTCGCCGGAGGTGGTTGGGCAGCTGGTTGTTGCATGTCGCATCCAGTCCTGGCATCGAGTGGGGAGACGATGCTGCCGGTGAAAACCATGCTATGACTTCGGTCATGGCGGGCAATGGCGGCGTTTTCGCGTCGTTATCTTGTTGAAGAGATCGCCACTGTAGCTACCGTCGACATGCTTGTGCTGCTCCTGGTGAGAACCTAGACCCGGGTTTCCCGGATCGGACGATGTCGGCTCTTTAGTTGTCGCTCTCCCTCATGGGGGCATCGTTTTTGGAGCAACTGCCAGATGGGGTAGACAAGTGGTGAAGCGGCGTTTCATTCACCGCATCAAAGACGACAGATCTCGGCAGTGTGGCGCAACAAGGTCTCGACGATGGATGTGTGATGATGGACGCGCGTAGGAAGGTGGCGTTGTATGGTGCCGTGGTGGTGTCGATGGCGGGCCTGGCAAGGTCGATGCGCCTGTACCTGCTCTAAACATGGATTGATGGAAGACGGCGGCGGCCGCCACTGAGAGTGAGCCGGATCGGTGTGTGCCCTAGCCCGACAAGAGGTTTGCTTGGGCCCTCCAGCTTTAGATATTAGGCTTCGTGTGATGTCTGTTTGGTATTCAGCTCAGACAATCGACACTCCTTCATCAACTAGATAGAAATAGTGACATATGTTGTCAAGGTGGTGTCTTTAGACTTACTGTTGTAGTAGTTTATATTGTCTTTGTGAATAATTAATAAAATGGTTGTGCATCGCCGATATGCAGAGGCCGGGAGCCAACCTCCTTTCCGAAATAAATCTCCAACGCACGGGAGACAAGTCCACAGGCACGAATATCGAATCCGGCCATCCAACACTAAACGCATATATTTCAAACCACATTTTTAACTAAACCGGATGGGATTTATCAAACACAATGGATTTCATCAAAGTTCGGATAGAAAATAGCACAAATTATCTATGCATAGGATGCAAATAAGTCTAGTACAAGTTTTCTCAGGAACTGTCGTCCCACACATTTGTATGTAAATGATCTGCCCCTAGCCTGGGGTTAGTTTTCATGCTGTAGACGTTGAGTGCCCCTCCTGGCCGCCTCTCCTCCCCCTCCAAACCCTAGCCCGCGCCCGTCTCCTTGCCCCGCCGCCGGCCGCCGCCGCTTGCCCGGGCACCCATCCGCGACCTCACGCCGCCCTCCTCCTCTTCCTTCTCGGCCTTCTCGCGCTCACGGAGGACGACGCGGCCGCGCTGCTCTGGGTGGCGCGCCGCCTCCACCGCCGGCAGGAGGGGGGCGCGGCGGCCGCCGCACAGCCCGGCGACCAGGAGCTCCTCGGAGAGAAGTCGTTCCCCTAGGAGAAGAAGGTGAGGAGGACACGCCCCTCCATCAAGGGATGGCCGAGGTGGCCGCGCTGCTTTGGGTGGCGGGTCGCCTCCGTCGTCAACAGGAGGGGGTCGCGGCAGCCTCCCGGCGACCAAGAGCTCCCCGGGGAGCGGCCGTTCCCCTACGAGAAGACGTCCCTCCGTGAAGAGATGCTCGCGTGTCGGGAGAGGACGTGGAGATCGAGGGACGTCTGCTCCTGCTCCTGCTCGACCGATTCCAGATCGAGGGATGTCTGCTTCTGCTCGCTACGGACGCCGCCCCCCGGCCACACAGGTCATGTCTCCTTCCTGCACCTGCAAAATGTGTCAGGAAAGTCACAAACTTATTCACCTTCTGTTTTCTCAGTCATTTTGTGTGTAGAAGTAGTAGTGCATAACATCTCAATACAGTAATCTCCTTAGGCTGTAGATGGAAAGGTTACTTTCCTCGATGAACTCGTGTGGTATGTGGTGGAATCTGCGGATGGAAATCATTCAGTCTATTTTTCTTGAGAGATGAAGCATCAAGTCCCACCTATTTTTCCAGTGTAGATTCAGTACAACTTGTTGGGATGTTTTGCATATATAGTGAGACACTTCCCTGGGCATTCAAAAAATGATTGTACAATCTGGTAGAGCATGGAACCAAACTCTAATCTCTGGAAACTAATGAACAAACACTGGTTTGATAAGGATAGACCCACAATCATTAGGTGGAAAAAGGGGTTGCTGGCTGATTTAGAAATCCTAAAATACAGGATCAAGACTGATCAAGACTGGTTTGATAAGGATAGACCCACAATCCCTGTTGTAGTTTGCTCTGTTTTTCTTTTCTTTCCTCGGCCGTTTTTTTAGGGCCCAAAATATCCAGAAAGGGTATTGGGGGAAGAAGAGGAGATCACGGTCG
>NC_041381.1:356034-370070 GCF_002162155.2 Triticum dicoccoides | reverse complement strand
CTCGATCTGCTCTCTTTCTCTCTGGGCTACATCTGGATATATTACATCAGGTCATTAAAAGTCAGATTGCCCTGAACAGATTATGTGGTTTCGAAAGTGCACATTTTTTCTGGTTTATAATTCTCTGCAATAAAAGTACTCAACGACAAATGATCATGTGCATCTATTTTCTGAGAATGAAATACGTATCTCTCTGGATAGGTGCCTATGAACAGATGGGACCAGTTGTTTTATGTATTAAAAGGGTAACTACAATGTCAAGAGACCTTCACAATTGTTGGGTAGAAACATTCGTTTGTTACTCGTGGCTGTGATGTATGCATATGTGTATTTTGATGGCCGTTATTTGCTTGCTCCATCCGTTCTATGTTATAAATCGATTGTATCGGCTGCTGCAGCGATAATGGATTTTATTCTATCAACCCTTGTGATTAACTGACATCTGAACAATGGCATAAATGCCATCATCCAGTCAGGATTTACTTACAACACTAACAGTGGAAGCATTATCTTTGTTCAGTTATGTACCTAAGAAAGCTCATGTAGGAATCTGATTTGGATATGTAGGTGCAGTCTCACGCAAAGGAACAGAGAAAATAATTTGATGTCAATGACTCATGGATGGAAATTAAAACACAAGCGAAAATTATTTACTCTTTTACTTAGTATAAGTTATTGATTGAGATGTCATTTCATCCTGCTATTCTAATTTTATACCCCTATGTTCTTAGCAAAAAAATAGATTATTTGGTTCTTAGCTTGCTTAAACCCGGGGTGCTTTATCTTGCTCATACATTTTAAATGATTTTGTGCAGGCCGAGATAATAACGATGCCCAATCCGGATTTGGACGCCTCATCTCTGAACATTAGAAACACTGAGCAGTCAATGTAAGCTTGCCCATGCTGCTTCCGCACGACGTTATATCTCTGGTCGTTTGTGATTCCATAGCTCTAGACATGAACTTCCTGATATGGTAATAAACTCACGGTGGAGAACCCTCTCATATTTATTAAACTTGCTTGCTTGCGCAGGTTACTTGCTATAAATTTTGATATAGGATATTCTTGAGATTGAGATGTAATTTTAGGATCCGTGTGAAGCCCCCTGAGGTAAATACTGAGCACAGTTTAGCTTTATTTGCGGTTATATATGCCTGTGAGCTGCAGAAATTATCTTGTCCTGTAAATTGTTTCTTTGCCATGCTAATTACTTTACCATTCAATTCTTGAGGGTACGCAGCTTTTATTTCACCCCTAGATTCAATCAGTCATCCATTGGCATTTCAGTTGTGTGAAACAGTTTTCATGCACCTATATGTTTTTCAACATCTCAACATATAGGAGAGACCTGATGGGAACTATCCATGTGCCTCCACATGCTTTGTATTGCATAATTTCATTAGCTTCTATAGATGGTCTCGTGCATAAAACACTACCGCACCAACACCTGAGTAGTTGTATTGGTTTCTCCTCAAGTACCATAATGCAATCTTGTCTTCGATTGTAAACCCTGGTTTGGTATTTTTAGTTGCACGTTTCAGTGAGAGAAAGAAAAAATAGTGTCAAAGTAGAATGCACATCGTTGTGGCATGGTAGACTCTGTCGTACGACAAAATTTGGTCAGATGGTCCTTTTAGGTTCTCTCATATTTTCTATAGATAGTTGAGTTCTCAGGTACAAATATAATTTCAGTAATCCGATGATTTTGGTCAATCCCAGATTTAATTGTTGACATAGCATTGGACATTTAGTTCAGTTAAAAATATCATGCCAAGTGGCTTCCTTTATTTATGTCCAAATTAAAAATCATATGCAAATAGACTTGTGCAAGAAATAATTTTTAAATTTGTTTTTGTCCATTCTCTCAGCTCACAATGATTTCACTCCTTTTTAGGACTCCAATAGGATTTGCATATACAAATGATAACATACATTTATATTGAACTCATCGCTGCTCTGAACTCATATCTAAACGGATCACAAATACTAGACTGAATGGACTGTTGCAGAATTAACAGAAAACCAGGTACCACCATCACCCTACTAGCGTGCCTGAATCATTCATCATGTTGCACTTTAGAGTCTTCATGGTCTTCTGCTTTAAAATCACCTCTTCCACTCGTTTTCCTGACAAAAACTATTGATTTCTCAAAAGTCTTGTTGTTTCTCTTCCAACCTTTGTACTTCAGAAACCTATGAATTGTATTGATTGCCAGCCCTTGTCCCCTCATCTGTTACTGCTTTCATGCTAACCAGATAACACTGTTTGAACCAGCAAAACAAGATTATTTTTTTGTTCAGATTGTAGAACATTACTGGGAGGTTCTAAGAAAAGAGTGATATTTGCAAAACCATGCTTTTATTTAGCTTAATATTTTTGGACTAATCTAATCTTTATTTTTTCAGGTTGCCAAAGAGGCTTCTGACATGGTACTAGCTGACGACAATTTCAGTACCATAGTTGCCGCAGTTGGTGAAGGAAGATCTATTTACAATAACATGAAAGCTTTCATAAGGTTTGTGCACTGAGAGCCTTTTTCTCACTTCTCATTGACAGTTTTGTGGTTGCTTGCGTATTTGTGCTTGTTCTATATGGCTTGCTAAAAATGATGTTCCTGAATCGAGCATGATTGCGTGATTGTGTCTGCTTTCATACTTCACATCCAGCTGGTGGAAAACCTTCTATTCCTTGAGTATTCTGAAGGCCCTTGCTTCACTGCTGCAGATATATACATGATTTCCTCAAACATTGGTGAAGTTGCTTCAATCTTCCTTACCTCTGCTTTGAGTATTCCTGAGGGGTTGATACCTGTTCAATTTATATGGGTAAATCTCGTCACCGATGGCCCCTCTGCAACTGCTTTGGGTTTCAATCCGCCTGACAAGGACATCATGAAGAAACCACCAAGGAGGAGCGATGACTCATTGATTACTCCTTGGATTTTGTTCTGTTACCTGGTAAATGATCACCACATATCTGTTTGATCTGTTTTAGGCATCTCTGCCTTTCTTCTCGAGATTATAATTCTCACCAATCACATAACTTGCAGGTCATTGGCCTTTACATGGGGTTACAACCGTTTGGTCATCTGGTACACCCACGGATCTTTCATGGGCATTGATCTCACTGGAGATGGCCACACTTGTCAGTTATCACAGCCCTCGAACTGCGGCCAGTGCTCTAGCTGGGACAACTTCACAGCTGCGCCCTTCATTGCTCGTGCTAAAACTTTCACCTTCGATGACAACCCCTGCGACCACTTCCAGGTCCGCAAAGTGAAGGCAATGACGCTCTCACTGTCCATGCTCGTGGCGATCGAGATGTTCAACTCGCTCAACGTCCTCTCAAGGGACACGAGCTTGCTAAGGATGCCTTCGTGGGTCAACCCGTGGCTGCTCCTGGCCATGTCGGTGTCATTCGGGCTGCACTTCCTCATCCTCTACGTGCCGTTCCTCGCGCAGGTGTTTGGCATCGTGCCACTCAGCCTTAAAGAGTGGCTCCTGGTGCTCCTTGTCGCGCTCCAGGTCAGGGCACGAGGATCTGTTCACCGCCGTGGATAGGCCGCTCCAGTTTGCGTAGACTACCACCGTCCTGGAGGTACACCACCTGCCAGCAACATGCTAGATCTCGCTTGGCCTTTTCTTTCTCTTGATCTGTTTGTTTCTGAGCTTTGCATTCTATGGGCTTTGGACTCACATCTCGCAGGCACCAGAAGGCGGCCGGAAGGAGGCAAGCGGCAGCCTCACCGCTGACGCCCGCGGCGACGACCGGATCCTGGCCGTCCCCTCCCCTTCCCGTCAGATCCGCCAAGGTCCAGCGGACGACGGCGACCATCTCCGGTAGCCGGTAGGTCCCATTTGAGGGAGGAGGGCTGGGGGCTGGAGGGATGGAGAAGCTCTCATCGGCGGCAACTTCGTGGAGGGGCAGTGTGTACGACGCCTATGACCACGCCTGCAGCATCTGTCTTGAGGCCTTCTGTGACAGTGAGTCCTGCACGGTAGATACCTTTGTCTTGCGGATATAATGGTGATTGGCAATGGAAATCTTTCGATTCAGTGGTAGACGTGTCTGAAGTTGAATCTGTTCTGTTTTTGTTTTGTTTTGAATTGTCACAGGTTACAAGCTGCAAGCATGATTTGCATCTCCAGTGCATCCTTGAGTGGTGAGGACCATGCTTTCTTGCCTTTGCAATTTGACCAAAAGTTCTGTAACCATTCGACAAGGTGAGATCTCCTATTCTCCCCCTACTGTTTTCTCTTTTGGCTGATGTGATTTTACTCTGTTTGTGGGAGTGGGAGTGGTGTTACTTTGCAACCATGAATAGTGAAGTACATGGCTTCATGTCTTGGATAGTTTTCACTTTAGATTTAGATGGCATTGGTTGTGTGCGATAATGTTGTCGCTTGGTGGTTTTGATAGGATAGTGCCTCATCCTATAGGACATGCTTAGACCATCTGAATATTTTTTTGCGGACAACACACTTGCACCATGATTTATAAGATTTTCTTTATCTCACATGTTGGCCTGAGGGATTCACTATCTTCAGTGAGGCCAATCATTTTGTCTAAATGGTGGTGTTACATCAAAATTTACATTATAGTGTCTTTTTTAGCCTTGTAGGTATATTAGATAAGTATATCTAAGAATTGGTCGATGTTTTATGATGATTGGTTCGTGTTGTGGAGCTACTGCGAATGATCATACGAACCAAGTCAACCATAATTTTTTTTTGTTCTGGTTTGGATACTAAAGGTTGTTTGTATATGAAAAGAAAATATGCTTCCAGGAATGTATACACCAACTGCAGTCCTCCACACAAAAACATGTTGCCATGATTCCATTCAACCAAATTCTAAATGATAAAATATTATATAGGTATTTAAATTCAAGATCTTGTTGGTAGCTTACCAAGCTGACCGCTTGATTAAATTCGAGTGGAACAAAGTTTGCATCATTTCGTGCCGATTTTATTTAATCAGCAGTGTTCATAATTTCATCTGTCATATGTTTGTTTGCTACTTCCATGCCTTGCTCCGGTAATTAGCAAGACTGCTCCTAATTTGACACTTTTTAGAATAGATACAGCTGCTTCGAATTATGAGGAATCTTTAGTTAATGTTAAAGAAACTAAGTAAAAATTTAGGATGATGTTAATTCCTAAGTTTTTGTAGGATATTGGCTCACTAAATTACTTACCTTGAATATACTAATAAATATAACATGTTTGTAGTTGTTAGTAATTAATTTCACCCATGTAATAATCCATTTTCCAAAGGCTAAATGTTTTATCTTTCATACTGTTGGTGTGTGACAGCTTCAGACGGCATGGGCGAGCTTTCATTTATTCATGGATCTAGCACAAATGTTTGAGGTTGTTCTGCTCTTGGGGTTTCTAGCTTCTTATGTAGATAGGTCGTATTATGGCCCTTTGGAGTTTAGGTGCGGGTATGTATGTATTATGTATGTATATATTTTTGGATCACGTGCTCTATTTTGGCATTGTTGATTGCTTATGAGGGTGCTGCTTTCCAGGTAATTAGATACCTGCAGCAATTGTATGGGTTTGTCGTTGTAGATTACAACTACACGACCATGATGACCTATCGAGAACTTGCTCGCTCTGCGGTTATTCTTGCCGCGTCCGTCTGCTGCTGCCGCTGGCTGCTGCGCCGCTGCTGGTTGCCTTGCCTGCAGCTGCTCAGCTGTTCTGCTAGGCGCTGCTACTGTTGCCCCTGTTTTTTCAGTTTAGTCATGTAACACCCATGTGCTGGTATATTTCATTCCCTTGTGAAATTAATCGTTTATGTGTCCAGTTCACTGCCAATTCTCTTCCTGCTTTTGTCGTGACCATGCAAATCAATTATCTTGTGGATTGACTATGCCTTGCTTACCTTGCATTGGGTTTATTTTGCTATTTGTGATATAGTAAACTCATCTATCATGGATGGTTACTTTGATTTTTTACATGTAAACAGTTTCTCAAACCTTCCTACTAACTTGACTATTACCTGCTTAATTACTACGTTTGGACCGGCACCTTCGCACCAAGGCGCACAACCGGCTCACCGCAAGTACACCTACGCCGCCGCCTCCCCGGGGGGCTGCAAGGTGAAGTGGACGGCCGAGGAGAAGCCGCACGGGGCTGGGCTCTCAAGTGGGAGGCGGAGCTTGTCTCCCCCCAATGATGTCAGCTTTGATCACAAGTGGAAGTTGGAGCCCAAGTCCAAGCCCGGTGCCGCCAACAAGGCCAAGACCAAGCTCGAGGAAGCCAACGAGGATGACAAGAATAAGCCGGCGATGAAGTGCACGCACATCGAGGAGGTCCTCGCCGGTTGCGACGCCATCCGCAAGGTACTCAGTACAAAAGATGAACTTCTTTGAGGGGTTTCCAGTAGATTTCCGACTGGTTATAGTAGTTTAAAGACTGTAGTGGAATTTCAATATAATGCCAAGTCAACTAACTCAAAGTTTGCATATTGCCAAGTTAATTTACTCCATTCTTAAATGAGTACTGCTAAGTTCCACAGATGCATGAGTAGATTTAAGAGAAAGATTGCAGTAGCTTAAAATGGAACTTCACTTCACTGTTTTGTAATATTCAGTAGCTTAAATATTGCAGTAGATTTTGACTTGGTGCAGTACAGAAACTTGCCTTGTTAGATTGTTAACTTGCTTTTATATTTTCTTGATTGTGTTAATTTTTTTGGAGTATTGTATCTCATGCTTAGTGCTGCACCAAGATTCAGTATCTTGAACTACTCCAGTATTGCTTGAACTACTCCAGGAGATCATCTTAATTCTGTAAATTCTATGGAGTAGTTTCAGTAGTTTTACAGCAACAGTACTCTTGCCTGCATATCCTTTCATAAAACAATTATTTTATCCTTAACTTCCCTCTACAGGATGATGACTATCTAATGGTGATTCCCTATTCCCACATTTTTTGCCCTCATGTTGCAAGCTCTAAAGCTGCCCCTGTAATTTACCATCACAAGACATGTCTGGGCAGCAAGTCTCCTGTGACGATTACTCTTAATTCGTCGTTATAATTGTTTGATGGTTTGCTTGTTCCAACCTCGATATCTGCCTTTAGATTCCCGTTGTTGTCTTTGTAGTGGAAGGTACCACTTGGTGGTATGTTGCTATTTTCACTTTGTTCTGAACAAGGCATGTATAGATTTCAGATTTTAATTCCTATCTCTTTGTCGTAAAAAGTAATGTATGGTCCTGTGTTTTATCTTGGTCGTATGAAAGCACCGAGCTTGATTCTGTCTTATAACCTGATGTCATCTTCAGTCCCATTATGTTTTGCTTCTAATACAATTGGTTGTCTACACATGCTATTCCTGGGCTCTTACCGGCAAATTGTTACATGTTTTGTCTAAACGTTCTGACCGGCACCCTCGCGCCACGGCGCGAACCCGATCTAGTTTTACATGAGCAGAGAGCATCGGATGCCATGCCAGCATTCTCATTCTGGGGTCACAGCGCAGCAAGACATGAATTATGCAAGTAAGGTGGAGGGGTCACTCACGCACATGGACTGCTGTAGCAGCTCATTTTCTGCAGCTCTATCATTAGAAGCACCACCACCATCGTCTCCTCCTCCGTTTCTCCAGCTCTACCATTAGCACTAGCACCACCAACTCCTCCGCCACAACAAGAAAACACACCTCTCCTCCTGGTCCAACCCATGGAGGCCGCCATGATCCCCTTGATCAAGAAGAATGATTATCATTATTCTTTCCAGGAGAGCATCTAATGCCGGCTAGTAAATACCGTGTCCCAACTAAGTTTAATTTTGGTTTTGTTAAATGGCACTGATATTAGGCCTTACCTTTTGTTTTATATGCATCTTCAAATTATGCACTACATATGTTTATCTTTTTTATAAATTTGTTGAGCTGGCAATACCGTCTTTTAATTAATTTGGTGCTGACTTGGCAAAACATATATTGACCTAGTTATGTTCGTTGATTTGTAAACTAACGCAATAAAAAATACAAGTACCTCATTGTAATCGATGACATATGGGACGAAAAAGCATGGAAACTTATTAAGTGTGCTTTCACTGACAACTGCCTCGGTAGTCGAGTAATGACTACCACCCGCATAGCCAGTATCTCTAATGTATGTTGCTCTTCTGATGATGATATAGTATATCAGATGAAACCACTTCCTGATGATGAACGTATCGTGCCCGTATTTTTTTATTTTCTGTTTTCCTCCACGATACAATCTTCTATGACGTGCTGCATATATATAGGCAAGTAGCCGACCAATGCCTAACGGACTCAAACATCTCCTAAACCTATACACACAGACCAGACCACCGGATACAAATCCTAGCCGGACAGCTAGTCTATACCAACCATCTACTAAACCAAACCGGACTACACTTGGACTCCTAGCCGTAACCGAAACTGGCTACTACTCAACTTACCTAATCTAATCCAACGGACAAAATTATCTAACAATCTCCCCTTAATCTTAACTTGTCATCTTCCTCGTGCTCTTTCTCATCTTGACTCGTTGGAGATTCATGGCTTGTTGATCCAAACACCGACACATGATCCAGACTACCAGCCCACACAATCACATCTAAGCGTGCAACGTGCAAGGTTGGACACACCATCAATCTTCACGTCGTACAATTTAACTGGTCACTGTCCCACTATACGCCGAGCTTGATTTTCAACTGTCATATCCGTACACTAAGTATGACCCGTCTAGAAACATGCAGTCGCCTCCTTGCTCTGCCATGTTGTGCCACCGTCAATGCTTGGCCGCTGCCTTGCACTCGGTCCGCACCATAGTCAATATACTTGCTTGCAATAGATCCACTCTCCACTGGTCGCACACCTCCTCGGTTTACGATGGCTTCGCCTACCATCGTCCGCCTTCGGCATCACACCAAACCCACACTGGCCATAACCAGGACGCTCCACGAGGACATGGACATGACTCACGGAACACCGTGCACACCACTTCCGCTGCAACGAATCATTACCAAGACAAGCACTTGGACACGATAACGACTCACAGACGCAAAGACGACTGATCGTGCAAACAAGCATGACATCTTGACTCATCCTACTCACCCGGATGACGATTTTGACGAGCTCCATTACCGCACCTCGGCACCACCTCTCCCATCAACGATATCCTTCCACCGTCTTCCCGACGACAACCTGTCGTCTCCCTCCTTGTCGCTCCAACGATCGACGATCGCTTGTTCCTCCTTGTCGTTGCACCACCTAGCGACTTCATGGCCCGCCCTTCCTCGTCGCTACACCAACCAACGACTATATCGCCCCGCCCCGAGGCGCTAGTTAGGTCGCCACCCCGGAGCAATCACGACTTCAAATCGACTTAGCTCTGATACCAATTGTTGAAACTTTCCCACATGATCGATCACATCAGATCACGACGGACACACGCACACGAAAACTTTGTGGCCAAGGGCATGTGTCGTGCCCGTATTTTCTTTATTTTCTGTTTTCCCTTGATTTCTACCTTCGTTGATTTTAGCATCATGAAGAGCTCGGGTATTTCTTTCGTCATCCCTTGCATATTATAGTTCATCATGAAGTTCTAGTAACTTGGTGATGGTGACTAGAGAACTCTGTCAATCACTATCTTATCTGGAAGATTAACGCCCACTTGATTCAAGCGATTGTAGTACCCAGACAATCTGAACACATGCTCACTACTTGAGCTATTCTCCTTCATCTTTTAGCTATAGAACTTGTTCGAGACTTCATATGTCTCAACTCGGGCATTTACTTGAAATATTAACTTCAACTACTAAACATCTCATATGATCCATGACGTTCAAAACGTCTTTGAAGTCTCAATTCTAAGCCGTAAAGCATGGTTCACTAAACTATCAAGTAGTCATCATATTAAGCTAGCCAAACGTTCATAACGTCTGCATCTAACTCCTGTAATAGGTCTGTCACCTAGCGGTGCATCAAGGACATAATTCTCTAGGAACATATAAAAAAACATAGGAATCTACAATGCGAGCTATTGATCTACAACATAATTTGCAAAATACTATCAGGACTAAGTTCATGATAAATTAAAGTTCAGTTAATCATATTACTTAAGAACTCCCACTTAGATAGACATCTCTCAAGTCATCTACATGATCACATGATCCAAATCAACTAAACCATCTCCGATCATCACGTGAGATGGAGTAGTTTTAAATGGTGAACATCTCTATGTTGATCATATCTACTATATGATTCACGTTCGACCTTTCGGTCTCCAGTGTTCCGAGGCCATATCAGCATATGCTAGGCTCGTCAAGTTTAAACCTAGTATTTCGCACGTGCAAAACTGTCTTGCACCCGTGGTATGTGAACGTAGAGCTTGTCACACTCGATCATCACGTGGTGTCTCAACAGGACGAAATGTCGCAACGGTGCATACTCAGGGAGAACACTTATACCTTGAAATTTTTAGTGAGGGATCATCTTATAATGCTACCGCCGTACTAAGCAAAATAAGATGTATTAAAAGATGAACATCACATGTAATCAAAATATGTGACATGATATGGCCATCATCATCTTGTGCCTTTGATCTGCATCTCCAAAGCACCGTCATGATCTCCATCGTCACCGACTTGACACCATGATCTTCATCGTAGCATCGTTGTCGTCTCGCTAACTATTGCTTCTACGACTATCGCTACCGCTTACTAATAAAGTAAAGCAATTATATGGCGATTGCATTTCATACAATAAAGCAACAACCATAAGGCTCTTGCCAGTTGCCAATAACTCTGTTACAAAACATGGTCATCTCCTACAACAATATGTATCACGTCATGTCTTGACCATATCACATCACAACAAGCCCTGCAAAAATAAGTTAGATGTCCTCTACTTTGGTGTTGCAAGTTTTACGTGGCTGCTACGGGTTTCTAGCAAGAACCGTTCTTACATACGCATCAAAACCACAACGATTTTTCGTCAAGTGTGTTGTTTTAACTTTCAACATGGACCGGCCGTAGTCAAACTCGATTCAAATAAAGTTGGAGAAACAGACACCCGCCAGCCACCTATGTGCAAAAGCACGTCGGTAGAACCAGTCTCATGAACGCGATCATGTAATGTCGGTCCGGACCGCTTCAACCAACAATGCCGCCGAATCAAAGTAAGACGTTGGTGCTAAGTAGTATGACTATTATCGCCCACAACTCTTTGTGTTCTACTCGTGCATAAAACATCTACGCATAGACCTCGCTCGGATGCCACTATTGGGGAACATAGTAATTCAAAAAAAAAATCCTACGATCACGCAAGATCTATCTAGGAGATGCATAGCAACGAGATGGAATAATTTGTCCACGTACCCTCATAGACCGAAAGCGAAAGCGTTTAGTAACACGGTTGATGTAGTCGAATGTTACGATCCAACCAATCCAAGTACCGAACGTACGGCACCTCCGTGTTCAGCACACGTTCAGCTCGATGACGTTCCTCATGCTCTTGATCCAGTTGACGACGAGGGTGAGTTCCGTCAGCACGACAGCGTGACTAGGGTGATGATGATGTTACCGGCGCAGGGCTTCGCCTAAGCACTACGACGATATGATCGAGGTGTGTAACTGTGGAGGGGGGCACCGCACACGGTTAAGGAAAAACATGGTGTGTCTTTGGGGTGCCCCCAGCCCACGTATATCAAGGAGGGAGGGATAGAGGCCGCCCCCCTAGGGGCGCACCAAGAGTATGGAGTCCTACTAGGACTTCCAAGTCCTAGTAGGAATCCCTTTCCTTTTCGGAGTAGGAGAGAAGGAAAGAGGGAAAGAGAGAGGGAGTAGGAAAGGGCAAGGGGGGCGCTGCCCCTTTCCCCTTGTCCAATTCAGACCCATGGGGGGGCCACCTCCCCTTGGCCTGCCTCTTCTTTTTCCGTGTGGGAAAACTTTATTTTTGCCACTCTAGCTTTTGACCACTTTGCTTATGCTACTTTAGAATTTGACATTTCACTTTTGCCACTCTCAGTTTTTGATAATATAACACAATTGCCATTCCGTGGCAAAATCAATAATTTTAGAGTGGCAATTGTGATAAATTGTCAAAATCTAAGAGTAGCAAAAGTGAAATGAAAAGTTATTGCTTTTGCCATGGAATGGCAATTGTGATGTATTGTCAAAAACTAAGAGTGGCAAAAGTGAAATGTCAAATTCTAGAGTGGCATAAGCAAAGTGGTCAAAAGCTAGAGTGCCAAAACCAAAGTTTTCCCTTCCCGTATGGCCCAATAAGGCCCGGTGAATTCCTATAAATCCCCGTACTACGAAAAATACCTGAATCACTCGGAACCTTTCCGATGTTCGAATATAGCCTTCCAATATATGAATCTTTATCTCTCGACAATTTCGAGACTCCTCATCATGTCCGTTATCTCATTCGGGACTCTGAACAAACTTCGGTCATCAAATCACATAACTCATAATACAAATCGTCATCAAACATTAAGCGTGCGGACCCTACGGGTTCGAGAACTATGTAGACATGACCGAGACACATCTCTGATCAATAATCAACAGCAGAACCTGGATGCTCATATCGGCTCCTACATATTTCTACGAAGATCTTTATCGGTCAAACCGCATAACAACATACGTTGTTCCCTTTGTCATCGGTATGTTACTTGCCCGAGATTTGATCGTCGGTATCATCATACCTAGTTCAATCTCGTTACCGGCAAGTCTCTTTACTCATTTCGTAATGCTTCATCCCACAACTAACTCATTAGTCACATTACTTGCAAGGCTTATAGTGATGAGCAAGGGTGAGAATCACTCCTCGAACACATGGGGTGGCACCGGCAGCTCCCTCGACACGGTGCGTGAAAATGTTTTTTTTTTCTTTCTCCTTTCATCTTTCACCTATACAATACAGGGCCAGCTTTTGATTATCATTCGGTCTGGGCATTCTAGCTAGATCTTAACCAATGGCTAGGGTTGCTACTTCTGCTGCAGTTACTTGTATACACCTCTTACATACACGAGATGATGAATCCCATCTCTTGCAGATCACTCTTGACCCTACGAACTATGTGACGGAAATCTCCGGGACAATAGGTACATTTCAGAGGAGCGAAGTCATAACATCTCTTAAAATTGTCACCTTGAAGGGGGCTCCCAGGTCATACGGCCGAGTTAACGGTACTCCTTTCCGCGTCCCTGTGCTTGACGGCGGTAAAATCGTTGGCTTCTTTGGGCGCTCTGGCCAATTTCTGGACGCGATTGGGGTATATGTTACTCCATGACTGGTTGGTGGATGCACTCTTCTCGTCCGGGCCGGGCCGGCCACCTCTCCACTGGAGGAAGGAGTGCGTACCATACAAGAAACGTGCTGTAGTACTGGCAGTAGCAAAATAATCAAACCTGTTGTATGTTTCCTGTGTTTCATGCAGGTTGTACTGGTTTATTTTATCACTTGGTAAAGTGCTTTGCATGGAACCGTAGCATGTGGGTGCATCGTGTTGACGTGCTAGTGTGTGACGCCAAGATCCAGTCGTGGGATGGCACGGAAGTGTGTGGATCGTGTGGCACAATTATGAATAAAAGGGAAAAAGCTCCAAAAAGTCGCATGCAGTTGTGTTCATTTGAGTTCCAATGGCGTTCACTCATGTGAGTGTGTCCGGAAGGAACACGCTGCGTATGATGAGTGACTGATTAACACCATTGATATGCTGCTGCGATAAGACACGGATCACAAGCTAGCTAGTAGTATTTGTTTGTGCATTTCATGCGACGGATGATGGATTCCCTCCCTTGCTCCCTCGACGTCTTTAATTTCTACATTGTGCATCTTATGTTACTCCACTAATAATCTTGCATGTCTGGTATAAATTTAATAAAAATGCATTACAAGAACATTCATAAAAGACTCAAGGAATCAACAGTATGTGTCTTGCTCTCAGTAGTCCAACCACTAATCTGAGCGTGAGGGCGTATAAAAAAACATCTAATCTTCCTTGGCAAGTAAAACTTACTGTTCATATTCATAACC
>NC_041381.1:317390-355821 GCF_002162155.2 Triticum dicoccoides | reverse complement strand
TGCATGTCATCATCCGACTCAACCCAACCTACAAAATTCAGAAATCTGATGAAGGCTTTAGAAGTTGTTGTGGTGCTCACTACACTTTTGCACTAGATGTTCATTCGAAACGAAAATCTAGAAAAAAGAAAAAGAAAATATAAGAGTATTTCATGTTTAACCACCACATTCTATGCTTCTCCCATGCTAGGTTGTAGGCTCTGATGCGCCAGGTAATAATCAATTGACTTTCCTAAAGATCCAAAAGAACATAGCTGAATGTTTTGCAAAACAAATATTGCATTCTATTGTTTTAGAAATTGGACATGGTGTTTTTTCTTTGCTGGTTGATGAGCCAAGGGATGTAGCTGGTAAAGACCGATAGGAGTGGTCTTGAGATATGCTAGTAAATGTGGAAGTGTGGAAGAGGGTTTAGTCGGCCTTCGTCATTTGAAGGAGACAACTTCAAAGTACCTCAAGGCTGTTACTGATGATTTTTTATAGAACTCAATTTAAGTCTCAAGCAACTTAGGTGGAAAGGATACGATGTCACGAGCAACATGCAAGGTGATTTTAATGGTTTACAATCCTTAATCATAAGGGAGAACAACACCGCATATTATGTTCATTGTTTTGCACACCAATTGCAATTAGTTGTTGTGGCTGTTGTAATGAAGCACCAATGGATCAGAAATTTTCTATATGATATCTGTATTCTTGAATTTAGTTTGTGGATCCTCAAATAGAAAATACAAGATTCAAGATAAATATAAAGAACAAGCTTATGAAGCCTTATGTGGTGGTGCACTTCAAAGTGGGGCGATATTAAATCAAGAGCTAGCACTTGAAAGACTCAAAGGCACTTGATGGAGGTCTCACTGGAGGAATCTTAAGATTTTGATTTATTTTTTTCCTACAGTTATCTAAGTGCTAGAATATGTGGAACACAAAGACCGGGATGACGCAAACAGAAGGCAAGCATGTGGTCTCCTTGTTTATTTCCATTCATTTGATTTTGTGTTCTACCTGCAGCTTATGTCCACTATATTGGTTATCTCAAACACATTATCATTGGCTCTACAAAGTAAGAATCAAGACATAGTAAATGTCGTACATTCTGTGCAGTCAACCAAAAACTCCTTGAATGATGTAAGGAGGAATAGATGGAATCAGTCTTGGGTGAAACATATGCTTTTTGTGACAAACATGGGATTTCCAAGTTGGAGATGGAAGAGCAATATGTCAATGTAAACAAGCCACATCAAAAAACAGGTATCATTAATAACCATCATTCTGAAGTGGATTGTTTCAATGATGTTATTGATTGGCTGCTTCAAGAACTTGATAGCCGCTTTAATGAGAAAAATTCTAAGCTACTAATGTGCTTATCTGCTTTGAGACAAAAATAATCATACAAAGATTTTAATTTAGGGCACTTGATGGATCTAGCTATACATTTTCTGGAAGACTTTGATGATTGAGAACTGAGGGACCTTACACGTCACCTCTGTCTTTACATTGCCGATGTTGGAGCAGATGATTGATTCTCTAGCATAAATAATATTTGTGAGCTCTCTCAAAAAAATGGTGGAGACAAAGAAACATATTATCTATCCTTTCGTTTATTGGCATGTGAATCTTGAACTTTTATTGTCTGGTGCTATTGCTCCAGTTGAGAGATGTTTTTCGGGCATGGAAATTATGTAGACATTTTTGTGCAATTGTCTTAGTGCTGATGAATTGATCACAACCTTATTTGTTGTATGGAGAAAAAAGAAACGAGAAGAGTCACCAGTGATGCAATCATTGATCACTTTGAGGTCATGAAAGCACATAGACTTATAGCCTTAATTAATGAATTATTGCACAAGTCTATTTAATATGTATTAAGTGATTTTTTTTGGAGGCAATCAGCATGTATTGCCGTATGTTGTCGTCCGATCATATTTATTTTCATGGTTTGGAGTTTTCTCCTCCTCGCCGTCGTCGGTGGCCTCCGGCAGGCAAAGCCTGCGCGGAGCCGGCAGCGGCGAGGTGCTCTCTGGATGCTGCTCGCTCGGGAGGAGGGGATCTCCTGCGCGGTTGGCAGCTGTCCGGCGCTCGGCCTCGTGTGGCATCGACGCTCGTGGCAGAGACGTTCTTGGGCGCGCGGCGCATCGGTGGGCGCGCCGTCACGGTGCATGCGGTCGCGGTCGTGGCGCTCGTGCGGTCCCGATCTGGGATCTCGCGGGCTGCGGCCCACTAACCCCACTACTAATCTCACTACGTTGCATGCAGATGCGACGGCCAAGCCAGCTGCTTGATCCGATTATTCCTGCATGTATAGGCTTGAGTCAAATTCAAATTTGCAGCATTCTTGAGCTTGCCCACAACGGCACACTTGACGCACGCCTCAACTGATTGTATCCGATTCTATCTCCACGCTGATCTGTCGTCGCATTCGGCCGCTCTGACTCCACGGAGCTGTACGCGCATGTTGCTAACAACTACATCCATGCAAACTACACGACGTGCATGGTACTGATCAGCTAATGCTAACTCAACTAACTAACTAGGCACTATTCAGCTTGCATGTATACTCGCCTCCACACTTCTACGAGCACGCTCACTGCCACAGCCTCAAGCCTTCAACTTAACTACATGCATGAACGAACTAATGCGATGAAATAAACATGATGAATTTCTAGACAACAAGGTTTACTCTAACACTGTCTTCACGATATTGATGATGTGCGCCGTCCTCGCGACCTCTGTGGCGCCATCCCCCGCAGCACGGCGATGGCATCCTCGCGAGCTCAACGCCTCCGGGCTCTAGTTTGACGAAGTAGACGTCGGCGGCATTCCAATCGAGAGCCACTCCTCTGTCCTCCAGCTCCAAAAGGATGAAATAGACGGCGGGCGTCCTCCTGGCGAGCTCCACGCCACGATCCTCTACGGCACCGGGTTGATAATGTTGCAATGTGCGTCGTCTTGACGAGCTCTGCGAGTCCATACTCCCTGGCATGGCTTTGGCGTCTCTGGCGAGCTCCACCCCTCCATACCTCGGCACCAGCTTGCCGAAGTAGACATCAACGATGTCGTGGCGGCCTCAACACCATGTCCTTCACGGCACCGGCTTGGTGGAGGGCCAATGTCGTCGTCTCCAAGGGAGGACACCAAAAAGGAGTTCGGCGGGGCAGCACGCCAGCAGCACCACTGGTGTGCTCGTCTTGAACGATGGCCTTGAGGACGGTGGCGGCAAGCTGCGAGGTCACATGCTCCGCCCACGTCATCTCTTTCGAGAACATGAGCTTCATCTCCATGGCGCCTCTCGGCTTGGTCCTTTTTTTTTAGAAAAGGAGGAGGACCTCCGGCCTCTGCATCTGGACGATGCATACAGCCACTTTATTAATTATTCTCACAAGACCTTACAAAGTCATATAACAGTAAGACTAAAGCCACCGTCTAAGCAACAACTGTCGCTACACCTATCCAATTGATGAAGGGGCACTGATAGCCTGAGCCTAATACCAAACAGACATCGCAGCCAGACCTAACATCTAATACCTGAGGTCCCAAGCAGGACGTCTGCCGGGTATGGGAACCCACCAGTCCAGCGTGCTCCTCAACCAGGACGCCTGCCGTGTATGAGACCGCCGCAGCCACTTGCCACCAATCCATCTTCAGAGATGTACTGCTGCATCGACCTTTCCCGGTCTAGCTGCCGCCGACGCCACCACGACGCCAACAGCGTCTGCCTCCTGCGTGAGTCCATCATCGCACATCAGACTCCTAATCTCCAGGGCGCCATGCCATCGAGATCTGTCACCATCCATGTGTATGATGAAGCACCGCTCCACCAAAGACGTCGTCCACCGGTCCCCCGAGCCACCGTACACCTCCAAGAAAGACGCCCCTAAGGGGGAAACGACACAAACGCGCCGCCGTCTTCTGATCTGTCCATCTAGGGTTTCCCCCGGAGGTAGCAGATAGTAGTCTAGAACTTCTCCACTGCGATGCCTTCAAGAAGGGAACGACGTCGTGAACGCCGCCATTGCCGACTTTGGCATCTAGCCAAGAGCAGGTTTTCACCCAGATTTGTTCGAAGAACTCCATCCAACTTCTTGTGCATGGACCGCCGCCTTCTCTGTCGGAGACTAGATCAAAAGGATCCAGCCACCGCCGCCAGATCCATACAGTCAGCACCGGGAGATGACGACAGTCTCCCTGTACCAGAGCTAGCACGAACCGGAGCAGATCGAGTCGGAGAAGATGATACTCCTGGATCTCCGGCAGACCAGCGAGCCGCCGGCACGACCGTGTCCAGATCACCGGCCACGCCGGGCCACCGCCACCCCCCACGCCATTCGGTGGTCACCAGATCCGGGACGAGCCGGAACCGGTCGGAACAAGGGGCGCTCCGCCACCCAGCCATGGGGCCGCCGCCCCGGCCACCGCTGCCCCCTGTGCATCCGGCCGATTCCCACCGGCACCACCACCGTCGCCGCCGTTGGGATGCCCCGCCGCCGTGGGCCGATGTGGTGGCCGCACCTCCGCGGATCTGGTTGCCCGCGCCACCCATGGATCCGGGGGAGAGGGGAGAGGCCCTCCGCCACCGCGTCGCACACACGGGCTTTGCCCGGCGCCGACTACCTGCGGCGGCGGAGGGGAGGACGGGGCGTGGGAAGGGTCGCCGGCGGCAGCAGAGGCTGGCCCCACGTGTCGCCCGCGAGGGGGGCGACGCGAGAGGGAGAGGGATGGCTTGGTCCTTCTTGCTCGGCTGCCAGATGCGATGACGCCGGATGCATGTCTTCTGCTCTCCACTCTGCATGGGTCGGCTGCGTGGTTTTGTTGTTCTTCAGGGATGTCCTTAGGTATCATGCAAAATAAGTAGATGAAAACACATAGAAGAAAAAGAGTATTGTATGGTTACATGCGGGGAGTGACCGCACATATGTCCACGGCCGGCGCATTCGCCGTTCATCTGATCTCCACGACGCTGCCGCCACGAGCGCGTTTCTTCAGCGTGTTTTCTCCTCTCCTCTGCAGCGTACCTTGGTGCGTGAGATATGCTTGTGGGCTGGCTGGATGTCTCTTGCTCGACGCTGCCGCCTTGGCGCGTCTCCTCTGTCCCCCTCCCCTCATGTATGCACCTATGTTTATAGGCAAAAGATGGGGCATCGGGAGCAACCAACCCGACGAGTATCGCCGAGTCATCTCAGCCGAAACTTGCTCACTTTGAAGTTTCCTTATATTTTGTCAACGCATCCGATGGATTTTCTTCTTGGCGTGCAAGCCAGTACAAGAAAAGGAAACAAACCTGATACATACTCTCTTACGCGGCGCCTTCCAATTTTTTTTTTGCATGGTACAAATAAAGATCATAGTACAAGCCATATACATACCGATCTGGCAAAACTGAAAAGATAGTAAAACGCTATCCTTTACACAAAGGAACACCAGCCAGGAAGTAAAATTACAAATGAGATAGAAAAATACTTTGAGTTGACACCAACGCCCGTCACCTGTGTCTCCGGCACCATCACAGCAGCAATCATAAGAAAAAATGTGGTCGCCCTTTGCCTCTGCCACCGGAGAGGCTCGCCTCCGCGGTCGCACGCCATAGATCCGGCCGGAGGAAAAGGAGGAAGCGGCCCGCACTATCCTATTCGTCGACGGTGACGACCTGAGCGCAACCGATGGGAAGGCGAGGAGAAAGAGGAGGAAGACCCCGGCGTGGAGGAGCAGCCGAGGGCGACGAGCCTGTTTCAAAAAAAAAAATCATAAGAAAAAATGACGGATCACCTCCATACCCGAGCTCAAAGCGGCTCCATCACTGATATCCAGCTTTACGGATATCCAAGGCGGTTCACCAAAGACGAAAGCATTACCGTTGAACGAATCAGACTGGGGCAACACCCCGGACATGCTATCAAACTCTAGATCTGCCCCACACCCCTACCCACGTGGAATATGTGTGCATGGTTAGCTAGACATATCGGGTATTCTTTTTTTTTGCGGGGAACATATCGGGTATTCGGATATGTATACGCGCGCTTGCCGGCTGGCCGTAAATACTCGAGTACATATTTGTATGGGCTCGACGTAGGTGCATGCATGCACTGGGCTAATTCTAATTTGCCAGCCATTAGCCCATTAACACATTGGCTAGTAGTAGTTCATACGCCTACACATGCAATATAGGCGCGTACACGTAGGCACTTCTTGCTTCATGTGTACAACTAAGTATTATTAGTCTAAGTCACAATTTACACAACTTTTATTTTTGCACTATCCTTCCTCCTTATTTTGGTACTATTCGTAGTGCAAAAAAAAAAAAAATCTCATCGAACAACACTACAGGTGCAAGCAAAAGGATGTATTATGTGTAATATGGTTAAAAATTTGGTCAAATTATAGTGCTTCGAAACACAGTGGCAAATGGAGCGTACAAACATTCAACACCTTAAAAACATTGTTACAAATATTGCCTCAGCTTCCCCTTTTTGAAGGATTTTGTAAAAACTAACTTGGTGAAAAACACCCTACGCTTTACGAGACCGGCCTAGTATGAGCAGTTGCTCCGCTACCTCCATCATCGTTGGTCTTTGGTCTACATCAAGGCTAAGGCATTCCACGACTATATCTGCCAGACTATCAAGAAGCTCCAAATCTTTTGTTATTGCAATTTCCTTGTCATAAAACTCAGTCGTTTTCTTCTGTTTCTTATGTGCTTCAAGAAAGCCTTTTACCAAGCTATTATTCTCAGAATGTATGGCCCTCCTCCTACTAATAAGCTCTAGGATCACAATTCCGAAACTATAGACATCACTTTTTTCAGTGAGTCGGCCTTCTTGTAGATATACTGGATCCATATAATTCATGTCGCCGATGACTTGTCCAGTGTGTTGCTTGTCTCTCTGAATCAACTTAGATATGCCGAAGTCCGAAATCTTGGGAACAAAGTTATCATCCAGGAGTATATTTGCTGGTTTAACTTCACCATGTAGAATTGTACTATTTGTTTTTGAGTGCATATAAGCTAGACCGTCCGCTGATTGTGCTGCAATACTTAAACGTGTATCCAAGTTGAGGGCCACCTTGTTATTACTGTTGTGAAGGATGTCAAGGAGGCTACCTTGAGAGATAAACTCGTAGACCAGCATAGGGGCATCAACTTCAAGGCAACAACCAATGAGCCTGACAATGTTCTTGTGAATGACTCTAGATTGGATGATGACTTCATTTGCAAATTGTTCACTCTCTAGCACACTACCATTAATCGGCTTCTTTATTGCAACTAATTTATTGTCAAGAAGGCCCTTGTAAACTTCACCAAAGTAACCTTTTCCAATTAAGTTACTACTCCTCAAAATTGGCTTGAGCTCCCCCTTTTTGAAAAGTTTAATGACATCTGCCTTCTCTAATGTAGGGCCACCATTCTTTTTGTAGAATTCTTCCGTCTTCTTTTTCTCTTTGTGAAGAATAAGAAGAAATGATAAAACAGCCATCAGAAGAATACCGCCAATGGCACCTTGATGGACAAGAAACAAACTTGATTAGTACATATCACTAAGTTCACATTTACAAATCTATCAGGTATGTTTAACATAATAAGTAAAACGTTTCATTAGTTGATCTACTAAGAATCTAAAACAAGTTTCCACTAGAATTTCAGAAGAAAAATGGATCTAAATCAAGAATGGAAGGGGTTGAAACTCGGAGGGAAGTGTGCAGAAGATGATGGAAGCATGTACTCCGTCTTTGCGAAATTACAGTGCATATAAACTGTAAGATTTTGTAAATTTTGACGAAGCTTACAGAAAAAATATCAACATCTATATGCTGTATTAATACGGATTCATCACAAATTATATTTTCATATAATATATATTTGGTATTGTAAATGTTATATTTTTTTGGAATTTTTGTCTATAAACTTGGTGAAAATTTACAAAGTTCGACGTTGGAGAAAAAATTATGTGCTCTATAATTTGGCAAGGCAGGAGTAGCTCATACATTGCAGTCAGGTTATTTGTAGAAATTAAGCAGTATCCATCAAGTGATGTACACGCAGTGCACCTATCCAATACATGTTTCTATTTGCATATGGAATCAAGCTCCTTGTTGAAAACCATAACTGAAGGTGAATGATCTAGGTGACACAAATTTTGGTTTATAGTTTGGACTTCAGATCAACGTTTTTGGTGATGTGGCACACCCGAAGGGTTTTGATTCTAATAGAAAAGATTCTCACCCGGGGTGCTGTGTACTGATGCATTACATGGAGTTTTGCTAGACATACGGAAGCTTACTTAAGTTTACAGGCTGATCTCTGATTTGGCATATTTTAATTGGATGATGGGGGTGTGAGGGGTCCCACACGGGTGAAAATCAGGGGGGCTTGAGAGATTTTATGGAAGGGTTTGTAGCAGTCCCGTAAAAGGCCGTACGTGTAGCATTTTTGCATTACATGCATGTACACGCACATACAGTGGAGTGCAGTAGTAGCTTAGTACTTACCCACAGCCGCCTTGGCCGCTGGAGTGAATATATCTGAGCAGGTTCCCGCTTTGCCGTCGCCTTTCATCCCGAACTTGCATGGACAGTCATAGCCTCCGAGCCTGTTTTTGCAGATCCCGCCATTTGAGCAGCGATACACATGCGGGAGCTTGCATTCATCAATATCTGAAGAATCAACACTTCCGGGAGTTAACCAATGAGTTCAGCAATGATGTATATATATGTACCATGTATGTATGCATGCATGCATGTATGTACCTTGGCATCCGTGAGTGATGTAAGGGTTGCCAGCGTAATGGTCCCAGCACTTGCAGATATAGCCAGGAGTATGTGTTGAGTTGGCGCAAGAGCTGTTGCCGCTGATGCAGGCGTAGTCCGGAGGGGGTGGCTGTCCCTTGGCCGGACACGAAGTGTTCCCGGCGGCGAAATCGAGCGCGATGTGGACGCCCCGGGGGAACCTTTTGAGTAGCGTCCTGTTGCCCTCCATGTCTGGCGTAGAGAAGTTGTACCATGACTTGTCCACCAGCATGGCGTAGGAGCACGGGTAGTCTTCCCACCGCTCGTTGGGGACCTCGCCCTTGACAGAAAGGCTTAACAAGTTGCCGAGGTTGTTGTCCGGTGGGATGGTGGTGTGGCAGCAGCCCCTCCCCGTGCACGACCCGTTTGTTGGGGTCACACTTGGCAGGAGATTGCGTGCACGAGCACTGCAGGCGAACATGACCGTATACGGCCACCTCAGCGGAAAGTCGATGAAAGTCACGAAAGCATCGACTCTCCAGCCGACGCCGACGAGAATATTGCGCGTCGCCGACACGGCGAACGGCGTGTGGGCCAAGTGAATATTGTAGATCGCGGAGAAGGTCCTGTTGAGATTTGTGCTGCAGAGGTACGAGACCGGGGCGTACACCCGTGCCTTGCCCGTGGCGACTGATATGCTCACAAGCTCGATCGACGAGAAGGACCAATCGTTCCCGTTCTCGGAATCCAGTGGGGACGACGACAACCTGGATATTCTTTTGCCAGCAAGGAAGGCGCGAGGGGGATACGAGGAGTCGTTGCACACGACCTCGAAGCCATGGCGGAAGCAGCCGCGGCCGATGCCGAAAGGGAAGGGGATGCTGATGTGGCCGCACTTGTCACGGCAACCTTGCTGCTGCTCAGCCGCGGCGGCCAAGATGACTAGTTGGATTACTGGCAACCACAGCCGCAGTAGTGGGTGGGAATGGAATTGGGAACTTGGGGTGCTCATGCTGCTCTACTCCCTCTATCGTGTCTGGCAGGATGCAAGGAATCGTCTAACTTGGGCTGCACATCCTCCCTCCCTTAATATATAGACGGGATGACAAGTAAATAGGCAAAAATCATGGATGTAGATGCTTTTTTCATATATATATACGCGCAAACACTCACTCCTATCGACGCACACACGCACACCCTACCCTTGAAATAAATTGAAGATAAATGCGAGCACCAGGATTTGAACCCTGTTAGGGGATACCACCGTGCTCTTAACCATGCAACCACATGTTGGTTCGCGCATGTAGATGCTTTTAAAGCTTGTGTGGTTACAAGTTTTTAGTTTTTCTGTCTTTGCATTTTTATTTGTGTCTTAGAGCATCTTCAAATATGTACTATAATTTTTCTCTACGAATAAAGGTATGCTATAATAGGGCATTAAAAGGACAGTTGTTGAAATAAATTATGTAAGGCTAGTCACAGTGGAGAGTAAGTTAGAGTAGCAACATGCATATGTTACTACCTTCATAGTCTGTATGATAACATAGAGACCTTCATTTACAATCACATTGTAGACTCATTTGGTTTTTGTTAATGCTATGTGTGGTAACACAATATGTTACTCTATTCATCTTTCTCCTTGTTAATTACTTGCCACACATCACTATTTTGCTTATGTGGCATGCATGTTACTACTTATATTACTCCCACTATGAGTAGTCTAAGAGCATCTACAATCACAAGTACCAAATTCCGACCCTCAAACGCCTGCGGGCAGTGACCGAACAACACACAAATTTTGTCCTCCGCAACTGGATCCACCATACCGAATACTCAAATCCGTATTAGTCTAATGCAACGTATGTACTTAGCTTAACACATGTCATCTAACTACCAAAAATTGACCACTCATGAAACACATGGTATCATGGCAAGTCGTAGGGAAAGTTTGACATGTAGGGTTGCAAACGATTCGAGTGTGAGTGAGTTGGATTAGACTCAGCTCTACTTATACTATAATTCGAGCTCGCTCAAAATCGAGCTGTAGAAAATGGCTCGTGCTCAGCTTGTGATGATTTGGAGTCAATCTCGAGCTAGTTTCAAATTAAATAAGATAATTTTATTTATTAATCTATGACAAATTTTCGAAAAAAATAGGCCACATCGCAACATAAAAAATCATATATAATTCAACTTATTCTCTGTACGTCCGATGACGAACCGGAGTTGCCATGCCATCAGCCTCTTGGTCGTGGATGGCGCGTGGTGCAAACACGCCATCACCGCGTTTTCGGCCCGGGTCGTCTCGTCTTTGATAAGAATGGGACGTGAGAACAAACGCGCAAAGATAGCGGAGAGCGCGCGCAGCACGAAAACAAAATAGACACGGTAATTCGTACGCTCTTGTGGATGTGCACGGGCGACGACGATGACAAGCGCGTCCCGGTCGATCAATGTCGATGTCCTCCGTAGGCTGGCCGGCCTGCTGGAGTCGTGGTGCGAGATGAGGTCGGCATGTGGTCGTGGTTGGATCTTGGATGTGCACCTTGCACAGACAACCAACCAGACCGTCAGACACGCACAAGAATATTCTTCTTACTTCGGCATCTCTCTCTCTCTCTCTATCAGTTCACACTTCACACTAGCCAGCAAACTACATGCCCCAACACACAACGAAAGACTAGGGCTAGTAACTGTTGACGATGATTCAGGCTGTTTCGTGTATACACATACATGTATTAGATGTAATTGTCCCGCTTGTTTTTTAAGTTTGTATTTTGCTCACCCAGCAATCTCGGAGACTATGGGTTGGGCTGGTGTTGTAGTGATCTAAACGCTCTTATATTAGTTTACGGGCGGAGTAGAACGGTGTGTATTGGGCATGGCTTGTTCAGTAGACCGTCAAGGGCAATTTTGGATCCTGTGGCGGGTCTATTCTTTTTCCGAGGTTGGTTGACTGATAAGAGCCAGCCCGAGTGCTGCTGCCGGTGCGCAGGCCTGTCACGCTTCATTGTCCTGGCGCAGATTGAATCTGCCTGCTCTTTTTGAGACAGTCAGGCGTCCTCTATGGCGCAAAATTTTGACACCAGATCCGATAATTCGGAGAACGTTTGGACACAGCGCCGGGCAAGGGCGTTTAAAACACCTTTGTCTTTGCAGTTATGCCAAAAAGTTGCTATTATATCTCGATCACAGCAGTCCGGTATCTTGTTCTTGACGAACAGGAACCTGGCCCAGAATTGGTTGACTGTTTCGTCAGGCTGTTATTGTACGTAGGCTAGATCCCATACATCGGGTGGCCTCGAGTTACTCGGGCAATACCCGATGTGGGAGGTGGGTGGGAGAAAGAATCCTTGGCGTCTTCCGTTTGGCTCGAAGCTCCTACGCCGCTATCCCGAGAAGGGTGTGTTGAGGACGAATCGGCCGAATTAATCATGAGATTAGATTCCTTGTCGTCTTCCGTTTGGCTGCCATCGAGATCGCTCTCTGGGTAATACTTCGGCCCCTAGTCCTCCATAGGAGGCTTTCAGGCCGTAGGGGGTGAAGAGCCGAAGGGCTCGTGGCTCACTACTCGCTCATCATGGCCTGGCGCTTGATGGAGGAGGCGTGATACGATGATCGGAAGCTCGAGCGTGGAAGCAATGCCATGAAAATCTAAGTCGTTGACCGACAATCCCATCGATCCTCCTTTCGATCACACAACGGAACTCTCAGTGAAAGAAGCAATGTTGGTGCTAAAACTGGTAGAACGCGCATACGGTCCCGAACTGTGTATCTCGGATCTATGGATAACAGGAGACAAAAGAGACAAGGTTTACCCAGGTTCGGGCCCCCTAGAAGAGGTAATAACTTATGTCCTGCTTTCATTATATTAATGATGATGTATCGATTACATGCTTGATCTACCTCGAGATCATGAGTTGTGTTCTAACCCTAAGGCTAGGTGGTTGTACTTGTGACCATCCCCTCTACGGGTTAAACCCCTCGGCTTAGGGCATGTACAATGGTTGATAAGATAGTCTTATCTTAAGTCTTGCATGTGATTTAGAGATGACAAAAAAATTGTCTACAATGGGTCATATCTTAGCCTTATCTTCAATAACTAGTAATTCCTAAAAATGTGGTGAGACATATTGTGCTAAGAGATCACCTCTTGTCTTCTCTTATAAGAGAAGACAAGCCTTTTCTTATGAGTTCTCTCTCCTCCACCTCATTTTCTATCCTACGTGGCATTGCTAAGATAGAACCATTGTACATGCCCTTATGTAGATACTGGGGATACGTAGGGTTACACATGGTTAGTTGCCAATCTAGAGATACACATAGCGGCTGCGGAAGTAATACTTGGAGTGCACGTCAAATCTTTGGCAGAGTCCTCCTTGACCGCCTCGGAATGTGAGGCTTCCAGAGTCCTTGTAAGAACAGTGGGTCGTAAGCTCGGCCCATGGGATGTGGCCACCTAGGTTGGTACCCCTAGTCCAGGACACAGTCAACCACCTTCACTGGAATCTCCCCGACTCATTTGCACCGGGATCCCAATCACTATATTGGTGAGGATGTATTCCATGATTCACAAATTGTGTATGTCCCTCTAAATATTTTCTTATAAATCTCAACAGTTATAGTGACCTGACTGGACGCATAGAAGGAGGCCCATCATTTTTGAGTGCCATCATCTTCTACGGGGTTAGCAGAGATATCGGTTGAAGAAGAGCGGCGGTAGCGGCGGCAGCTAGATTAAGCACGGTGGCGATGCTCGAAGTAGGCGAAGAACCCGACAGCATGACGACCGCCCCTTCTTCCCCGTCTAGCCACCACCGCTTCGATCCCATCCACATCCTCAGCCAGTTTGTTTCAGCCCCCACCTCTGTCCATTATAGTCATCTCCTCTGTGTTCTACGATATTTCCATGGCACGATCTCTCACCGGCCTTTCTTTCCCTGCTCCAGCTCTCTCGAGCTACAGGTCTACTCTAATGCTACCTGAGCCAGTGATCCCTCTGATCAATGCTCGCGGTCTGCTTACTGTGTCTTTCTTGGTGGCTCTCTTATTGCCTGAAAGACAAAGAAATAGACTGCAGTTTCTCTCTCGAGTACAGAGGCTGAGTTGCGAGCAATGGCTATGTTGAAGGTAGTCTTTGGAAAGGGTCCTGGCGGATAACCTGTTCCGAATGATGCTGACGGGCGTGCACCCATGTGGAAGAAGAAATCTATATTTTGGGACCTGCCCTATTGGAAAGACCTAGAGCTCCGCTCCGCAATCGATGTGATGCACGTGATGAAGAATCTTTGTGTGACCCTGCTTGGCTTCTTGGGCGTGTATGGGAAGACAAAAGATACACCTGAGGCACGGGAGGACCAGCAACTTATGCACGGAAAAAACGGCATACATCAAGGTCATGCCAGCTATGCTCTTACCAAAGAAGAGAAGGAAATCTTCTTGGAATGCTCGCTCAGTATTAAGGTACTGTCTGGCTTCTCGTCGAATATAAAGGGAATAATAAACATGGCAGAGAAAAAGTTCTAGAACCTAAAGTCTCATGACTGCCACGTGATTATGACGCAACTGCTTCCGGTTGCATTGAGGGGGCTTCTACCGGATAACGTTCGATTAGCCATTGTGAAGTTATGTGCATTCCTTAATGCAATCTCTCAGAAGGTAATCGATCCAGAAATCATACCAAGGTTAGAGAATGATTTGGTGCAATGTCTTGTCAGTTTCGAGTTGGTGTTCCCACCATCCTTCTTCAACATCATGACGCACGTCCTAGTTCACCTATGCGAAGAGATTAATGTTTTGGGTCCTATATTTATACACAATATGTTCCCCTTTGAGAGGTTAATGGGAGTCTTAAAGAAATATGTTCATAACCGTGCTAGGCCAGAAGGAAGCATCTCCAAGGGCCATCACAATGAGGAGGTCATTGAGTTTTGTATTGACTTTATTCCTGACCTTAAACCGATTGGTGTTCCTGAATTGCGGCATTAGGGCAGACTGGAGGGAAAAGGCACGCTAGGAGGGAATCAACTAATATGTATGGACGGACATTCTCTCACTGAAGCACACTACACAGTTCTACAGAATTCCGCCTTGGTGGCTCCATATATGGACGAACACAAGAATTTTCTACGCTCCAAACACCCAGAGCGGTCTGATGACTGGATTACACATGAACAAACAAGGAGTTTCGCCGGCTGGTTGCAGACACGTACCATGCATGACGCCTCTATTGAAGATGACCTGTACTCGCTGTCCCAATTACCATCTTCGAATACAATGACTTTCGAAGGGTACGAGATAAATGGTAATACATTTTACACGATCGCCCAAGATAAGAAGAGCACCAACCAAAACAGTGGTGTCCGCTTTGATGCAACAACCAAGACGGAAAAGGAAACATATTATGATTACATAGAGGACATATGGGAACTTGACTATGGACGTTGTTTGAAGGGGTCCCTTTGTTTCGGTGCAAATAGGTCAATATGACACGAGGCGGGGTAACGGAAGACCCGCAGTACGGAATGACAATAGTGGATCTCAACAATCTTGCGTATGCAGACGAACCATTCATCCTAGCCAATGATGTGGCACAGGTTTTCTATGTGAAGGACATGTCTACCAAGCCGAGAAAAAGAAAAGATAAGGAAGCGAATGCATCATACGATGAGCCAAAGCGCCACATAGTTCTTTCTGGGAAGAGAAACATCGTGGGGGTGGATGACAAGACATACATGTCAGAAGATTATGAAAAGTTTGATGAAATTGCTCCATTCACAATGAATATTGACCCGAGCATCCAGTTAAATGATAAAGATTTTCCATGGCTACGGCGCAAAGGGGCACACGCGAAGAAAATGTTTCACACCCAAAGATCTAGGATGTGACCGGCTTCACTATCATCACTTTCTTCTGTGTTTCACACCCAGGAGGGAATCTCTGTAATAGTTAGGCTACTTATGTGTTTTGGCATTTGAAACGCGAAGAAATTTTATGTGCAAAAAAAAAAATCTTTCATGCATTTACTTATTTTTTAAGCTAAATGACCCTGAAATTAAAAAGCATTTCAAATGAACTCAGAAAAGGTTGAATGTTGGCATGGTATCATAATTTGACCCACATAGCATGTGTAAAAGAGTAGAGAGGGTTACCGCAAAAACTAGATGCACTTCGTGTACAAAATGGACAATCTCTTTCGAAGTATCAGGGTTTCGGACGAAAACTCATCTGTTACAAAGGCATTTCATTTTTAAGTAACCTAAGCATTACTAAATTGAATATAATGATAAAACACACTAATATTAAACATAAGAAAATAGAATCACTGAAAAATCTCTTTTCAAAGTTAAGTTATTCACAAACTAGTGATTCACACAAATTTCAAATAATTCAAAATTTAAACTATTCAAATTTGAAAACTACCGGCACTAACAGAAAGTTTGTAATTTTTTGTACCTAAAGCAAAAATATTCACAAAGAAACTCTGAATACAGCAAAAAACAACTCGAAAATAAATAAACAAAAAATAAATAAAGCAAAAAAAATAAGAAAATAAAAAATCCCACCTACTGGGCCAGAGCGGCCTGCATACGACTAGAAACCCATCCTGTAGTTGGGCCAGGATGCAGGCCCGCAAGCCCAGTAGGCCCACAGGCAGAGTAGGAGAGGTAGGCCGAGAAGGCCTGCTTTTGAGAGGAGCTCAATGTAGTACCCGCACCGGGGCTTATAAACTGGTCTTGGCGCTCCTCAACTAGCGAGGTGGGACTAAACTTCTGCGCCCCTCGCCTGGCAGCGCACCCCCTTTAGTACCGGGCATGGGATCCAACCGGTACTAAAGGGGGGTCATTAGTACCGGTTGGTGCCACCACCCGGTACTAAAGGGGGGCGTGATGACCCACAAGTATAGGGGATCTATCGTAGTCCTTTCAGTAAGTAAGAGTGTCGAACCCAACGAGGAGTAGAAGGAAATGATAAGCGGTTTTCAGCAAGGTACTCTCTGCAAGCACTGAAATAATAGGTAACATATAGTTTTGTGATAAGATAATTGGTAACGAGGAACAAGTAAGAAAAGTAAATAAAGTACAGCAAGGTGGTTCAATCCTTTTTGTAGCAAAGGACAAGCCTGGACAAAATCTTATATGGAGAAAAGCGCTCCCGAGGACACATGGGAATTATCGTCAAGCTAGTTTTCATGACGTTCATATGATTCGCGTTCGGTACTTCGATAATTTGATATGTGGGTGGACCGATGCTTGGGTGCTGTTCTTACTTGAACAAGCATCCCACTTATGATTAACCTCTATTGCAAGCATCCGCAACTACAAAAAAAGTATTAAGGTAAACCTAACCATATCAAGAAACATATGGATCCAAATCAGCCCCTTACGAAGCAACACATAAACTAGGGTTTAATCTTCTGTCACTCTAGCAACCCATCATCTACTTATTACTTCCCAATGCCTTCCTCTAGGCCCAAATAATGGTGAAGTGTTATGTAGTCGATGTTCACATAACACCACTAGAGGATTGACAACATACATCTCATCAAAATATCGAACGAATACCAAATTCACATGACTACTAATAGCAAGACTTCTCCCAAATCCTCAGGAACAAACGTAACTACTCACAAAGCATATTCATGTTCATAATCAGAGGGGTATTAATATGCATAAAGGATCAGAACATATGATCTTCCACCAAATAAACCAACTAGCATCAACTACAAGGAGTAATCAACACTACTAGCAACCTACAGGTACCAATCCCGGACTTAGAGACAAGAATTGGATATAAGAGATGAACTAGGGTTTTAGAGGAGATGGTGCTGGTGAAGATGTTGATGGAGATTGCCCTCTCCCGATGAGAGGAGCGTTGGTGATGACGATGGCGATGATTCCCCCTCCCGGACGGAAGTGTCCCCGGCAGAACAGCTCTGCCAGAGCCCTAGATTGCTTCCGCCAAGGTTCCGCCTCGTGGCGGCGGAGTCTCGTCCCGAAAGGTTGCTTATGATTTTTTCCTCGACGAAAGACTTCATATAGCAGGAGATGGCCACCGGAGAGCCAACAGGGGGCCCACGAGGCAGGGGGCGTGCCCTGGGGGATAGGGCGTGCCCCCCACCCTCGTGGACAGGTGGTGGCCCCCCTGACGTATTTCTTCCGCTCAGTATTTTTTATTATTTCCAAAAATAACTTTCGTGGAGTTTCAAGACTTTTGGAGTTGTGTAGAATAGGTCTCTAATATTTGCTCCTTTTCCAACCTAGAATTTCAGCTGTCGGCATTCTCCCTGCTTATGTCAACCTTGTAAAATAAGAGAGAATAGACATAAGTATTGTGACATAACATGTAATAACAACCCATAATGCAATAAATATCGATATAAAAGCATGATGCAAAATGGACGTATCAACTCCCCCAACCTCAAACCTCGCTTGTCCTCAAGCGAAAACCGATAACGATAAATATGTCCACATGTTAAAAGGTAGAGGTGTTGATAAAATAAAATACGGACATGAGGGCATCATGATCATTCTCATAACAGCCCATAATGCAATAAATATCGATATAAAAGCATGATGCAAAATGGATGTATCAGGGCGCTTCCCGCCGCTTGGCCTGGCCAAAACAGACCTTTAGTACCGGTTGGTGGCTTCAACCAGTACTAAAGGGGTGTTCTATATAAGAAAACACTTCAAAAAATCAGTTTCCCATCTCTCCCTCTGCTTCTTTCTCCTCTGCCCCATCGCCGCCGCCCCTCGTCGCCGCTCCCGTCTCTGTCTGATGTCTACTATGCAACCTTCTTCTTGTATACGTTGTTGGGCCTCCAAGTGCAATGGTTTGTAGGACAGTAGCAAATTTCCCTCAAGTGGATGACCTAAGGTTTATCAATCCATGGGAGGCGTAGGATGAAGATGGTCTCTCTCAAACAACCCTGCAATAAAATAAAAGAGAGTCTCTTGTGTCTCCAACACACCCGATACAATGGTAAATTGTATAGGTGCACTAGTTCGGCGAAGATATGGTGATACAAGTGAAATATGGATGGTAGATATAGGTTTTTGTAATCTGAAAAAATATAAAAACAGCAAGGTAACTAATGATAAAAGTGAGCGTAAACAGTATTGCAATGCTAGGAAACAAGGCCTAGGGTTCATACTTTCACTAGCGCAAGTTCTCTCAACAATAATAGCATAATTGGATCATATAACTATCCCTCAACATGCAACAAAGAGTCACTCCAAAGTCACTAATAGCGGAGAACAAACGAAGAGATTATGGTAGGGTATGAAACCACCTCAAAGTTATTCTTTCCAATCAATCCATTGGGCTATTCCTATAAGTGTCACAAATAGCCCTAGAGTTCGTAGTAAAATAACACCTTAAGACATAAATCAACCAAAACCCTAATGTCACCTAGATACTCCAATTTCACCTCAAGTATCTGTGGGTATGATTATACGATATGCATCACACAATCTCAGATTCATCTATTCAACCAACACATAGAACCTCAAAGAGTGCCCCAAAGTTTCTACCGGAGAGTCAAGACGAAAACGTGTGTCAAACCCTATGCATAGGTTCATGGGCGGAACCCGCAAGTTGATCACCAAAACATACATCAAGTGAATCAATAGAATACCCCATTGTCACCACCGGTATCCCACGCAAGACATACATCAAGTGTTCTCAAATCATTAAAAGACTCGATCCGATAAGATTATTTCAAAGGGAAAACTCAATCCATTACAAGAGAGTAGAGGGGGAGAAGCAACATAAGATCCAACTATAATAACAAAGATCGCGATACATCAAGATCGTACCACCTCAAGAACACAAGAAAGAGAGCGATCAAACACATAGCTACTGGTACATACCCTCAGCCCCGAGGGTGAACTACTCCCTCCTCGTCATGGAGAGCACCGGGATGATGAAGATGGCCACTGGTGAGGGTTCCCCCCCCCTCCGTCAGGGTGCCGGAACAGGGTCCCGATTGGGTTTTGGTGGCTACAAAGGCTTGCGGTGGTGAAACTCCCGATCTATTATGTCCCCCGATCGTTTTAGGGTATATATATATATATATATATATATATATATATATATATATATATATATATATATATATATATATATATATATATATATATATGAGGAAGAAGTACGTCAGGGGAGCCACGAGGAGCCCACGAGGGTGGAGGGCGCGCCCAGGGGGGTGGGCCCGCCCCCTGCCTCGTGCCTCCCTTGTTGCTTTCCTGATGTGCACTCCAAGTCTCCCCGGTTGCTTTCCTTTCAAAAATAACTTCTCCAGAAGGTTTCATTCCATTTCGACTCCGTTTGATATTCCTTTTCTTCGAAACACTGAAACGAGGGAAAAACAGGAACTGACACTGGGCTCTGGGTCAATAGGTTAGTCCCAAAAATAATATAGAAGTGCATAGTAAAGCCCATAAAACATCCAAGACAGATAATATAATAGCATGGAACAATAAAAAATTATAGATACGTTGGAGACGTATCATCGTCCATCGCCGTCCCCGTCGTCGTGCATCGCCGTTGCTGCCCCGGCCGTCCCCGTCCCCGTCGTCCCCGTCGTCGCGCCCCGCCCTGTCGTCCCGTCCCCGTCATCGCCGCCCCATCGTCACCGCCCGTCTCCGTCCCCGTCGCCGCGCCCCGTCGCCGCGCCTCGCCGGTGAGCTCCTGCCCCGACGCCATGGCCGCACACACACCCACACAAACATTGTTTTTTAGTTTTTTAGTTATAAATTTTAGTTATAGAAATTTTTCTATTTTTTAGTTATACAAATATTAGAAATGTTATAGAAATGTTAGTTATAAAGAAATGTTATGAATTTTTCTGTTTTTTAGTTATAGAAATATTTATAGAAATGTTAGCAATTTTTCTGTTTTTTAGTTATAGAAATATTAGAAATGTTAGTTATATATATAGAAATGTTAGAAAATTTAGAATTAGTTTTAGCTAGATGAATTAGATTAATGTCAAATTGTTAGAATTTGCATATAGAATTTTAATTATCACAATCCAATCATTTAAAAAATGTTAGTTTTTGCGGGCATATAATATTTGTTCTCAACGATGCCGGGCCCGCATCCTCACCGTCGACCCATTCGCGATGACGTCCGGCTGACCCATGTCCGGGACTGGGCTCCGCCGGGCTGGCACTGGGAGGTGCTACCTGGAGGGGCGCGCCACTTGGTGAGGAACCCGGCCTCGGGTCCTGTCGTCGACCCTAATCTCCTTTGGTGGCGTTCGCATGGGCCACATTCGGTGTAGAGGGAGCCGGTCCCGCCGGAGGTGGTGCGTCGTCGTGTCGGGGAGGAGGATGAGCACGTCCATCGCTAAATGGCTGCTATGGACGTCAGGTTCTCCAATACCTGGCAGGTTCTTTGGGCAGATGACTGGAGATATGATCCTGTGATGGTTCCTTCTTTTTGGGTGTCCACCGCTCACGCCCCAGGAACCACGAGTGGCCTATATTCTTCTGTAGTATTCGATCTTTATTAGCTACCTAGCCAGTGATGTATTCGAGATTATATATATTATTCAAGACAATGTACTCGAGATTATATATCATTCGAGACGATGCATATTATGTACTGTATGATTTAGTTTTTCCTTATAGATTGCATCCATGCATTGTAATTTGAATACTAAATTGTTTTATATTTCTTCTGTATTATTTAAGTAAAAGCTATGGCGGACAATACCGATAGAGAGAGAGAAGAGGAATTGTTCGAGATCATACGCAGCCCTCGCAGGCTAGATGATCTGAATGAAGCAGATGACGGCTCCCAATATTTGAACAATACCGGGGAGGGTGATGATAAGATATTCGATCTCGACGACCGAGCTGATGAAGTCATAAACTATGCTTATGATTATGATGACGCAGACAATGTTTATGATGACACAGACAATGTTGATCTTGAAATAACAAAGACTACCGGCGAGGTATATTTATATAAGAAGGCATCTGGTGATCATCACATGTTTTTTTATTTGAAGATATATTAACGAATCGATCTTTCTTCTTTCAGCCCTCCGGATGGAGAAAATCTGATTCTACAGACAGCAGGACAAAGCTAGGCCCGGGCCGGTCTCCCCCTCAATCCCCTCGCGCCGGTCCTCCCCCGCAGGCCGCCCCTCACTCTCTGCTGACTTAGCATCTGTTACATGGGCGCTTCATTTTTTTAAACTTATTTGAACTCCAGACTTTTTCTGCGTTCCGTATGCACCATTCAAAGCAAAGTCATCAATTTTCAACACGTTCTGACACCATTTTACTGTTTTTCATTTATTTACAGATTTGTTTAGAGAGCTAAATGACCGTGAAATTGAAAATCACTACAAAATGAACTCTGAAAATGTTGAAACTTGGCATGGTATCATCATTTCACCCACATAGCATGTGCAAAAGAGTAGCGAGGGTTACGGCAAAAACTGGACGCACTTCATGTACAAACTGGACAATCTCTTTCAGAGTATCAGGGTTTCGGACGAGAACTCATCTATTACACGGTTACTTCTCTTTTTAAAATTTATTTGAACTCCAGAATATTTTTGTGTTCAGTATGCCGCATTCAAAGCGAGGTCGTCAATTTTCAACCCTTTCGGACTTCATTTGCTCTTTTTCAGTCATTTACCGATTTGTTTAGAGAGCTAAATGACTGTGAAAGTGAAAACCGCTACAAAATGAACTCTGAAAATGTTGAAACTTGGCATGGTATCATCATTTCACCCGCATAGCATGTGCAAAAGAGTAGAGAGGGTTACGGCAAAAACTGGACGCACTTCGGTACAAACTGGACAATCTCTTTCGGGGTATCAGGGTTTCGGACGAGAACTCATCTGTTACACGGTTAATTCATTTTTTTAAACTTATTTGAACTCCAGACTTTTTTGCGTTTGGTATGCACCATTCAAAGCAAAGTCATCAATTTTCAACACATTCTGACATCATTAGCTCTTTTTCAGTCATTTACCGATTTTTTAGAGAGCTAAATGACCGTGAAATTGAAAATCACTACAAAATGAACTCCGAAAATGTTGAAACTTGGCATGGTATCATCATTTCACCCCCATAGCATGTGCAAAAGAGTAGAGAGGGTTACGGCAAAAACTGGACGCACTTCATGTACAAACTGGACAATCTCTTTCAGAGTATCAGGGTTTCGGATGAGAACTCGTCTGTTATACGGTTACTTCATTTTTTTAAAATTTATTTGAACTCCAGAATATTTTTGTGTTCAGTATGCCGCATTCAATGCGACGTCGTCAATTTTCAACCCTTGCTGACATCATTTGTTCTTTTTCAGTCATTTACCAATTTGTTTAGAGAGCTAAATGAACGTGAAATTGAAAACCACTACAAAATGAACTTTGAAAATGTTGAAACTTGGCATGGTATCATCATGTCACCCACATAGCATGTGCAAAAGAGTAGAGAGGGTTACGGCAAAAACTAGACGCACTTCGTGTACAAACTGGACAATCTCTTTCGGAGTATCAGGGTTTCAGGTGAGAACTCATCTGTTACACGGTTACTTCATTTTCTTAAACTTATTTGAACTCCAGACTTTTTTTTGCGTTTGGTATGCACCATTCAAAGCAAACTCATCAATTTTCAACATGTTCTGACATCATTTGCTCTTTTTCAGTCATTTACCGATTTGTTTAGAGAGCTAAATGACCGTGAATTTGAAAATCACTACAAAATGAACTCTGAAAATGTTGAAACTTGGCATGGTATCATCATTTCACCCACATAGCATGTGCAAAATAGTAGAGAGGGTTACGCCAAAAACTGGACGCACTTCATGTACAAACTGGACAATCTCTTTCGTCGTATCAGGGTTTCAGATGAGAACTCGTCTGTTACACGGTTACTTCATTTTTTAAACTTATTTGAATTCCATACTTTTTTTGCGTTCAGTATGCAGCATTCAAAGCGACGTCGTCAATTTTCAACCCTTGCTGACATCATTTGCTCTTTTTCAGTCATTTACCGATTTGTTTAGAGAGCTAAATGACCGTGAAATTGAAAACCACTACAAAATGAACTCTGAAAATGTTGAAACTTGGCATGGTATCATCATTTCACCCGCATAGCATGTGCAAAAGAGTAGAGAGGGTTACGGCAAAAACTGGACGCACTTCGTGTACAAACTGGATAATCTCTTTCGGAGTATCAGGGTTTCGGACAAGAACTCATCTGTTACACGGTTACTTCATTTTTTTAAACTTATTTGAACTCCAGACTTTTTTTGCGTTTGGTATGCACCATTCAAAGCAAAGTCATCAATTTTCAACACGTTCTGACATCATTTGCTCTTTTTTAGTCATTTACCGATTTGTTTAGAGAGCTAAATGACCATGAAATTGAAAATCACTACAAAATGAACTCTGAAAATTTTGAAACTTGGCATGGTATCATCATTTCACCCACATAACATGTGCAAAAGAATAGAGAGGGTTATGGCAAAAACTAGACGCACTTCATGTACAAACTGGACAATCTCTTTGGTCGTATCGGGGTTTCAAACGAGAACTCGTCTGTTACACGGTTACTTCATTTTTTAAAACTTATTTGAATTCCAGACTTTTTTTGCGTTCAGTATGCAGCATTCAAAGCGACGTCGTCAATTTTCAACCCTTGCTGACATCATTTGCTCTTTTTCAGTCATTTACTGATTTTGTTTAGAGAGCTAGATGACTTGAAATTGAAAATCATTACAAAATGAACTCTGAAAATGTTGAAACTTGGCATGGTATCATCATTTCACCCACATAGCATGTGCAAAAGAGTAGAGAGGGTTACGGCAAAAACTGGACGCACTTCGTGTACAAACTGGACAATCTCTTTCGGAGTATTAGGGTTTTGGACGAGAACTCATCTGTTACACGTTTGTTTCATTTGTTTAAACTTATTTGAACTCCGGACTTTTTTGCATTCAGTATGCAGCATTCAAAGCGACGTCATCAATTTTCAACCCTTTCTGACAACATTTGCTCTTTTTCAGTCATTTACCGATTAGTTTAGAGTGCTAAATGACCGTGAAATTGAAAATCACTACAAATGAACTCTGAAAATGTTGAAACTTGGCAAGGCATCATCATTTTACCCACATAGCTCGTGCAAAAAAATAGAGAGGGTCACGGCCAAAACTGGATGCACTTCATATACAAACTGGACAATCTCTTTCAAAGTATCAGGGTTTCGGACGAGAACTCATCTGTTACACCGGCAATTCAAAAAACTATATAAAAAACTACTCAGAAATAAATAGAAGAAAATAAATAAAGCAGAAAAGAAAAAAACTATATAGAAAAATTACTCAGAAATAAATAGAAGAAAATAAATAATGCAGAAACGAAAAAACTATATAAAAAATTGTTGGGGCGCTGTCGAGTGGGCCTGCCAGACCTCGGGTGTGCACATTTAGGCCCAGAAGGCCCCGCAGGCTCACAGCGCAGTGCGCCATAGTTAGGTCGCGGCTGGGTTTATAAACCAGTGCGGCTGCCCTTCGCCCGGCGAGATGGGACTAAACTTTGTGCCCCTCGCCTAGCATCGCACCACCTTTAGTACCGGGTCGAGGCTCCAAGCGGTACTAAAGGGGGGGGGGTCTTTAGTACCGGTTGGAGCCACCACCCGGTACTAAAGGGGGTGCGCTTCCCGCCGCTTCGCCTGGCCAAAACAGACCTTTAGTACCGTTGGTGGCTCCAACTGGTACTAAACGTGGGTTCTATATAAGAAAACACTTCAAAAAATTCGTCAGTTCGTTCTCCCTCTGCTTCTTCTCCTCTGCCCCATCGTCGCCGCCCCTCATCGCTGCCCCCCTCGCCGTCCGTCGTCGCCGCCGCCGCCCCGGTCACCGTCCGTCGCCATCCCCTCTGCCTCGTCGTCCCTCTTCGCCTCGCCGTCGCCGTAGGTGCACACGTGCTCGCGCGCGCGCGCGCACACACACACACACACACATGCACGCACACACACACGCGCGCGCGCGCGTGCACACGCACACACACACAGGATTCTGTTTTTAGTTTTTTCTGTTTTTTATACAAATATTTTAGATGAATTAATTAATTAGATTAGATTAGTGTGAAATAGTATATATAAATGTTAGAAATGTTATAGAAATGTTAGAAATTTTAGAAATGTTAGTTTTAGCTAGATGAATTAGATTAATTTCAAATTGTTATAGAAATCTTAGAAATGTTATAGAAATGTTAGTTTTTAGTTTCTTATAATTTTAGTTAGAAATTTAGAATTTGCATATAAGTAACAATCCACTCATTTTAAAAATATTACTTTTGCAGCATATAGTATTTTTTTCTCGATGATGCTCGGCCCGCATCCTCACCGTCAACCCGTTCGCATGATGTCCTGCTTCAGAGGACCCATGTCCAGGACTGGGCTCTGCCGGGCTGGCACTGGGAGGTGTTACCTTTAGGGGCGTGCCGCTTGGTGAGGAACCCGGCCCCGGGTCCCGTCGTCGACCCTGATCTCCTTTGGTGGCGTTCGCGTGGGCCACATTCGATGCAGAGGGAGCCGGCCCCGCCGGAGGTGGTGCGTCGCCGTGTCAGGGAGGAGGACGAGCACATCCGTCGCTACATGGCTGCTATGGACGTCAGGTTCTCCAATACCTGGCGGGTTGTTCGGGCAGATGATCGGAGATATGATCCTGGGATTGTTCCTTTTCTTTGGGTGTCCACCGCCCGCACCTTAGGAACCGCGAATGGCCTAGATTCTTCTGTAGTATTCGATCTTTATTAGCTACCTAGCTAGTGATGTATTCGATTATATAATATTCGAGACGACGTATTCGAGATTATATATATTATTAGAGACAATGTATTCGAGATTATATATTATTCGAGATGATGCATATTATGTACTATGATTCAGTTTTTCCTTATTGATTGCATCCATGCATTGTAATTTGAATACTAAATTGTTTTATATTTATTCTAGATTAGTTAAATAAAAGCTATGGCGGACAATACCGGTAGAGAGGGAGAAGATGCCCTGTTCGAGATCATACGCGGCCCTCGTAGGCCAGATGATCTGAATGAAGCAGATGACGGCTCCCAATATCTGAACAATACCGGGGCGGGTGTTGATAAGATATTCGATCTCGATGACCGAATGTATGAAGTCATAAACTATGATTATGATTATGATGACGCAATGTTGATCTCGAAATACAAAGACCGGCGAGGTATATTTATATAAGCAGGCATCTCGTGATCATCACATGTTTTTTTATTTGAAGATATATTAACGAATCGATCTTTCTTCTTTCTGTTGGGGAACGTAGTAATTTAAAAAAAAAATCCTACGCACACGCAAGATCATGGTGATGCATAGCAACGAGAGGGGAGAGTGTTGTCTATGTACCCTCGTAGACCGAAAGCGAAAGCGTTAGCACGACGCGGTCTGACCGATCAAGTACCGAACGGTCCGACCGATCAAGTACCGAACGCACGGCACCTCCGAGTTCAGCACACGTTCAGCCCGATGACGTCCCTCGAACTCCGATCCAGCCGAGCGATGAGGGAGAGTTTTGTCAGCACGACGGCGTGGTGACGATGATGATGTTCTACCGACGCAGGGCTTCGCCTAAGCACCGCTACAGTATTATCGAGGTGGACTATGGTGGAGGGGGGCACCGCACACGGCTAAAAGATCAAACGATCAATTGTTGTCTCTTTGGGGTGCCCCCTGCCCCCGTATATAAAGGAGCTAGGGGGGTGCGGACGGCCAAGGGGAGAGGCGCGCCAGAGGAGTCCTACTCCTATCGGGAGTAGGACTCCCCCCTTTTCCATGTTGGACTAGGAGAGAGAGGGGGAAGAGGTGGAGGGGAGAAAGGAAGGGCGGCGCCGACCCCCTCTCCTTGTCCTATTCGTACTAGGGGGAGGGGCGCGCGACCCTGCCTTGGCCTCCTCTCCTCTCTTCCACCAAGGCTCACTAAGGCCCATTAAGTTGCCGGGGGGTTCCGGTAACCTCCCGGTACTCCGAAAAAATCCCGATTTCACCTGGAACATTTCTGATGTCCAAACATAGGCTTCCAATATATCAATCTTCATGTATCGACCATTTCGAGACTCCTCGTCATGTCCGTGATCACATCCGGGACTCCGAACAACCTTCGGTTCATCAAAACACATAAACTCAAAATAAAACTGTCATCGTAACGTTAAGCGTGCGGACCCTACGGGTTTGAGAACTATGTAGACATGACCGAGACACGTCTCCGGTCAATAACCAATAGCGGAACCTGGATGCTCATATTGGCTCCCACATATTCTACGAAGATCTTTATCGGTCAGACTGCATAACAACATACGTTGTTCCCTTTGTCATCGGTATGTTACTTGCCCAAGATTCGATCATCAGTATCTCAAGTGAAAGGTACAACCAGTGTTTCACCTATATCCGAAGAAAACTCTTAGGATGATTGACCCAGTAAAAGTTAAAGGTAGTTGGCGACGGTGTCTAGAAAGTGCCGAGGAACTGTCGGGATATGACGACGCGAATACGAAGGAGTGTTGGCGTCAGGCTATGGTAAAGGAGTTGAGGTCGATCCACGACAATAATGCATGGGAGCTCGTGGATCTTCCCAACAATGAAAAAGTCATGGATCTCAAGTGGGAATTTACGATCAAGAGAGATATCGAAAGTTCCGTGAAGCACAAAGCAAGGCTAGTGGCCAAAGAGTACGTGCAAGAGAAAGGTGTGGACTTCGAAGAAGTGTTCGTTCCCGTTGCAAAGATGAAATCGATGGAATTACTCATCGCTCTCGCGGTTCAGGAATCATGGAAGATACATCACATGGATGTAAAATCCACTTTTTTGAACGGAGAGTTACAAGGAGACGTTTATGTGACCCAACCACCGGGATTCATCAAAGAGGGAGAAGAGCACAAGGTACTGAAGTTACACAAAGTCTTGTACGGGCTACGACAAGGCTCTTGGGCATGGAACATCAAACTTGATCAGACGATGATTTCTCTTGGATTTGAGAAAGCCCCACTAGAGCATGCGATGTACAAGAGAGGTGAAGGAAGGAAGAGATCGTCCACTAGTTGGCTGAGGCAAACTAGCAGAATGGTTTTATGTGTTGTCCATGCCCTAGCCCTCTCAACTTTTTAGCACATGCTATGTGGTTGAAATGATGATACCATGCCAACTTTCAACCTTTTCAGAGTTCATTTGAAATGCTTTTGAATTTCAGGGTCTTATAGCTAAAAAAATCAGAAAATGCATGAAAAAAAAACAAATGAAGTCAAAAATGGTTGAAAATTGATGATGTGGCTTTGAATGGTGCATTTTGAACACACAAAAAGTCTGGAGTTCAAATAAGTTCAAAAAAATGAAATCCCTTTGTAACAGATGAGTTTTCGTCTGAAACCCTGATACTTCGAAAGAGATTGTCCATTTTTTACACGAAGTGCATCTAGTTTTTGCCGTTACCCTCTCAACTTTTTAGCACATGCTATGTGGGTGAAATGATGATACCATGCCAACTTTCAACCTTTTCAGAGTTCATTTGAAATGCTTTTGAATTTCAGGGTCTTATAGCTCAAAAAAATCAGAAAAAACATGAAAAATAACAAATGAAGTCAGAAAGGGTTGAAAGTTGATGATGTGGCTTTGAATGGTGCATTCTGAACACACAAAAGTCTGGAGTTCAAATAAGTTCAAAAAATGAAATCCCTTTGCACTACTAGGGAAAAGCCTAGCAGCAGCGCAGGTTTTAGGCCTATCAGTAACGCGGGCAGGAGCTCTACTGGTACGGCGCTACAGCTAAAGGTTAGCAGTAGCGTGCGTTAACCCACGCTGCTGCTATATCGACTTAGTCATAGCGCTTTCTCCAAAGAGCACTACTGGTAATTACTAGTAGCGCTTCTCCTTGCCCGCGCGACTACTATTATTTCGTATTTTATTTCTTTTTTATTTCATGTTGTATTCATACACCTTTCTACAAGTTCTCATACAACAGGAATTTAGAGATTGGTTTTACATGATAATGAGTTATTACATCATGAGGTGAAAGAACAGTTGACTAGTTTCAAGTGGATGGACATCCACTTGAAACTAATCTGCGGTTCTTTCACCTAATGATATAATAAATATCATCATCATCATCATCATATCATTAACAACTTATCATCATAATACATCATTGTCATATAACACCTCCTCATGATCATCGTTTTCATCAATGAGACATCGCATAGCAAATTGGTCACTAGTCATAATCACAACTACTCCTCATCATCAACTCTAACACATTGTACCACATAATAAACATATTGTACCTCATAGGACCTACTATATTATCTAAGGTAAAATAGCATAAAACAAGATAGCCCCTGACTCTCCATTATGGAGAATGACGATTATCCTATCTCCAATTCTTGTCTTTTGCTTAGTGTTGCTTCCAAGAACCTCCTTACGACTGTCCAAACATTTTTTCCATTCTTTGATTAGCATGTGTTCACTAGATTTAGAAATCCGATATGCACAGGTGAGATCCGTAGGATGACCTGGCTGTATGTTCAGAACTTCAAGGCGACCATTCTGATACATCAGATGAGGCACACAATCCATCGGGATTTTCTGTTGAAAAACGTAGTAATAACTTCGTAGTTAGCAATGATGTACTAGTTTTAGAAGTATGCAAAAGATGCATGGATGTCGTAATAGTAAAAAATCTTATCAGGGTATCTCCATAGAAGTTACCGTGGTTCAACACGTGCACTACTGGCATGTATTCACCATAATTTGGAGGAGTTCGATAATAGTATTGTAATTCTCAAGATATGTACAAAATGTGATCAGATGATTTTTCTCCTTATAAGTTATGATTTTTCTCCTTATAAGTTAATTCGGAGCCATCGTCATAGTGGGTTTTGTCTACCATCTTCCGCACATTGTTTGAAGAATCAAAATAAGTTGTCAATGGAAATAAGCTGTCAACTATTTTGAAATAAACAATATAAATTAGTTAATAACTATGTTTGAGAAACTCACATAGCGGTAGAATCGGAAGCGTATCAACAAGGACTCAAATGTCGATATTGTCTTGCTCGATGTCAGGATCACCAAGATCCATGGTGACAATCATATCCTCATAAAAACCATACATCTTGCAAAGTGCTTCCCAATTTTGGAAACCAAAATGGGTTACGCTCTGAGAATTGTACAGATTTACTTCAAAATCCATATAATGATGGGTCCTTAGGCGTATTTTCTTTGTTTAAAAATTTTCATGGTCTTCAAAACCCATCGTCTCCAAGAAACAGCGCCTTGCATGGCATGGGATAAGCTAGTCAAAATGTAAAAGATGAAAATTAGACGTTGAAATAGCTGAAGTCGTGCTTAATTATGAAAAAAACACTTATCTTCGTTGCGTACCGTTTCAACATCGAAGGTCTCCTCGAGCTTAATGCTGAAGCGCCGATCTTCGTCCAGGTGAGGCCTGTCGCAAAGACCTCGATCGTCGTGGCCCCAGCTGCACTCCCCCGGGAGATTTTGGTCGTCCGAGTATGACATTTCCTACATATTCTAGCACAAGTCATGCCAAAATTCACGGAAAATTCTGGATGACCTTTGCTAAAAAGGGACATATCGAGCGCCTGAAATTTGCCAGAATGGAAATTAATCAACACTCCGGTAAAACATAGGCCACTCGGAGGTGTAACCCGAACATGACCGGCCACTTGGGCAACCATATATCCTATTTGACCAACACAAGATATACATGTTTTTATCTACATCATATCTTATAGGACTCATATTGACATGGAGATTTGGCTGGTCTCACCTCGAGGTCGGAGGGGGTCGGTGACGGGGACGACGGCAGGGATGATGGAGGGGCTCCTTGATTTCTGCAAAAACAAAAACCCTATAAGTTATCACTAATACATCCCGAATAATTGCTTAAATTAAAAAAATAACAACAAATATGAGATGTTAAACTAGTTCTATTAATTCAACTAGTTCTTACTAAATATAAACTTACTATAAATAGAAAAAAACTAGTTCTTTCTAAAAATAAAGTAGTTCAACTAGTTATATTAATTTCCTTACTAAAAATACATTATTTCTATTAATTCAACTAGTTCAACTAGTTTATTAATTTACTTACTAAACTAGTTTATTAATTTACTTACTAAACTAGTTCAACTAGTTTATTAATTTACTTACTAATTTACTTACTAAACTAGTTCAACTAAAACTAAACCATCACTACTAGGGAAAAGCCTAGTAGCAACGCGGGTTTTAGGCCTATCAGTAGCGCGGGCAGGAGTGCTACTGATAAGGCACTACAGCTAATGCTTAGCAATAGCGCGCCTGGATCCACGCTACTGCTAAATTGACTTAGTAGTAGCACTTCTTCAGAACAGCGCTACTGGTAATTAGTAGTAGCGCTTCTCCTTTCCCGCGCTACTACTATTATTTAGTATTTTATTTCTTTTTATTTCATGTTGTATTCATACACCTTTACACAAGTTTTCATACAACAGGAATTTAGAGATTGTTTTTACATCATAATGAGTTATTACATGACGGGGTGAAAGAACCGTGGACTAGTTTCAAGTGGATGTCCATCCACTTGAAACTAATCCACGGTTCTTTCACCCAATGATATAATAATATCATCATCATCATCATATCATTAACAACTTATCATCATAATACATCATTATCATATAACACCTCCTCAAGATCATCGTTTTCATCAATGACATCACATAGCAAATTGGTCACTAGTCATAATCACAAGTACTCCTCATTATCAACTCTAACACATTACCACATAATAAACATATTGTACCTCATAGGACCTATTACATTCGATTAAAACCTACTACATTTTCTAAGGTAAAATAGCAAAAAACAAGATAGCCCCTGACTCTCCATTATGGAGAATGGAGATAAGCCTGTGTCCAATTCTTGCCTTTCGCTGAATGTTACTTCCAAGAATCTCCTTGCGAATGTCCATACATTTCTTCCATTCTTTGATGAACATGTGTTCACGGGTTTTAGAAATCCGATATGCACAGGTGAGCTCCGTAGATTTACCTGGCAGTATGTTCAGAACTGAGAGGCGACCATGCAGAGACATCAGATGAGGCACACAATCCATCGGGAGTTTCTGTTGAAAAACATAATAATAACTTTGTAGTTAGCAATGATGTACTAGTTTTAGAAGTATGCAAAAGATGCACGGATGTCGTAATAGTAAAAAATCTTACCAGGGTATCTCTAGAGAAGTTATCGTGGTTCAACACATGCACTAGTGGCACGTATTCACCATAATTTGGAGGAGTTCGATAATAGTTCTTTTAATTCTCAAGAAGAGTATAAAATGCGATCAGATGATTTTTCTCCTTATACGTTAATTCGGTGCCATCGGTGTAGTGGGTTTTATCTACCATCTTCCGCACAGTCTTTGAAGAATCAAAATAAGCTGTCAATGGAAATAAGCTATCAACTATTTTAAAATAAACAATATAAATTAGTTAATAACTATGTTTGAGAATCTCACATAGCGGTACAATCGGAAGCGTATCAACAAGGACCCAAATGTCCATATTGTCTTGCTCGATGTCAAGATCACCAAGATCCATGGTGACAATCATACCCTCATAAAAACCATACATTTTGCAAAGTGCTTCCCAATTTTGGCAACCAAAATGGGTTACGCTCTGAGCATTGCACAGATTTACTTCAAAATCCATATCATGATGGGTCCTTAGGTGTATTTTCTTTGTTTCGAAATTTTCATGGTCTTCAAAACCCATCCTCTCCAAGACATAGCGTCTTGCATGGCATGGGATAAGCTAGTCGAATTGTAAAATATGAAAATTAGATGTTGAAATAGTTGAAGTCGTGCTTAATTACAAAAAAAAACACTTGTCGTTGTTGCGTACCGTTTCACAATCGAAGGTCTCCTCAACCTTAATGTTGAAGCACCGATCTTCGTCCAGCTGAACGAACCTGTCGCACATACCTCGATCGTCGTGGCACCATCTACACTCCCCCGGGAGACTGTCGTCGTCCGAGTACGACATTTCCTACGTTCATAATTCAAAGATTAAACTTGTACATATTCTAGCACAAGTCATGCCAGAATTCACGAAAAAATCCGGCATGACCTTTGCTAAAAAGGACATATCGAGCGCCTGAAATTTGCCGGAACGGAAATTAATCAACACTCCGGCAAAACATAGGCCACTCGGAGATGTAAACTGAACATGAACGGTCACTTGGGCAACCACATATCCTATTTGAGCAACAACACAAGATATACAAGGATATTTGCCTGGTCTCACCTCGATGTCGGAGGGGGTCGATGACTGGGACGACGACGGGGATGTCGGAGGGGGTCGGTGACGGGGACGATAGTGGTCACCTGAAACCATATAAGTTATCACTAATACATCCCGAATAATTGCTTAAACTAAAAAATAACAACAAATATGACATGTTCAACTAGTTTTATTAATTCAACTAGTTCTTACTAAATATAAACTTACTATAAATAGAAAAAAAAACTAGTTCCTTCTAAAAATAAAGTAGTTCAACTAGTTATATTAATTATCTTACTAAAAATACATTAGTTCTATTAATTCAACTAGTTCAACTAGTTTATTAATTTACTTACTATACTAGTTCAACTACAACTACTATTAATCATACTGCCCTAGTTAACTAGTAATTAACATCTACTACTACTAAAAATCTAGTACTAACTAAGCAACATCTAGTATTAGCTATGAACCCTAAATTAACATCTACTACTACTAAATCTAGTACTAACTAGTGGCAGGGGGTGGGGGCGATGGAGAGGTAGCTAGGGGCGGCGAGGTCGAGGGCGGTGGGAGGAGGGCTGCCGGCGGAGGAGGGAGGAGGGACGGCCACAGGCGGAGGGAGGAGGGCGGCGGCGGAGGAGGGAGGGGCGGCCGCAGGCGGAGGGAGGATGTGAGAGGAGGAGGGAGGAGGGACGGAAGGAGGGGAGTACCTCGGCGGCGGACGGACGAAGGCGGCTGCGGCGGCGACGCACAACGACGGTTACGCGGGCAAGAGTGAGAGTGTGAGTGAGGGCCGGTCGTGCGCGTGGGGATAAGGTAGGGATAGTTGTAGCGCGTTTGCCAAAACGCGCTATAGCTAATCTGAATAGCAGTAGTGCTTTGCATATAAACCGCTACTGCTAAGTGTAACTATACAAAAAATACGTCCATGCAAAAATACATTGGCCATCAATGATCTTTTTGTGTACAATCTGAATTGTCAATATGAGTCCTCTTCGGTTCCTACCGGAGAGGACTCATATTGCGGCCACAAATTTTACACATGGAGTTCAGTGAAGACCAACTGGTTGTGGTAGTTTCAGAAATAACAAATTTAAGGTGGTAAACACCCTATTCACGGAGCGAGGTGGGACTAAACTTGTGGGTTGATCTTAGCAGTAGCGGTTTTCCTAGAAGCGCGCTACTGCTAACTTCTATAGCAGTAGCGCTGTTCAATATAGTGCGCTACTGCTATAACTAGCGGGGCGGCGAGGTCATGGCAATTATAGCAGTAGCGCGGTTTGCGGTGGATGCGCTACTGCTATTTTCCTGTGAGCAGCGCGTTTTGATAACACGCGCTGCTGCTAAATAGCAGTAGCGTGGTATTTTGAGGAGCGCTGCTGGTAAGATTCTGTGTATAGGCTTTTCCCTAGTAGTGCATACTGCCCTAGTTAACTAGTACCATCACTACTACTCCCTCCGTCCGGAAATACTTGTCGGAGAAATGGATGAAAATGGGTGTATCTAGAACTAAATTGCATCTAGATACATCCATTCCTCCGACAAGTATTTCCGGACGGAGGGAGTACTAATTAACATCTACTACTACTAAAAACCATTATCTATGAACCCTAAATTAACATCTACTACTACTAAAAAACATCTACTAACTAAGCAGAGAGAGAGGGGTAGGGAGGGGTGGGGGCTTACAGAGAGGGGAGAGATGGTGGCAGGGAGGTGCTCGGCGACGGAGGTAGGTGCGGCGAGGGCGGGCTCGGGATCAGGAGGCGGCGGTCCCGGGCGGGCTCGGGCGGCGGAGGTGAGGGTAGGCTCGGGCGGCGGAGGTGAGGGCAGGCTCGGGCTCGGGCGGCGGTGACAGAGGAGTAGGAGAACAGGGGGAGAAAGGAGGGACTTAGCAAAATTTTGTGCCCGCGCGGGTGGTTAAGTCGAACTAGCAGTAGCGCTCATTAGGAAACGTGCTATAGCTAATTTAGCTATAGCACGTTTTAGAGAAAAATGCTACTGCTAATGGAAGCAGTTATTTCTTTTGCTTATCCCAATATCAGTAGGGCTTTGTCCTAGAAAAACACTAGAAGTCTAAGCAATTTAAAAACATCAAAAATATACAGTGGTTATCATTGATCTTTTTGTGTAGAATCTAAATAGTCAACATGAATCCTCACTGTACCTGTATAGGTACAGGCGAGGATTCATATTGCAGCCACAAATCCTACACATATAGTTCAATGAAGACCAAGTGCTCGAGATAGTTTGAGAAGTAACATATTTAAGGTGGTAAACACCTTGTTCGCTTAGCAGTATGGGACTAAACTTAATTAGTTGCGGTGATACTTAGGAGCTGCTACTAAGTACTTTAGCAGTAGCGTGTTCAGGCGAAGGGCGCTGCTACTATATCTAGCCTGGAGGCAACGCCGTGGCAATTATAGTAGTAGCGCTTGTTTCACCTAGAGCGCTACTGCTACTGAGCTATTAGTAGCGCGGTTTCCTGAAGCTCGCTACTGCTAATTAGTAGTAGCGTTTGTTTTTAAACCACGCTTCTGCTAAGATTCTGTGTATAAGGTTTTCCCTAGTAGTGTTGTAACAGATGAGTTTTCGTCTGAAACCTGATATTTTGACAGAATTGTCCATTTTTGTACACGAAGTGCATCTAGTTTTTGCCATAACCCTCTCAACTTTTTAGTACATGCTATCTGGATAAAATGATGATACCATGCCAACTTTCAACCTTTTCAGAGTTTATTTGGAATTCTTTTGAATTTCAGGGTCTTATAGCTCAAACAAAATCAGAAAATGCATGAAAAAAACAAATGAAGTCAGAAAGGGTTGAAAATTGATGATGTGGCTTTGAATGGTGCATTCTGAACATACAAAAAGTCTGGAGTTCAAATAAGTTCAAAAAAATAAAATCCCTTTGTAATAGATGAGTTTTCGTCTAGAACCCTGATACTTCGAAAGAAATTGTCCATTTTGTACACAAAGTGCATCTAGTTTTTGCTATAACCCTCTCAACTTTTTACCACATGCTATGTGGGTGAAATGATGATACCATGCCAACTTTCAATCTTTTCAGAGTTCATTTGAAATGATTTTGAATTTCGGGGTCTTATAGCTCAAAAAAATCAATTAAAACTATTATAAAACTCGAATAGCAAAAGGAATCAACTAAAAAGCTTTTATAAACCTATAGTATTTTTTAAACTAAATTCATGCCACTGAAATTATCAAAGTATTTTCTATTCAAAACATGAAAAGCAGAAAGAAACAAAATAAACTTTAATAGATAAGTAGAAACAAAATAAAATAAATTAAAATTTAATAAAATAAATAAGTAGAAACAAAATAAAATAAAATAAATAAAACTTAATAAAGTAAAATAAACTTTAATAAAGTAAAACAAATAAGTAGAAACAAAATAAACTTTAATAAAGTAAAATAAATAAACTTTAATAAAATAAATAAAAATAGCAACAATAAGTTTTTTGTTGTAAGTAGAAACAAAATAAACTTTAATAAAGTAAAATAAATAAACTTTAATAAAATAAATAAAAATAGCAATAATAAACTATAACCAACCGGGACTACAGGGGTGCATTGGTACCGGTTCATGGCACCAACCGGGACCAATTACCCACTTTTAGTCCCGGTTGGTGCCACCAACCGGGACCAAAGGTCGCCGCTTTCCGCCCTTTGGGCTGCGGAAAAGAGGCCTTTGGTCCCGGTTAGTGGCACCAACTGGGACTAAAGGGGGCATTGGTCCCGCTTGGTGCCATGAACCGGTACCAATGCCCTGGGTATATAAGAAAGCACTTAGCAGCTTCGATGAAATCCATCACTTCTCCTCCCCCGACGCCCCTGCTCCTCCTCGTCGCCGTTGCCGCCCGACCCCCCTGCTCCACCTTGCCGTCGCCGCTGCCACTGACGCCGTCAGGTTGCTCAACGTCGCCGTCGCCGCCGCCACCGACGTCGTCAGGCTGCTCAACGTCGCCACCGACACCGACGCCGTCAGGCTGCTCAATGTCGCCGTCGCCGCCGCCACCGACACCGTCAGGCTGCTCAACATCGCCGCCGCCGCTGCTGACGCCCTCTGCCATGACGGCAGCATCGATCGTCGCACCACTGCCCGCCCCGACGCGCCGCCCATCGTGCCCTGCCGCCCCCTGTGAGCACTAGCCTACCCCCGCCCTCCCCTGTCCCGCGCCCCTGCCCTGCCTCGCCGGCGCCGGCACCGGCCCCTCCGCCATGCTATTGTTAGATGTTTTACATGTTTTTTAGATTATTTTAGGATTATTTTAGTTTATGTTTATTTTAGTTTTAAGATTAGGAAAATTTCAGATGTGTAGTTTTATTTATTTAGATGTGTACTTAATTTAGGTG
>NC_041381.1:309952-316970 GCF_002162155.2 Triticum dicoccoides | reverse complement strand
CCACCGCATTTTCATAAAGTGTTTCCATCGAGTCCATGTTGCACCGATCGAGCACCCGCGGTGAAGGACATTACATGAGGGGGGGGGGGCTCGGACATGTCATGAGGGGGGACATCGGAAAAAATAAGAAGAGGAGGAAGAAGAAAAAACGAGAAGAAGAAGGAATAGAGTATGTCGTTGTCGATATACCCCCTCCCGATAACTTCAACACGAGGGGGGGGTCGATATACCCCCTCCCCTATAACATTATTTTCGAATGTATGTATGTCGTCGTTATCGATATATATAACCCCCTCCCAGATAACTTCGACATGTGATGGGCTGTCGATATATATACCCCCTCTCGACCGTGATAACTTATACCATGGGAGCACCCCCCGGCCCTCTCGCAGGACAAAAACTCTCGAGGACACCCAAACCCTAAAAAACGATGTCGGTCTCCTACCCCCTCCCGCCGCGCCCCTACTCGACAAACTCTCTCGAGGCCACCCAAATTTACAAAGTTAAATTAGCGTTGCCGTCCAGGCCACCCCAAACTCTTGAAGCATTGTCGAGGCCACCCCAAACCCTTGAAGTGTTGCCGAGGCCACCCCAAACCCTAGAGAAGCAGCGTCGAGGCCACTAATATGATTCCTTATCGTGATTAGCTAGCTTGTTCTACATTTGCCACTAATATATCCATCTGTCATGTTTGGATAATAATTGCCATGTTGTAAATATTTGCAGAAACTATGGAGCACCCCCGAGACGAAGCAACAGAAGCGGTGTTGGGGGACATAATCGTAGCCGGAAGTGATGCCGTCTTGTCATTTCTCAACGACACCGATGGTCTGTAAGGATAGGGTGAAGAAGCAGGCTACAGTACTAGCGATAGAGTAACGAGAAGCAGTTCGCAGCAAGCGACCTGCCGAAGCTACCCCCGAAGCTACCCCGCCATCTCAGCGGGGAAGCAGCGTGGCTTCCACCAAGCTGCTTCAGCTGGAGCCTGTCTTCATGGCTCCTGCTAGCTACCACGTGGATGCTATCACGGAGTCTCAACATTGCCACCTTATGACGCAATGGCAGAACTTCAAAGTCAAGGTGGTTGTTGGCTCTGTTCGACCTCCTGAACCCAACGCAACTTTTCACTACCGTCCAATTCCAGAAGGATATGCTAGGGTGACGCTGGACGAAATAACGGAGTGATTTGAGGACCTCGAGCTTCACCACCCTACCAGTCAAGGGGAGACTCGGCTGGGTTCTGCTCTGAAGACTCCATGCCTATGGCGGAAGGAGCTCATCAACCTTCCGAACAGGACGCCTCCGCCTCCTCCTCCTCCTCCTCCTCCTCTGGCGAGTCACGGCACTCCGCCTCCTCCTCCGCCTCCTCCTCCGGCGAGTGATTAGGGCACTCAGCCTCCTTCTCCGGCGCGTGGCGGCACTCCGCCTCCTTCTCCGCCTGCGCCGGCCCGCCCGAGTAGCCAGCCTCCTCCTTCTCCTCCTCGTCAGCAAAGGCGGCAGAGACCCACCGCCACTCCGGCTGCTCCAGCGTGTCATAGTCCTTCTCCGCCGCCTTGTAAGCAAGGAAAGAAGACAGCCGCAGCCACTCAGTCTACTCCGGCGTCTAGCAGTACAGCCAGAGGCGGGAGGCAACAATATAGATTCGTTCCATCTCTCCAGCCTCTAGAGAAGTTACCATACGAGAAGATCTATCAAACCCAAGTGAGGGAGTTCTTTGAAGGGCTGAAAGCAAAGAAACATCCACCTCCGGAGGAGAAGATAGATCCGGTGAAAGCGATGCGCACTATAGATGCCCTGAAGAAACCACCAAAGTCTCCGCCAAAAGGCAACTATGAGCGCATTATTGAAAGGTCATATATCGAAGCGGAGCAGTCGGGAAGTACTGTCAGTGATCGAAGGTTAGTAGAAAGACGAGCTGGGAAAAAAATTGCCCAGCTCGGCGAACAAGCGAAGTAATCATGCACCCCGCTCAAGGTGTCTACCAATCATCGCTAATCATCCGGAGATTTTGCCCAATACCAATCTTGGAGATTACCTGCCCGACGATTTACATTATGATTTCTTGGAGGTGGACGAATTCAGATACCATTACGGGAAGCCTCTCGTCAAAGATGGAACTATTCTAACAACGATGATGCGAAGATTCCATGATTGGTACATGAAAACCTGTAGAGAGTTTGGGGGGAAGGATACTTTGACGCTGAGAGTTAAAGAGGAGCATGACCTCGTTGAAATTGAACTGTTGTCTCTTCCATTTGAGGAGATCTTACAGTTATTCAATCAAAAGGCCCTCGATAAATTAACGACCACTTGCTACTATCTGTAAGTACTATACTTCTATCATTAAGTCTCTATATATAGCTCAACTCTTTCATTGCATGTATATATAATTATCCTCACTATATTATGCAGATTGAAGATCGCCGAATGCAAGAAAAGACAAGTCGGTGATATTGGGTTCATCAACACAAATCTCATAGATGAATATACGGATTAATTTGATGCCAAAGAAACCGAGGCCAACTTGCTACGATCGTTGGTAAAAAATCAAAACAAAGCTATAATACTCTTTCCTTACAACTTCAAGTGAGTGTTACTGTCTTGTGCATATTCGGTTTCCCTTATTACTCGAGGTTAATTATAGTAATGTAATTGATGATTTATGCATATGCATGCGCAGCTTCGACTATATTCTCCTAGAAATTAAGCTTGAGCAGGGACTAGTAACCGTCTTAGACTCGAGACGAAAAAAACCCGAGGAATATGCGAACATGACTAACATGCTTCAGAAGTAAGTTCAATCGATCATTATCGCACCATGCATATCGGCAACTTTATTCATTTCCTGATATCAAGTAATTGTTTTCTTTGTCTGATAGGGTTTGGAAAAAGTTCACCGCACAAACTCCGGGACTGCCGGGGGAGCTGCGATTTATCCACCCGAAAGTAAGTACTACTAGCTAGTTCCGCACATGTCCCAGTGATTCTAGCGCTAGTTTCATCAATACCATTTAGCATGCTTGCTTATCAATTTGATTGACCTCTATTTCTTGTAAAGTGGTTGTGGCAGGAACCCGGGACTAATTAATGTGGATACTATATTTGTGAGTCCATCCGCCACACGACCTGTGAGCGGGGCTACTCTAAAAAACAATATGAAGTGCGTAAGCAATAATATTCACAATTTTCTCTTATTACCATCATTTGTGTTGAGTTTCATTCATATATATGTATTGATCCCCTTCTTGAAATTAGATGTGGCAGATGCGGGATGAACTCCTACCACAAGATCGCATGAAAGCAATTCAAGACGAATTGGCGGGATTCTTTCTTAAGCATGTCATCGATAAAGCCGGAGAATACTATATGTGGAATATGAGTTGAGAGGTTAATTAGGGGATTGTAATATATCTTATATTGTATATATGTAGCCACTAGTAGCATCGGATAGATATACGAAAACTTGATGTTTGACCAATCTCTCGGAGAAGGAGAGGTATATCACTTATCTCTGTATGCATATGTTCAAGACGATCTTCTGTACTTCCTTTGCTTACTAGCTAGCGTGTCGAGTCCTCTCTATACGTATAGTACGTAGCGTCGACCAAGCACGGAGATAAGAAAGGACACTTCTCTCTATTAGCTAGCTAATTAACACAATATATGATATACCTAAATTAACCCTACAAAACCCCCAAAACACCCCCCCCCCCTCGGTTCAGAAAAAACCAAAAATGGTAGCCCCTGAACTGCTGACGTGTGGATGCATTTTGGTCCCGGTTGGTGCCCCCCTGCCTGGGCAAGCCGCAGCGGCCACATGGAGGCCCATCTATCCCGGTTGGTATAAGAACCGGGACTAAAGGGGTAGGGCTTTATTAACGACCCTTTAGTCCTGGTTCAAAACCGGGACAAGTGGGCCTTACGGACTGGTACAATAGGCCCTTTTTCTACTAGTGGAGGTGAACGAACTACTGAGTCTGATCATCCAAACTAGGACTAGATCAAATTCTATTTTCTACCCATTAGGTTTTTGGTTTGCAACGTTCTACATAAGAGCCATTGTAATCCCATAAACGTGCATTTTAGGGTTACGTTATTTACTGGGTATTACAACCATCCCTAGTTTCCTGATTTTTACTTCTATACAATAGCTTTACTAATATACAGCTCTTTAGTATTTGATTGTCGATGACATATGGGATCAATCTGTGTGGAGAAGTATTAGATGTGCTCTGATTGAGAATGAATGTGATAGCAGAGTAATCGCAACAACTCGCATTATGGATGTTGCTAAAGAAGTTGGTGGTGTTTATCAGCTTAAACCTCTTTCTAGCAGTGACTCAAGACAATTATTATATTTGGAACTGGGGACAAGCGTCCTCCTATTCAGTTGGCTAAAGTAAGTGAGAACATTTTAGGGAAATGTGGCAGAGTACCATTAGCTATCATTACACTGGCTAGTATGTTGGCTAGTAAAAAGGAACATGAAAATACATATACGTATTGGTACAAGGTGTAGAAATCTATGGGTTGTGGGCTAGAAAATAATCCTGGCCTGATGGACATGAGGAGGATACTATATGTGAGTTACTATGAGGTAAACATGTTGTAGAGCATAGGCTTTAGGACACCCTCTTATCTAGCCATTCATTTTTGCATCACAATTCGTGCAAGTACATTTGTCTTTTTTGTTTCTCCCATATAGAACAACGTATGGACTTCAAACTTGGCAGCCCAACAAAGCATTCTTACTAGAATGTGGGAAAAAACTTTCAAAAAATTTCGTGCAATATAAATACTAAAAAGTACTTTTTTAATACAAAAAATCTAATCTCGTATATTTATGTTTGACAAAAAAAATCTGAAAGTTTTTTCCAATATTCTACTTAGAATGTTTTGGTGTCTTGCAAAGTTCGAAGTTCATATGTTGTTCTATTTTGAAGAAACAAAAAAGAGAAAATCTGATGTACCAAGTTAGTTGTCTAGTACGGATCTCAAAGCAATATTGGAGGATAAGGATAAGGGGTGTCCAGAAACCCAAGCTTTAAAAATCCACGTCCGTTACTATGACCTGCCTCCAAATCTGAAGACTTGTTTACTGTATCTCAGTTTGTATCCAGAGGATTATGATATTAAAACCAAACAGTTGATATGGAAATGGATAGGTGAAGGATTCATTCATGAAGAGTGGGGGAAGAGGTTGTATGAAGTAGGAGAGGATTACATTGCTGAGCTCATTAACAAAAGTTTGGTCCAACCAATGGATATCAAAATTGATAATAAGGTGAGCTCTGTCCGTGTACATGACATGGTGCTTGACCTTATCACTTCCTTGTCAAATGAGGAGAACTTTCACGCGACATTGGGTGGTCAGCAGACCAGGTCCCTACCAAGTAAGATCCGTCGACTGTCTCTCCAAACCTGCAATGAAGAGGTTGTCCAGCAAATGCCAACAATGAACAGCCTGATCCATGTGAGATCACTTAATGTGTTCAGTAAAGACCTCAGTTTGTTGTCAGCACTTTCAGGTTTTCTGGTCCTACGTGCATTGGATTTAAGTGGTTGTACTGAAGTGGGTAATCATCATTTGAAGGATATTTGCAATTTATTTCATCTGAGGTATCTGAGTCTACAAGGGACATATATCACTGAGATCCCGAAAGAGATCAGCAATCTACAGCTTCTGCAAGTGCTAGACATAAGGTCCACCGAAATAAAAAGGCTGTCATCGACCTTTGTTCAGCTAAGACAACTGGTGTTGGTTGACATGGGTACTAGTCTGGTCTCTACATTGCTTCTAAAATCGATATCCACCTTGCCCTCTATCTCTTCCCTTTAAATCGGATTAAGAGAACTGAGAGAGGAAGACCTCCAAATACTTGGGAGCATGCCGTCTCTGCGTCACCTCTCTATAAATGTACCGTATTTCCAAAAAGTCGCGGCTAAAAGGTTAGTCGTTGACAATGGTTATCCCTTCCAGTCTCTGACAAGGTTCCGTATGGAGAGTATGGATGTTGGGTCTAACCCTAGATAGCACGAACTGATTTTCAGGGACAGAGGTAGAAGAAAAATAAACGCACAGGTGTTTTGTGGCGACGAACGCCTCGCTGCCAAACAGCGTTTTTTCTCCAGCTCGAACTGTCAACAAATCACGAGCTACATAGACCTAAATAGGCAGACGCACGCTACCGGCGCAACCTGGACGCACCACACATCTCGTAACAAACACGAGATCAGCCAGCTTTTTAGCTAACAGAAACGCAGCGCCTACGCTTCCGCTCCACACCAACGCGTTCGCCTCACGATCACATGCCTGGCAACAAACCGGCCTGATTCGGACCCAAACACACGCGCACACATACGCTGGTGACCACGGACACGAACGCGCACACACACGCGCGACGCACATCCGCACACACGGTTTATTCCTAACAATGGAAGCCATTGGTTTCATTTTTGCACAAGGAACGTTGCAAAAGCTCCAAATCCTGGAGTTAGCTATTAATGCTGCAGAAGCAATAGGCAAATTTGGTGATTTTCAGTTTGGGCTGGAGAACCTCTCTTCACTGGAGCATGTCTATGTGGTTGCTCATGGTGGTGGTGGTGATGGTGTGCTGAGAGGTGCCCTTGAGAAAGAGCTTGGTTTCTATAATACCTAAATAGTTGATCCCCACTATTCTATTTCTCTTGACATGCACCCTATCCACATCATCAGCCTTGCCACATCATCACACACTTATTTGATCATGCAACTCACCATGCATGTCAACATTCTTTTATTTTTTTCTGTGTGAATCGACTCTGTGAAAACTGAAGTGGCCTTTTTGGTCTTCCGTAACCGAAGAAGCCCGACACAAGCCCATCGCTCTATCTGTTGGCCTCTTACTCTTCCCCGAACCATCGCAGCAGACAGGGCGGCGCAATCACCACCGGGCGGTGCCCCGCGATCCACAGCAGATTCGGTGCAGGACCGCCTCCGGCCAAGATGGATTGACGCCTCACCACCTCGCAAAGTCGT
>NC_041381.1:282754-309481 GCF_002162155.2 Triticum dicoccoides | reverse complement strand
GGTGATTCTTCTCCGCGTGTGGCACTACTCTGGCACAATCTGCCGGTCTGGGATGTGTGCGTGTGGTTCTCATCTCTCTCTTGCCTCCCTTTCGGGCAACGTGTCTCTGGCTTCATGGACGGCGGTAGGGATCCATCTCTGTGTGATGGCGCTCCTTGCACACAACCGCCAGTCGGGGTCGCCTCGACCGCTTACTGGGATTCTCCCATGCCGGTGTGATGTGTCTGTCGTGGAACTGGCGTATGTGGTGCGCAGGTTCTCCTCTACCTCTCCGTTCCGACCAAGGTGCCTCCAGCGTCACTGTGAAATAAAATCGACGGTGACACTGATTGAGATCATTAAGTCAGTTTATTCTGTCGCTCCAGTACATGGGCGCGAGCTGCGAGGCGAGCAGGCAAAGCAAGTTTCTCGCTTCACCCATCCTTATCAATTCGATTCTTATTTACAGTCTAAGATAGAACAGAGAGTAGATGCACGACACCAACTCATAGTTTTAAATAGCGCGCTAAGCATCTTAGCGGCGGACCTCTTCCAAATGCTATAGCGTGCTATAGCGGAGCTATATATAGCGCGCTGTTTAAAATGTTTGTTCATTTGTTTGGACCAAAATCTCTTAGCGCAATACCTTTTATAAACGCTATATAGCGGGCTATTTAAAACAGTGCACCAACTACTACATTGATTCATTGGATTTGACCAACGTTGTAGGATAAATCAGCCTTAATTTTGGGGGCATCCCCTCTGTACCTTTTATTTACATGCAGTCTAGAAACTCTGAATGTAATACAAGGAATAGAATCGCATCAAGCCTTTCCAAGGAACCCCTTTGGAAGGTGATGAACGTCAGACAGTGGTGAAGCAGTTGCGGCTGTGACAAGTGATGATTCTCCCGATCCCCCTTTCAGTGGTAAGGCATCCTATTATATGTCTCTTTTTGGCTCTTATTTTCTAATTTTGTTTCTATGAATAATCCATCTCCTCAATACAGATATCCTAATTATGTTTGGCTCTGGGAGCCTGACTATGTAACCCAGTTCTGTTGCTTCTTGACTTTACATATTCAGCTCAACATTAAGATCACAACTTCATGACATTCTTGACCTCAAGGTAGTGTGTATCTTCTTTTATTATACATGCTACATAGTACTAATTGTAGCTGAAAAATAGTGCTTTTTAGCAGGATTGTTTGAGTGCAATCTAACCCTGTTCGCAGTAGGCTGGTAAGCCATCAATCTAAATACATTACAATTTATTAATTAATAATTCTTATATCGGTATCCTTCGGAGAAGGGATCATGGCTGATAAGGATTGTCTATGTTTTTGTTTGCAGAAGTCCACATCTTTAGTTATTTAATTTTCTATGTTAAATGAAAGTTAATTTCATTTTGTAACACATACACTTTTTGTATTTACGTAGGATTGTGGAACTGGATACAAACTTCACTGATGTGTTTATCGAAAATTCAAAATAGATGCAACCAAAACAAACAAAGCACAATATAATTGTTTTAAACTCCATAAGTTCCTGAAGTTACATCCCATATTTTGTATGAAACAGAGCATGTCATAGAAGCGTCCCTATTCGATAGCTCTATGTGCTTTCTCATTTGAAATATTTAGAGCATCTCCAGCCGTTCTGCCCCCCAGGGCGCATAAAAATCACCCCCTGGAGGCGAGCCGGCGATTCTTTCGACGCTGGGACGGTTTTGCGCCCAGTCGTTGCCCCCAGTCGTCGATTTTGGCCCACTTTTGAAGCCCCATTTCGGCGAAAAAGGCCCATATGGGCAAGAATAGGCCCATATTCTACGTGGTTCACCATGGCTCGGCGTTCAATTATCAACATAAATATTTGTTTATCGCATATTTCATCACAGAAATTTCAAATACTTCAACAAAATACTAGAACAACAAATAGGTCAATACAAATTATATAGTTCAACAAATAAAAACTCATATTTCATCACACGTCGCGCCCGGTGTTGCCCTTGAGCCTCCATAGGTGCTCTATCAGATCTTGCTGCAGTTGATGATGCACCTGTGGGTCTCGGATCTCCTGACGCATACGGAGGTAGGCAGTCCAGGTTGCCGGTAGCTGGTGATCAACTTGGGCAAGAGGACCCTGCCGGTGGTATGGTTCAGTGTCAAACACTGGCTCTTCCTGCTCGCCCTCAATGATCATGTTGTGCAAGATGACACAGCAGGTCATGATCTTCCACATTTGATCTTTCGACCAGGTCTGAGCGGGGTACCGGGCAACAGCAAATTGAGATTGGAGCACACCAAATGCCCGCTCGACATCCTTCCTACAAGCCTCCTAAATCTTCGCAAACCAGGCGTTCTTGCCTCCAGGCACAGGGTTTTTGATGGTCTTGACAAATGTCGACCATCTCGGATAGATGCCATCAGCTAGATAGTACCCCTTGTTGTACTGCCGCTCATTGATCTCGAAGTTCACCGGAGGAGAATGACCTTCAACAAGCTTGGCAAAGACAGGAGAGCACTGCAGCACGTTGATGTCATTGTGAGTTCCTGGCATACCAAAGAAGGAGTGCCAAATTCAGAGGTCCTGTGTGGCCACCGCCTCAAGTACCACACTGCAACCGCCTTTGGCGTCTTTGTACATCCCCTGCCAAGCAAATGGGCAATTCTTTCATTTCCAATGCATGTAGTCGATGCTTCCAATCATCCTAGAAAATCCTCTTGCTGCATTCTGTGCTAGGATCCGAGCAGTGTCTTCCGCGTTGGGTGTTCTCAAGTATTGCGGTCCAAACACTGCCACCACTGCCCGACAGAACTTGTAGAAACACTCTAGGCTGGTGGACTCGGCCATGCGCCCATAGTCATCCTGTGAGTCACCGGGAGCTCCGTATGCAAGCATCCTCATTGTTGTCGTGCATTTCTGGATGGAGGTGAATCCAAGTTTGCCGGTGCAATCCATCTTGCATTTGAAGTAGTTGTCGAACTCCCGGATGGAATTCACAATCCGGAGGAAAAGCTTTCTGCTCATTCGATAACGGCGCCGAAATGTTCTATCGTCGTGAAGTGGAGCATCGGTGAAGTAGTCAGAGTAGAGCATGCAGTAGCCTTCGAGACGATGCCGGTTCTTTGCTTTCACCCGCCCCGGCGCCGAGCCACCTCGCCGCGCCTTTTCATTGCTCGCCAGCGGCTGGGCGAGGGCGGCGAGCACCATGAGATGCTCTTCTTCCTGGACGTCGGCCTCGGCTTCCTCCTCCAGCAGCGCAGCGAGCACTTCCTCATCATCCGAGTCCATCGCCGAGGCAGGCAAATCGCCGAACACCTTGCGTGCGGTGGGCATGCACCCGCCGCTAAACTGCCCCTCCGCGGCCGGAAACGCCCAGCTGGTGTCGGAGGGGCTGCCGCGGCGAACCTCTGCTATTTTTCCGATGGGGAATGACTATCTACCGGTGAAGGGCGGCGGGGCGGCGCCGGGATATACCTAGTTGCGGTCGAGAGCGCGGGGGGTGGGAGGCGAGTCGGGGAAAAAATCTTGACTTTTCACCTGACAGCGTGGGCCAACCGTGCTTTTCCCTTGCGCCGGAGCCCCCAAGCGCCCCCAGCGCGCCGGGTTCGGCCTGCGGCCGCCGGGCGGAAAAAAGGGCCGAACAGGCGCTTTTCGTCGTCCTGGGGGCACGACTGGACCGTTTTTTTCGGGCCGGTGCGGAAAAAGTCGCCTGGGGGGGCTGTTGGAGGCGTGGCTGGAGATGCTCTTACACGGTGCCGGTGCCAAATGCTTTTACCTGGCTGTACTATGGAAATTGAGTCAAATTACACTTATCCACTTTGTTCTAGCTATATGTGAGTCTCCCAATAAATTTTTGACAATTGCTCAATCAGGCCCACATCCAATTGATGTTTTCGTATTACAGTTATGCTTACCAACAAGTTCTTCGTATTATTGCCTCAGAACATGGCATAGCTTAAGAAATGGTGAACTAAACTTTATTAGTATGTCGGACAAGCTAGGAACCTTTATGATGCTACTAGCAATTCATTTTTAAGCATACATATATAGTTCTTACTTCATGGTGATCTGAATGTGGATGATGTAAGGTACAAAGTGATATTCCAAAAACTTGCAATTACCTATGTTGTTTACATACGCTCATTTTCTATTCATGCCCATACAACCAAAAATCATCAAAATATATTACAAGCAATTCCCGCAGCAACGCGCGGGGTATTATCTAGTTAATACCAACAAGCCCACACTGACTGTGAAGGTAACTCCAGTCTGATTCACCCTTGCAAGCAGCATGCTTAGTTGTTCAATATGTTATTAACTTAATTAGAGTTACCTTTCTGCTATTTACTACGTGTATACGTTATTAACTTGCAAGCAGCCGCTGGACTTTGCGGACGCGAAGATTCATTTTCCGTTTGCTACTGGCGACCTCTATTGATTGGGCCTTTGACGAGTTCCGGAAGGCTCCGCCGGAGATCTTCATTGGTCGCATGTTGCCTGTAGATTGATGGATCGGATGGGATTTGGTCGTGTGTGCCTCCATTTTGAGTCCATATGGCTTCAGGTGGGCATCACGCGAAGCTTCGCTGTCTGTTAACATTATGGGACATGTCGGTATTTCGATTTCCATGGTGAAGACAGTGGCGGAGAATGTCATGACGGCTGATATCTGAGACCTAGTAATGGCGGACCGAGTCTTCGAGACGATGAAGACTTTGCTTGGTGTTTCATGACTCGTAGCAGTGACATTGGCAAGTGGGGGCAGCAACACAGGAGGAGTACAAAGTCTGTTCTTTCAGGGTGAAAACCCAAGGTCCGGCCTTAACTGGTTGTGCTTGGCAATGGCCTTGTTGAAGGCATTGTTTTGAGACTGCGGATTTCTTCAGGGTGAAAACCTAAGATCTATGATCGGGCGACGACGGCACTTGTGCACCGTTTCCTCTTTGGAGGCGTCGTTTTTGAAGAATTTGAACTTCGGCGTGTTGTTTTGCTGGTGGTTCGTGTTGCAGCTACAAGAAATTGACCATCATAGTGGGATCTTTTGTTTATTTTTCTTCTTTATTTTGTTGGGCTGTGTGTATCCGTAATGTCTTTAGGACATTTCATTGTTGCAGAGGCTGGGTGTAATTGATATCTTCGCGATATTAATATATTCCCCTTGTTAAAAAAATATTATTTGATTCTTACTCCATTTGGGTATTTGAGTCATCGCACCTTTGTTCTCACCCAACGCAGCCGTGAGCCCTCACCTGGGTAGCTCCTGCAGCCCAAGCTCTCTCTGCTTGCTTCCTCGGATGCGGGACAATCTAGCACTCTAACCTGCTCTCCCGCCTCCTCGTACAGCTCCATCGTGTGCTCTTGCGCTGTCCCAGGCGACGACGCCGTGCTCGCGCTTGCCGGTGTTCAGAGCGGTGGTGAGACACCGGATGGCTCAGCCCTGGTGTGATTGGGTAAGCGTAATCCCCTGTTAGAATATTTGAATGACATATGTTGGACCGGCCACTCATTTTATTTATTTTCATTAAATTATGCTTACTATAATGCCAAATCATCATTGACTGGTCAATTGGAAAGCACATCACTAGAAAACACCGGCAAGCGCGCACACGGCGTGGTCGCCTGGGACAAAAGAACAACCATGTAACTTTGTGAAGGGGATAAAATAAACGGTTTCCCATTTTCTTACATTTTGTTTTAGTTTTACTCATTGCCTTTTTATTAGTTATATTAATTCTCCCGGAATGCTAGCAAATCTAATAGTTCCATCTGCTCTTCTTAATTAAGAACGAAGGCCGCCATCCTTCTTATTCAGGAACCCTTTGATTACTCTCTTTGTTCCATAATTCTTGTTGTGGATTTTGTTTACTATAATGCCATATCAGCATTGACAGGTCACATAACTAGAAATGTTTCCTGTTGATATTTCCTCTTTATTCCACAGGTGGGGACCAGTCTTCCGAGGGGCCGGTTGAATGATGTTATTCAGAAACTTGGTATGTTACCAAATCCTCTCAACGAATTGCACTCATTTAAAGTGAATAATTGTGTCTATTATTTCATAGTTTTCATGAGAGTGGTAGATATATAATAAATTTCTGATTAAGATGCCTTAAATGCTTGGATTAGGAACTCATAAATTTCGGTATAAAATGTCATAAAACTATGGGTTTGTAGATTAAGTTATTTATAGCATGGCTGGTGGATGAGTTATTGTAGAATTCGAAATGATTATTCATAAGAACTTAGATATTTCTGAGAAATTTCGAAAATGGTAGAGAACTAGAGTTTTTTTTAAATGGAGGCATGCCCCCGGCCTCTGCATCATGATGATGCATGCAGCCATCTTATTAACAATCCACAAAGTATTGTCATAAAAGTCTTACAGCTCGCAAACAGAGCAGAAAAAAGTAAAAAGGAAAATTACATAGTAACAAAGACAACCGATACGTTAATAAGAATGATAGGTTTCCTAAACTCCTATCATGTTATGCGAGCGCCGTCTGAACCGGTTGAATATAACCCGAGCTACCATCTCCCATTGGTTGCACCCAGTAACTAAAGACTCCCTCGAGTCCATAGGAATGAGTAAGGACCACGTACGGATCCAAGTTGTATCTCTGAAGATAACCTGCAAGAAAGTTAAATGTTGTCTGTTAAAAATCATATCATTTCTGCAGTTCCATATAGCCCATAATAGCGCAGATATTCCAAACCGAATATGAGCCGCAGTAATCTGTTCAACCCCAGCTAACCACGTCCCAAATAATGATGCAATATCGACTGGAGGATTAATGTTGAAAGCTATATGAATCGTTCTCCAAAGTAGCTTGGCAAGAGGGCGTTCCAGAAATAAGTGTTGTATTGTTTCATCATGATCACAAAAACAGCACCGCGAACTTCCTACCCATCGCCTTTTAATTAAGTCATCCTTTGTGAGTATCACTTGCTTGTGGACAAACCACATAAAGATTTTAATACGCAAAGGAACCTTAACCTTCCAAATATGCAACGACCTTGAGAGTGGGCCAGAATTAATCAAGTCCATATAGAATGATTTCACCGTAAACATCCCATTCTTAGTTAACTTCCATTGTGTCGAATCCGACTGGTCAGAGAGTTGAACTTCTATCAATCTCCGAACCAAATGCATCCAGGCGGTCCATCTCTCACCAACTAACACACGTCTGAACTGGATGTTCAAGGAAATAGTTTGAAGGACTGTGCCTACGTAATCCTCCTTACGTTGCACAATATTATGGAGGGTAGGATATTGGACGGCTAGGGGTGTCTCTCCTACCCACGTATCCTCCCAAAATCTTGTTGACATCCCATTGCCAACCAAGAATTTGACCCTATGAAAGAACAAGTCCTTCGTTCGCATAAGTCCCTTCCAGAATGGCTAGTCAGTTGGTCTCAAGGTAACCTGGGCTAGTGTTTTCGAGTGCAAATACTTATTGCGCAGGATTTGAGACCACATACCCTCTGGCTCTGTCTCTAACCTGTATAACCATGTGCTCATAAGACATTTATTCTTAATTTCTAAGTTCTCAATACCGAGACCCCCTTGGTCTTTAGGTCGGCAAAGGATATCCCATCGCGCAAGATGGTATTTCCTCTTGCCTCATCAGATTGCCAAAAGAAACGAGATCTAAAGAAATCAAGTCGCTTCCGAACCCCTTTCGAAATTTCAAAGAACGAAAGTAGAAACATTGGCATACTAATCAGTACTGAGTTAATCAGGACTAGCCGACCTCCATATGACATAAGCTTGCCCTACCGGCAGCTAAGTTTTTTTTCAATTCGTTCTTCAATACACTTCCATTCTTTATTGGGTAGCTTACAGTGATGGATCGGTATTTCCAAGTAACTGAATGGTAAAGCACCTAATTCACATCCGAACAATTTATTTAACCAGACATCGAAAGATACAACTTAATTTATTTGTACGGGAGATAACTAAAATGCATTGTTTGGTGGGTGCAGGTGCAGGAGTAGGAGAGCTGTCCATAGAGGAATAACCAGAGCTGAGGTGCTGCCCAGGAAACGATGTTGGCGGCCGGTATACGGGAAAAGCGATCTAGTGAAGTCGTCCATGGAGTTTCTATTCCTCGGCCAGCATAGGTTGGCACCACCGAGTCGAGATTTCTTAAATACTCTGGTTATTATTCACTTATTCCTTCCATCATCATATTGATTTCCTTTCCAACTGGTTGTAGTGGCAACTATATAGACCTCTCTTTTGCGCAATCAAATGCATGAGATTCAATTCTGTCTTGCATTATTTAAATAAGGAAACGGTGGATTAGGAGGCGGCCTGTGCGGATTTGTGATAACACTGGTGATTTCAGTTGTGAGTGTCAAGGCTGCAGTTACGATCACCATTCCTTTGTCTTGTTTTTTAGGATACTACTTGTTTGGATTCATATTACGGCCCAGTTCTTTTGCCAGAATCTGGGGATTCTTCCAGAATCCGACCCCTACCCAGCTTCTGCCAGAATTTTTGAGCCCGATTTGTTTTACAATCCTACCTAATTAGACCCTAACTAGATAGGATTGTAAAACAAATAGGGCTCAAAGATTTTTGGGAGAAGCTGGGTAGGGGTCGGATTCTGGGAGAATCCTCAGATTCTGGCAAAAGAACTGAGCCTACGTGCTATTGCAGAAAAGGAAATTATACTGGAGGTGCAGAACAGCAAGTTTTTTGTTTGACTATGTAGAAGAATGCAGATTAATTGCTTCATCTACTTGGTTATAAAATGCAGATTGGATCTATGTTCAACACCCAGGTTGCACATGTGATGCTAAATTCCTGGAAAATGGAGATGTTGTAACTGCATGCTCATCGTGAGGGTATGGGCAACCAGCCACCATAATAGGCTCTGCTGTGACGAGGAACTTGCAGCTTATATATAGATCTTATTTCTCAGCACACACTTAGCAGGTTGGTTTCTATTGCCCCTTGAATTTTCTGTATTTCTGTCAAGTTCTGAGATCTTCTGCTGAAAGTGATCGTTCTTGTTACTGTACGATAATTTGCATTTGTTGATGATCGTTGTATTATGTTATCTGTTTAGGCAGAATAACTGGTATTCAAGGAATAATTGGAATTGAAGGAATAATTGGAATTGAAGGAAGGATTTGTATGCCTTTTATTTTGCTTGTACAAAAAGACTGTTGGTGGACCGAAGCTAATGGATCTACCAGCAGCGGAGTCAAGGGGCTGCAAGTTACGGACATACGGCTGGTGTTTTCACTTATGTCCAAGCCTATATGAAAAGATTGCTCTGAACTTGCTACTACAGGATCCAAATTTCAGTAAACGAGAAAAATATAACTTTTCTGCTTCAAAGGTGCAGATCTCAAAGCGACCGAGCCAATGGTACGTGCCTATTTGGGTGACCCCAGAGTCACAACATACACACACACACACACGCATACGTGCACTGGGTGATGACCAAATGTTCACAGATTTAGTAGGTAAAACAGAGTGGTCTGCTACTCTATTATAGCTCGGTACAACCAGGTGCAACACGAACACGTACATAAACACATGAACGTCAGTCATCATCTAGGCTGTGCTGTCTGTACTGAATTATTATTAGCAAATCATGCATGATGAAATCAATGTTCCTGGAATTCTCCTGGTGCTGCTGGACGACATTCTTGTCCAGTGAAATCGCTACTACATTTGCAAGGCACTAACTACTTCAGGGAGCAATAGCAATTCATGGAATTTGAATTCGCCATCTGCTGCACGATGAGCATTGGAATGGGACAACAGAAGGGGAAATCCAACGGTGCCAAATTACAAGAGTAACTAAGAACCCAACTCAACCATTCAGAAGCATACTAACATATGTGCAAGTTCAAAAGCATCGACGGAAGAGATTTCTTTTCAGAAAAATATTTAACTGAAGAGATCTACGAAACGCCACACTAGAGCACAAGAGAGAAGATTGCATAATAATAGACCAAACTAGGAAGATAGGAACACCTTCCAAACTAAATTTGCACAAAAATAAAACAAGGATCAACAACATTGCTATTTCTTCGGATTGAAATATGTTAGAGTTAACCTTGTTGTTTTGGTTTTTCATTACATTTACTTAGTGTCCTGCACGTAGACATGCTCAACCATTAGGCTGCGGCCATACACTCACGTAGAGATGAGATGACGTGTGTATACAAGCTAGTTATGAGTAGGTAGTTTGCTGCATGGATGTGTTGGTTAGCAAAATGGGTACAGCTCCGTAGAGTCAGAACGTCCAAGTCCGGCGGCAGATCAACGGTGGAGCAAGAAGCAGACGCAATCAGTTGTGGCGTGCGCCAAGTGTGTCGTGGGCAAGCTCATGTCTGTTGCAAACTTGAAGGTGACTCAAGCCTATACGCGTGTGTGCTGGAGTGATTAGTGGGTCAAGCCGTTAGTGGCAGAACTATGTGGGGTGCATGCAAGGTAGTGGTTAGTGGGTGCGTTTTGGCTGGGTTAGTCCAGCTACTTAACCCGATGTAATCATGTCCATTGTCAAGAGAGTACGAGAAACGGAAAAGGCACAAGTTGTGTGGTGCCACAAAATTTCCTGCGTCCTCTTATTCTACCACTAGCACATGCATGTTTTCTTGAGAGAATCCTTGAGCTGAGAGTTGCAAGGTAGAGAAGAAGCGGCGCAGCGAGAGGCGGCGCCAACAAAATAACAGCGCTTTTCCCACATGGACCGCATAATTCTTACAAGATGACACAGTCCAAGAACTAACTAGAGCATACCATGGATTCAAACACCACGAGAAAAGCAAGAGACAGGGACTCTCCGAGATAAAAAGAAGACACTAAGAAGAGGTGACGACCTTGGTGCCCCGGAGACGGCGTACTTTCTCGCGGTAAGCCAGATTGCCCCGCGAGAAGGCGACCCTGATCTGAACCACTGACAAGACAAAAAGGGGTCTTCAATACACAGCAAACTTCCAAAACAGCAACCGGAGGACATAACTGTCACTAGATAGACGACAATAAACAACATAGCAGCAACCGGAGCTTGACCGGCACTGGGACGAGATCGTTGTCGTCATTGGGGATAAAAAGCTGAGAAACAGAAAAGGAATGAGCATGTGTATTGTTTGGAGAAATTGAATTAAGCCAACATCCACGGAAGAAACCTGAGAGAAAGGACTCACCTGTTGGATAGGTACGAAGGGTGGGACGGTTTGGATGTCTGTCCACTGCATGCATTAACACAACATCCGCTTTGTCCTTACACTTGCCAGAAGAGCTGCCATTCTCAAGCCAAAGGTCAACCTCGACTCGCTGGAGGAAAGGGAGATGCCCCATGCCAACATCCAGGTGACCACCGGCAATATCCGACACTCGGGCTGAGAACCCTAGGATTTCAAGCCTTGGCATAGTTCCTTGTGGAAACATAGATGGCCCCGTAAGAAAACCCAAGAAGCTGCACTCTCTCAAACATGGAAATGCACTAGCGCCAACGACGAACATTTTGACACAAGTGTACTGAGCTTTGTTTGTCCATAGCTTGAGATAACGAAGAACAGGAAGCTTCCCAAAGACTTGAATGTCGACTTCCGGCTGCACTCTATCTACTATAATAGACATGGATGAGAGGAGGGGAAATGATGATGAATTAACCCACCTAGGCAATGTCGTGGTGCATCCACGAAACAAAAGGGTACGAAGCTGTGGAGTGGGCACCCAGCCATCCCAGCTGAAATCAAACTTTGAATCAGGGTCACCGTACCAGTCACCATAAATTCTTAGACTTTGCAATTTCCGCAGATTTCCCAGGGAAACCACCAAGGAATTACACACGCTCTCATCATTCCCATTCCAAAAAAGGCTGAGCACTCTCAGTTCAGTTAGTTGCCCTAGCTCTTTCTCAATCATAGAAGAACCATCCATCAATAGTCCAGTAAGCTCTTCTAAGGATGTCAGATTTCCGATCCCAATGGGTAACACCGCACATGATACATTTAGGCACATCAAATGTCTTAGACAGACAACACTTGACGGGATCACCATACTTGATTTCTTCCTCTCTGAACCACTTACTGCTAAATCGAGTGTCTCCAAAAACTATAGCTTTCCTATTCCCACAGGGAGCTCACCAACAGAAGTTCCTCTTAGCCCTAGATGCCTTAGGTGTATTAAATTCTCAATAAACTCGAGATCAATATGCTGGCGATTTTTCCCAAGATTACAACCTTCTAAATCCAATACGCGTAGAACTTGAAAGCATGAAATAGTCTGGATCAGATCAATATCAGTTCTAAAGAGAACAACAGACCTCACTTGTGACATACTCCTGTCATCGACCCGATGGGTTGTGAGCTCTGACAGGCTATCTTGTGAACATAATCTGTGAACCTTGATGTGTGAAACTGGTTTGATTTGTTGAGTACCATCTAATATTGTAACAAAGTTTTGTTCACTGGACAAAGAACATAAGAGATCAAGCACCATATCATGCACGCGACAAGCTCCCGCCCTGCCTTCAGCATCAAAAAATACTGGTTGAGTCAAGTTTCTATTTGTGAGCTCATTCAAGTAACTCTCTCCAAGCTCAAATAGTCTAGTTTCTTATTTTCCACCGTGCACAAAGCCTTCGGCTATCCACATCCATATCAGTCGGTCTCTTCGTATCTCGAAATCCTCAGGAAATATACTGAGATATAGTAGACAAATCTTTAGATGAGAAGGTAAATCGTAATAACTAAAGGACAATATTCTTTGCATGTCCTTCACATTACCACCTTCTGCAAGTCCACGGCCAATAGAGCGAAGTATGTTGTCCCAATGATGCTTTGGCTTTATCTGTTGATCTTTACCATTACTAGCTAAAATACTAGCAATAGTAATGATGGCTAGTGGTACTCCTCCACATTTCTTTAAGATTTCTCTCGATACTTGCTCCAATTCGTTTGGACATTTATTTCCTTGAGGAAATATTCTTTTGTAGAAGAGTATTTTGGAGTCATCATCAGTGAGAGGTTTCATCTGATATATTATATCATCGCTATAAGAGCAACAAGCTTTAGAGATACTCCCTATGCGTGTGGTAGTCACTACTCGACTACCGAGACCGTTGTCATAGAAAGCACATTTGATAATTTCCCATGTTTCTTCATCCCATATGTCATCAATTACAATGAGGTACCTGTATTTTTCTAGCGCGTTAGTTTGAAATTCAACCAACATAACTAGGTCCATAGATGTTTAACCCAGAAGTCAGCACCAAATTAATTAAGAGATGGTATTGCTAGCTCAAGAAATTTATGGATAAGATTAATCGGTTACAAGTATATATAGTGCATAGTTGGTAGATGCATATGATACAAAAGTAAGGCCTAATGGCAGCGTTCATTTTACAAAACTAAAATAAAATTTACTTGGGACACGCTATTGTCCTGAAGAAACATTTGCTGCTATAGTACGTACCTCTTGTCCTGAAGAAACATTCTCAATTCATCGAGGAGTTGTCCATTGTCCCTAGCAGCTTCGTTGATGGTTGCATACTTGCTCTTGTCAAGTTCATATAATATCTTCTTGAGAATCTTGGTCAAGTCAGGATTCCGAGACACGGAAACAAAAGCTACACTGTCAAAGTGCACTTTGATCTTGTCATACACTGCTTTGGCGAGAGTTGTCTTGCCCAACCCGCCAAATCCAACAATAGACATTGTCCTTAAGTGGTTATTTGATCTTTCATCATAGTCGCACAACTTCTTGATTAGTTCATCTCTTTTGTTATCTATCCCAACGAGCTCTGTGACATCTTTGTACACCGCCTTGAGGCGAGGGTCAATGGCATCACCGGTACCCTTGGCTTGAGCGTCAATCATATACCTTTGGCGCAGGTCGCCCAACTCCTTGGCGAGCCTCTGAGCTTCTTCAATGTCAACAGAGATCTGATGAAGAGCCTTACCCTTGGTAAACAGTTTGGTGACCCTTTTGAGGAACTTGTTAACTTTGTTCTTCATGTTGGTGGAGCCACGGTCATGGCTGACGTCCTCCACGCGCACGATGAAACCGTCGACGGCGTCCTCCATATGGTAGGAGAGGTCCCTCACTTTGCCCGCCCAAATGAGGACCTGCTCGTCAAACAGCTCGGCCGGCTTGGCGCCGATCTTGCGGAGAACAGCGTGCATCATCTCCAACTCCGTTATCAGAGATTTGACGCCTTTCCTCGCGTGTTTCTCCATGTTGTACTCGTTCGCGAGTATGCCGCCAAGCTTCTTGATCAAGGGAATCATGGCGGCCTGCATGGCTTGGATGAGGAGGGGTGTGTTTTCTTGCTGTGGCAGAGGAGTTGGTGGTGCTAGTGCTAATGATAGAGCTGGAGAAACGGAGGAGACGATGGGTTGATTGATAAAGGCTGCTACAGATGGATGCTGCGGCAGTCCATGTGTTTTTATCGGTGTCCCCAGAATGCTTTGTTAGATGCTGGCATGTGCTTACTGGTCACAGTTTTCTTACACGGAGTGAAACCATGGGCCTGATCAAATCTTTAACCGTGTGGTATGCAGTGAATTTTCCGCACGTTGCGGTGTAATAAGTATCTCGAAGATGCAGTGATTTTTCTTCACTGTTCGGTGTGTATAATTAGAAGATGGTCTGCTACTCTTCTTCACGCGGTGTACTCCGTGTCCGAGACCGCGACCAGTCCTGGCGTCGGCACCAAATTACTAGAAAGTGGTAGCTTTTTACCATTGTTTTTTTGCCTAGTCAATACGTAACTGGCTACCCCGCAACAAAAGATACTAGTAACTGGCTGAACTAGATTACCGCATCTACCAAAGCTTTTACGTGCATTTATCTCAAAAAAAAAATCTTTTACGTACACGTGGAAGAGCGCGCTGGTTTACCTTTGCATCCGTGTGGTGGTTTGCTTGGCTCTGTGGTGCACACGCTGTTTGACGTTCGGCCGGAGCGCATAATGCTAATAATACGCTCAGGCTTAGTTTAGCATACCTAAACACTCTTAAAAACACATTTCAAAATTGTTGACCATGTATTTGAAAAATGTCGCATAAGTATTAAAAAATATTAAACAATGACCAAGTATTTGAAATTGTTTAACAAGTATCTGAAAATTTTTGAACGATTATTTGAAAAATATTGAACATGTAGTTGACAAATGTTGAACGAGTATTAAAAAATGTTGAACAAGAAGTATTTGGATTTTTTTAAATAAGCATTCAAAATGTTGAAAAAGTATTTGAAAAATGTTGAATGAGTATTTAAAAAGTGTTGAACGAGTATTGAAAAAATGTTGGAATAAGCGTTCCGTCAATGTTGACCATGTATACAAAAATTGTTGAACGAGTATTTAAAAAGTGCTCAACGGTATTAAAATGTTGAACAAGTATTTGAAAAATGATGAATAAGCATTCGGACAATGTTGAACATGTATACAAAAAATGTTGATCACTTATTAAAAAAATGGTTTTGACATATACGAAAATGTAGATTAAAAAAATAAGAAGAAAAAGGAAAACAAAAAATGGAGAAGAAAAAAATAAAACCAACAATAAATGTAGAATAAGAAACAAAACCAAAAAAAATATATGAAGAAAAGCCCCGTAAAAAAAATTAAACCAAAGAAAAAAGGAGGAAAAAACGAAGAAACAAATGCTGAAAGTATGGGAAAACTGGAGAAGAAAAAAGAAAACCAAGACGGAACAAAAGGAAAGAAACTGCTCGTTCCTCTTTGGTGCCAACAGGGTTCTATTCCTAAAGCTCACCTTTTAGTTCTCTTTTTATATTTAACTGGTCGTGAAAATGGGCCGGTCTCCGCGGACAACGAAAGCACCAGCGATCTTAATGACAGGAGACCATCCAATGGCTATGGACTTAGATGTGAGATACCTATTTCACATCTAATGTGATATAGCAAATTGGTTTTTCCACACCGAAATAGTAAGTAAAAATAGAAGCTGTTTCTTTGAAGTAAAAACAGGAATAGCAACAACATCATGCTGAATTGTCTCAAAAAAAAAAACATCATGAAGAAAACGCTGGAAAATAACAACATCATTTTTTCAGTTCATTGATGCCGCAACCCTCTGCTCTGCTTATGCTTATCACTCCTTGGCAGGCAAGTTGATCCATCAAGGTGAGAAGCTACTCAACATACTTAGGCTCCTACTTATATAACGCCCAGTTGCATAAACATTCATCTGAATTCACACTGGATACTGAATAGTACAAATACTAGTAGCGACAAATCAAATTGAACACTAGGGCCATCACTTCAGCAAACAAGTTATCCTAAGTGTACTCCTACTTGTTTGTTCCAAGTCGTCGAAACACAGAAAATAAGAGCTCGACCTCAGAACAGCAAGCTCAGACGAGCAACGGCGCGGCAAGATGACCATCCAAGGTTGCAGTTTTAAGACCAAGCAAACTGCTAAGAGTTTTAACACCTGTCACCACCATCCAGGGCAGCCGAGCCTGCAGTTTCGCTGGGCATTCAAGACCGTCGGATGTTTTTCACTGCCTTTCTGAAGCGTCAACCATTAGCAAATGGATTAACAAAAATAAGCCGAGTTAGTAGCAGATCGTCCACTATAGACAGAGGCAATGTTCACACGTACAAAATGGAAAAACAAGGCAGCAGAAGGGATTACATTCTTACTTGCAGGATCACCCAATAATTTTCATGGGGATGTGCTCAATCTTTTGCCAGTTTGGATGTCCCACTCTTTGACAAGACTTCATCAACTCATTGTTGCACTCAGCAAGATACAATTTCTCAATAGACTGGGGCAGTGTTGGAAGAGACCGGATATTCTCACATCCCACGATATCCAGTTTCTTGAGTAACGTCAGGTGCTCCATGTTGCCCGGTAACGAGTCCCAGCTGCAGAACGAAATCTGGAGCACACGAAGATGAGGGAAGGCTTCAAATTGAAGACTAGGTACCAGTTGGTTGCATCTTATGAGATAAAGATTTCCTAGGCCCTCTGGGCCACCGCTCTGCTTACGCACCATCCAATCTGGGTACCTTGAACCTTTGTATCCAAATATATGAAGTTCTTGAGGCCCCACGGGAGGGCACAGGCCCTCAAGTACCTCTGCTTCAACTTCTGGACTGCACCTTGTATCATTATCACCAAACCATACCAACTTCAGTTCTGTGAGCTGTTCCTTGGCAGCTAGATTGGCTTCAAGAGCTTCCTCCTTGCTTTTAACACTTTCAAGGCCTCTGATCAACAGTCCACGAAGCTTTTTCAGGTCCCTCAACTGCCTTATCTCATAACCCTGTTGATTCCTTACTATGAAGCATGGTAGCGTTTGGAGTGAGATCAGCTTGCCCAAGTTAGGGGATCTCAAGTATGGCATGCAGAACATGTGCCGCAAGTTGACAACGTCAGCAAAGGGGAATTCCAACATTAGGCCCTCGTAAAAATCTAGCAGCTGGATATGGTGAAGTTTAGTTAGTGTTCTTGGTAAAGTTACAAAGCATGAGTGGTATGTCCTGAAAGCAAGATAGCGTAGGTGCTTTAACTGAGCAATAGATGTTGGGACCGAGAACTTATTGGGTTTCCTGATTCCATGATGTTTCTTGCTGAAAGCAACGGCTAGTACCCGCAATTTTGGCAGCTTCTTGCATATAATCTCAATGACTTTTTCCTCAACTGGTGTATCCTCTTCAACAACATCAATGATGAGAGTCCGTAAATTTTCCAATCCAAGGATCTTCTTAGTAATCAATTCTCCATCATAATTCTGAACAAAAAGATGTCGGACATCTCGAGGGACATCTCCCTTCCAGCCTTCTCCTCCATGGCCCCTTGCATTCTCAATTCTGAAGCAATCACTTCCAGCAACCTTGGCTAATAAGTCTTGCAGCAGATCATGAATTGTAAAGTATTCTTCTTCAGAGAAATCATCTACTTCTGGTTGCAGAAATGAGCATGACACTAACTCATGAATGTAGCCCTCGGCTACATCTTCCATCTCCTCTACTGCACAACTAGTCTTTACAAACCCTTGTGCTATCCACAGGTGGACTAATTGGTCTTTTTCCAGTTTGAATCTTCTGGGGAAAATATTGCAGAATTCAAAGCATCGCCTGATGTCTGGATTAAGCTGCTTATAGCTCCACCAAAGAGCATCCATGGTGTCATTCAACATGTCAAGCTTTGCAACATTTTTCCAAAAACTGATATTTGGGTTTGCCCCAAGCCGTCCTGCAACTATTACTGCTGCAATAGGTGATTGGTGTAGCTTTTTGGCAATCTCTCTCCCAACTGAGATAAATTCTTCATGAGCACAACTTGTACCATCCAATGCATAATGCATAAACATCTTCAAGTATTGATCCTCATCCAAACCAGGCATTTTAATAAGTTCATTGGCACATAGAGCACCAGCTGCATCTTTTGTTCGAGCTGTCACCAGTATTCTACTTCCTTTCGCCCCAACAATAAGCGGAGAGATTAGTTCCTCCAATTGTGAGTCGTGCTTGTTTTTCACCCAGAGATCATCCAATATCAAGAAGAAACGCTTGCCACACAACTCTTCCTTCAACTTCTCTTCCAGCTCTCCACGATCTGAAATATTGGACTGCCGATCTTTGGTAATATCCTTCAGCATTTGATGAAATATATCATCCACACTAAAAGTCTCGGACACATGAATGCACATGATGGTATCGAAAAGTTTCTCCTCCTTGCATTCCTCCTCTATGTAATCTTGAGTATATCGTGCAAAGGTAGTCTTCCCAGATCCTGCAACACCATATATGCCGATCACCGAGTAACATGGACTAGTACCCAAGCTCGGTGATGTCTTGTGGAGCTTTGCCATGATATTATTACGCAAGGCCTCTCGACCAAATACCTTCCGCTTGCTAGCAGTTCTAATTCTGCTCCTGTTCTTGTTGGCAATATCATTTGGTGCAGTGTTGCTTGCCACACCCAAGAGCGGTGACTTCTTCACATCACTGACGGCGGTTTCTACCTTCTGTATTCTTTTCTTCAGTTTCACTCTTGATATAGCAGTAGAGAACATATCTGACATATCAAATAAGGAGGCATTCTCCTGGAAGAATCAAAATATCGGATGAGTATGTCAATCACTTATCTCTTTTATCTATTAGAGATAAGTGAGTATACAGAACAAATGAGATACCACTGGTGGAAAAAAAATAGGCAGATGGAAATGCAGAAAAAGAAATATGAAAATCATTTGACAGAACAAAACTGACCATGAGAAAAACAATAACAGGCACACAACAGAGCATTATAGCGCAAATCAACAATTTTGTGAATTACGTGAGATGAGGCAGACTGGTGGGACATGATTGCCCTTGGCCTTGTAGAATGTAGACTAACGGTGGAACTAGTAATTGTGCATGTTCATCTATCGCATACAAGACTATAGCATAGGGTGTTCTATTTTAAAAAGAAAGGGAATACATATACAGTTTTGCTAGAACTCATCTAGATGATATATAATTTGGTCTCATTCATCTTTTATAGCCATTGGATGTGATGCTATAAGATGCGTGTGTGTTGACATGGGTTGTATCTGTTCTTGTTTTCAAAGTGAATGAGACCAAATTATATCTCATCTAGATGAGTTCTAGGTACTCCCATACATATAATAATGGTGTGAAATGAGGGAATTAGTATTGCACTGATCATCATCTTAGCAATTTAGATGGATATTATAGGACATGACATATTTGTCCCCACGCCATAATATATGATTCAATTTGAACACAGGCTAACAGAAAATTAAAAAAAAGGCCTTTTTTTCACACATGTACAAAAAGCTTTTGCATTTACACAAAGTACATACATATGAAATGAAGATCCAATGGAGTGGGTGTTGAGATTGGGCGTACCTGGCATTTTTTGATGCCGACCACTTGATATGACCAGTCTCTGTAAAAGCAGGCAGCCTCAAACACATGAGCTAACCAGCTGTATAGTGATGCACAAGAGTTCTTGAAGAAGTCGAACGAGCTGCACAGGAAAGAGAGCCACCGCCTCGACAAGGAATCTGAGGGTGTAGTCACGAGAACGATCTCATCGTCAGAGGCCTCAGCAGCGGTAGTTACCGGGTCAAGATTATAGGAGGCCACATCACCGGTACTCACCGGAACGATCTCAGCGTGTGAGAGCGTAGGACATACAGTCAACGGAACGATCTCATCGTCTGCGACCGCAACACTGGCAATCACCAGACCAGGCTTGTCCGAGGCTGCATCACTAGTAGTCACCGGAATGATCTCATCGTCTGAGACCGTAGCACTGGGAGTCACCAGATCAGGCTTGTCGGAGGCTGCGACACCAGTAGTCACCGGAACGATCTCATCGTCTGAGACCGCCGCACTGACAGTCACCGGATCAGGCTTGTCGAAAGCTGCAGCACCAATAGTCACATGAGTGATCTCATCGTCTGAGCCCGCAGCACTGGCAGTCACCAGATCAGGCTTACCTGAGGCCACAGCACCGGTAGTCACCGAAACAGTCTCATCGTCAGAGCTGGTAGCACTAGTATTCACTGGATCGGGCTCCACTGAGGCTGCAACACCGGTACTCACAAGAACAGTCTCATTGTCAGTGGCAGTAGCACCGGTAGTCATTGGATCAGGCTCGCCTGAGGCCGCAGCACCGGCAGGTACCGGAACGGTCTCATAGGCCACAACACCTATAGTTATTGGATAGGGCTCACCATCAGAGGCCGGAATATCTATAGTCACTTGAACGGGCTCGTCTGAGACTGCATCACTTATATTCACCGGAATAGTCTCCTGTGGCGTGCGTCGGAGGAACAAAGACAAGGAAAGGTCTCGTGCCCACTGCAGTAGCCCAGCGGATTTTGTCCGGGCGATGCATGCAATCCAGATGCAGCTGCTTTTGCAGAGGGCAACACAAGCAGAGAAAGCGTGGCGGAGGTGATGCCAGCACCTAAGGACGCACCTGTGCTGAGCATCGTCGAAGATGTCTTCGGCGTCCTCGAGAGCATGCCTCAGCATGGCCGCCATCATGTCGAGGGCGTCCAAATCGGTTTTCACCCTCTTTCCTCCCTGCATCATCCTCTCCTGATCCAAGGCCTGCAGCGTCTTCTTCAGCTCCGGGATGGTGTGGATCTTTAGCTCCTGGAGCTTCTTGGACGCGTCGAAGCCGAAGTAGGAGAGGATCTTGGGCAGGAGCAAGGTGATGAGGGGAGTCGCCAACCATCCAGCTACGGTTACGACCCAGCCAGCAGCGACAACATCCCACGCAGTGGCCATGGGACGTGCTCGTAGCCGCTCCTAACCTTTGAGGAGATCAACGAGGAGCAAAGGGAACGAGAGTAGCTAGTATTACTGCTGTGGATTTTGGAGGGAAGGTGTGGATCTTGTTGCTGCGAAGAAGAAGAATAGTTGATGACAAAAGGTTAGGGTCGCCAACGCCAACCACCTTCAAAATTAGATGTAGAATGAGCGTACAAAATTACGTGCCCTTCCCATCCATTGGTCGGGACAGATCGGCGCCTAGCCACTTGATCATACAAAATTAGCGCAATAAGACAGATATAAAGACAAGAGCAGCTGAAGGCATAACCATTACTTTGACTATACAAACCAATCATCACATATAGCCAAGCGAGTGCTTCCATGGCTGCACCGTTTGCAGAGTGCCGACTCAATGGGTTATAACTTTGGATAGATGCAAGATGCCACATCCTTGCCCGAAATTCGCAGGGGCACACATGTGTGGGTGCACCCGCACAGCCTTGCTCGGTGGCCTGATTGCCTCGTGATCCGCAAAGTAGTTAGATCCCGCACAAGGGCATAATAAGTTTTAAGTTTTGAAATTTACGATTTTGCATGTGAATCTTCTGATTTTTTTTTTGCTCGCTTCTACCAAGTTTCAGAGATAAACTTTAAGCTGTATTTTTTTGTCGGACATAGGGACAAAAGTAATGACTGTACCAGTCGCTTGTACTAAGTTTTGAAAGTTAAACTTAACATATATTTTAAAATTCATAAAAATAAATTAAAAATGAATCTTATTTGTAAGCACTCGTCACGAGAAAAATGAATATGAAAACATAACTTAGACTCTTCGTTCCACAGATAAAAGATTGAAAATCTGAAGCCCCCGGACCTACCTGCGACAAATTCTCTCTCTTTCTCTCTCTCTCTCTCTCTCTCTCTCTCTCATCCACGCCGGCCATTAAGTTCAATTACGGTCAATAAATAAAATACAAAAATTCCAGCTACTAAGTTCAATTACAGCCAGTAAATAAAATATTAAAAATCCGGCTACTAAGTTCAATTATGGCCAATAACCCGAGCCCTATATCTAACGAAGTCTCTTTAACGTGGTTCAATTGAGTTTTTTGACAGCCAGACCGAGCCAATGGGTGGTCGCCACGCGCATTATTTTGGGACATGAGGTGGTACATTTTCATGTGCACGTACTCCCTCCGTCTAGGTGAGTAAGTCATCTTAGACTGTGCACCGTGATCAAGGAGGAAGGGAAAACGAGAAACGTTAATGTTTATTTGCTAATTAATAGTATTGCATGCAATGAACTAACCACTGCATGTCGTGTTTGATATCTCAAGTCATTAAAAGCATGCACACTCTTTATCTTTTATTGGTTGATATGTCAAGAAACAAGAAACGAGGTAGAAGTTAATGCACCACGCCTAAGTGTTTTGGGATTATTTGGTTTTTGTAAGATGACTTACACACCTAGACGGAGGGAGTATTACTGATGGGTAGATTTTTTGAACGTGTTTTTCTTTTCTCTGGATGTGCGTAGCAATTTAGCGTCCGTTTGGGTCAGTAGTATTTGTGTCTTGTGTCCTCTTCTGCCTGTCCGATTGACTGATTTATTTTTGAAAACTACTGGATTACAGCCGGATGCACACCGCTCGTTCGGCAGCCGGCTCGTTCGTGCGACATGCGTCGCCTGGGGCCCGCCCATGTGCCCATCTCTTCCTTCCTTATCTTCTCCCCACGCGCAACGGCAATCTCTCATTTCCCTTATCCTCTTTTTTCCCTGCTCATATGCTGCTCCGCGCTCCTCGCCATGACCAGGTGATGCAATCCCACGGAAACTGGCGAGGCTCCACCAGTGTTGTAAATGGCGCCGCCGCGCTGTGCGAGATAGCGGCTTGCTTCGGTGCGTGCCGCGAGGCGGAGCTGTAGGGACGACGGCACGTCGCCGTGCTGCGATGCGTGCTCAAAGCAGAGCTGCGGCAAGGACGCCACGGTGCAGCGAGCAGCGAGCAGCATTCCGGTGAGCCGGAGATGTTGCAACGACGTACGAAGAAGCATGATGGCAAGATGCTGCAAGGTCGGCGGCGACGGCGTGGGAAGCAACGGTGCTGCGACGAGGGGACTTGCAGCAGTGGTCGTCGACGAACCGCTGCAGCAACGCCAGCAAGGTAAAGCTGTGAGCCGATGCTGTGATGGGTGCTGCCGTGCTGCGAGCCGGTGTTGCGGTAGCATCTCGACTGCCATGACGGCTCAACTGCTGCGACGCTTTGCTGCAATGGCGGCTCGGGCTGCTCCGGCGATGCTGCGAGCCAGTGCTGCGGCGGTGGCGCCATGCTGCGAGCCCGTCGGTGCTTCAAGCCGGTGCTGTGACGGTGCCACCGCGCTGCGTGTCCACCAGAGTTTCTATGTGCTATGGTCGTGGTAGTGTAGAGAAGACAGAGGAAGGAGACCACGTAGCATTGACTTTCATCCACGGTTAAGGATGCCTAGATCGTACGGTCCAGGAGGTGGATGCTGTTTGCTTTTTCTACATCCGGATGGCGCCTAGCAGCCACCTTTATTTTTCCTGCATGCTTGCCGTGTCCTGCGCTAGATTTTGCGCTGTCTTCTACAGGTGTTGCCGCGTTGTTTTTCCGTCCTCACCGCCTTAATCGTTTTTTTTTCTAGAGATGCTCCTTCTGGACTCTTTGTTGTTTATTTGATTTTTCTTCTGTTGTTTCTCCGCCTTATAAATAGGCTCCTCTTCTGCCGTTTTAGTTTCATAATCTGGGCTTCATTTGAGCTGCCTTCAATTGTTCGTTCTTCCTCTTGTGGAAATGGCCCGCGCCGTGCAGGTCGTCCCCGCGGGGAGCGTGCCTCGGCTGTTGGTCGTCGTGGTGCCGGAGGTCACCATGATGGTCGCCGCGCTCAGCAGGGTGGGTCTGTATTTATGGTGGATTTGCAGTCATCGGGCCTTCATTTACTTCCTCCGGGTGGTGGTGCCGCTCGGTCTGCTGTGTAAGTTTGCTATATTGCTTTCGTTGCCTTACAAGTACAAGAGGAGGGGGGTACATATAGGTTGCTGGCGCAACAGGACTAGAGTCGTGGAGATGATTGTGTGCTTGATCGTGGGCCGATGGGAGGAGACCGAGTCCATCGGTCTAACACCCTCCCCCTCCCCCCCCCCCTGCAGTGTCAGCAGCGGCGTCGACGACGTTGAGACTGGAGCGGATGGCGATGAAGGATGCAGACGGCAGCCCCTTGGTGAAGATGTCAGCAAACTGCGCCGTGGTCGGTACATGAAGAACACGGACTTCACCTAAAGCTACCTTCTCTCTTACAAAGTGTATGTCTATCTCTATGTGTTTGGTTCTACGATGCTGAACAGGATTACATGACATATACACAGCGGACACATTATCACAATACACAATTGTAGCCTGTTGGACTGGGCGTCGGAGCTCGGTGAGGAGTTGGCGAAGCCATACTGTTTCAGCGACAGCGTGCGCAACAGAACGATACTCGGCCTCCGCAGATGACCTGGAAACAGTTAGTTGCCGCTTGGACGACCATGAAATCAGATTATCACCCAAGTAAACACGGTATCCCGACGTGGAGAGACGTGTATCCGGGCACCCCGCCCAGTCTGCATCAGAGTATGCGGTGAGAGACGTAGGTGAAGAGGGAGTGATCGTGAGGCCATAATCAAGTGTGCCTTTGAGATAACGAAGAACACGACGGACATGGTTCATATGCGGAACACGGGGATCATGCATGTGCAAGCACGCCTGCTGGACAGCGTAAGAGATATCAGGCCGAGTGAGAGTGATGTATTGAAGCGCGCCAGTGATGCTGCGGAAGAGAGTGGGGTCAGGAAGAGGGTCGCCAGTGGAGGACAGCTTGGCGCCGGTCTCGGCGGGTGTACGTGTGGGGTGACACTCGAGCATGCCGGCTTTGGATAGGAGGTCGATGGCGTACTGGCGCTGTGAGAGAAAGAGACCCCGAGAGGATCTGGAGACGGCGACGCCGAGGAAGTGATGGAGCGGACCAAGATCAGTCATGGAGAACTCGGTGCGGAGAGAAGAGATAATGTGAGAAAGAAAAGAGTCGGAGGAAGCGGTGAGAACGATATCGTCAACATACAAGAGTAAATAGGCAGTGTGCAAAGAGGAGTGGAAGATGAAGAGAGAGGAGTCAGAACGAGAAGGGACGAAGCCAGGCGCTGAATGAAAGAAGCGAAGCGCTGAAACCAAGCCCGCGGCGCCTGTTTGAGCCCGTAGAGGGATTTTTGAAGATGGCAGACGTGGTCGGGAAAGGAGGGGTCAGAAAAACCGAGAGGCTGACGACAGTAGACAGTCTCATTGAGAGAGCCATGCAAGAATGCGTTATTGACGTCGAGTTGGTGGATAGGCCACGAGGAAGAAACAACCAGGCTGAGGACGACGCGGATAGTACGAGGCTTGACCACCGGGGAGAAAGTTTCGTGAAAATCGACACCAGGCTGTTGGGAATCACCGCGACAGACCCAACGGGCCTTGTAACGAGCGAGGGACCCATCAAAATTGAACTTGTGAGGAAACACCCATTTTCCAGAGACCACATTAGCGCCGGAAGGACGAGGGAGGAGAGTCCAGGTATGATTGAGAAGGAGCACGCCATACTCGTCTTTCATGGCGCGAAACCAATGCGGGTCCAGGAGAGCAGCCTTGTAGGAAGAGGGAATAGGGGAGTGGGAGAGGCAGATGCGGTGAGGTTGAGACGATCAATCGGGCGCCCGAACCCTGCTTTGCTACGAGTACGCATGGAGTGCTCATTGTGAGGAATGGAGACGGGAACAGCGCGGGGAGGCAGCGGAATAGGTGAGGGCGATGAGTCGGGGGAAGAAGAATGGTGTGGGGTAGTTTGGTTGGTGCGGCTAGGTGTAGTAGCAGGGGAAGGCACGGGATGTGGGGATGCATGGGGGCCCGGTGACGCGATCGGCGAGAGAACCGCGTGATCGGCTGCATGGGAGGGCGCGGGATCCGAGAGATCCGCGGGACCGGGAGCGGAGGAGTGCGTGGACGCAGGATCCGAGAGATCCGTGGGGCCGGTAGCTGGGGGTTGGGTGGTCGCGGGATCCAAGAGATCCGTGGGTACGGCAGAGCGCATCGGAGTGGATTGGTGGGTGGGCGAATCAAAAGATTCGCTAGAGGGTGGGATTGCAGGGGGTAGTGGTGGGGTGGTGGGGCCCGATGGGACGGGGCCATGTAGGCCATGCACGTCGCGAACGGATGGGCGCGGCGAGGGGGACGTGCGAGTGGAGAGCGGGGCGGACAAATTGGGCGTCTGGTGGTTGGCAAAGGGAAAAGTAGCCTCATCAAAAATAACGTGACGGGAGAGAATGACGCGGCCCGAGGGAATGTGGAGGCAGCGGTAGCCTTTGTGAGAGTCAGAAAAACCGAGGAGAACACAGGGCAGCGACCGTGGGGCCAGTTTGTTGGGGGAGACGGCCGACATGTTAGGGTAACATAAACAGCCGAAGACAC
>NC_041381.1:278685-282735 GCF_002162155.2 Triticum dicoccoides | reverse complement strand
CGGCCCGAGGGAATGTGGAGGCAGCGGTAGCCTTTGTGAGTCAGAAAAACCGAGGAGAACACAGGGCAGCGACCGTGGGGCTAGTTTGTTGGGGGAGACGGCCGACATGTTAGGGTAACATAAACAGCCGAAGACACGAAGATCGGCGTAGTTCGGGGGGGCTAAGAAAAGAGAGTCATAAGGAGAGAAGCGGGGACATGTTTTGGTCGGTCGAACATTCAGTAGAAACGTGGCATGCCGAAGAGCTTCGACCCAATATTGAGCGGGCATGGATGCTTGTAGAAGAAGGGTTCGGAGGATGTCATTAATGGTTCGAAGAGAGCGCTCAGCTTTGCCATTCTGAGGCGAGGTGTAGGGGCACGAGAAGCGTAAGAGGATGCCATGGTGAAGAAAGAAATCACGGTTGCGGGTGTTATCGAACTCGCGGCCGTTGTCACATTGCAAGAAACGAATGGGGAGAGAAAAGTGAGTGTACACATAGCGTTGGAAATTGACAAATATGCTATGAACATCTGATTTGGCACGTAGAGGGAAGGTCCAGATAAAATGAGAGTAATCATCTAGAACAACAAGTTAATATTTGAAACCAGATACACTAGGAGTGGGAGACGTCCATAAGTCACAATGCAATAATTCAAAAGGAAAGGAACTACTAGTAGTAGATGCACTAAAGGGGAACCTAACATGCTTGCCCAATTGGCAGGCGTGACAGAGAGAGGCATCGTGCGGCTCGCGAGCGTGAGGAAGCTTGAACTCATCAAGAATAGTAGTCGTGGTCTCGCTGCTGGGATGGCCAAGACGACAGTGCCATAAGGTGACGGAGGCGATCATAGCATGAGGCGTGGGAGTGGGTGCACCATGGACAGTGTAGAGGTCACCGAAGCTATTGAACCGAGCCAGCTCCATCTTGGTTCGAAGATCCTTCACAGACAAGCCATAGGGGTCAAATTCAACCGAAACTTGATTGTCAATGGTAAAACGAGGAACGGATATGAGATTCTTAATGAGAGCAGGTGCAACGAGAACTTGGCGAAGAAGAAGAGGGGAACGAGAGGGAGAGAGATAGGAGGTACCGACGCCGGTGACAGGAACAGAAGAGCCGTCGCCAATGGTAGTAGAGGGAAACAAAACAGAAGGATGAATGGCAGAAAGAGAAGTACCAGATGCAGACATGTGGCAGGATGCACCAGAGTCGAAGATCCAGTCGTTACCTGTGTCCTGGGTGGTGAGAGAGTTCATGGCGGCGATGAAGGCGGCCTGATCCCAGGCCGGAGCGGTCGAGGTGGAGGCTAGGGCGGGCGGCGTCGGAGTTGATGAAGATGCGCCCGCGTTGCCGTGCTCCCAGGGTGATGGTGTGGGGAAGCCGTAGGGGTACATGAGCGGCGCGGGCGAGGCCGCCACTGCCTGGTACAGCGGCGCGTACGCCGCATATGCGTGCGGCGGAGGACGCGAGCCGAGGAGGCCGGGGGCGCCGGTCGAGGGACGAAGCCCGGGCGCCCATCCACCGCTGTAAGCCGGCGGAGCGCCATAAGGTGGCGGTGCGGACCACGGCATGGGCCACGCCTGCACCAGACAGGTCCACGGGTCTGCAGCGGGGTGCCAGGTGGTGGTGGCCGGAGGCGGAGGCGCGGCAGGTGGTGCTGAAGAAGTAGAAGCAGGCGCAACCGAGGAGGAAGAAGGGGCCGAGCTTGGCTTCGGGGGACGGTACACCGGGTTTTTGCCCTTGTAGTTGGGGCTGGGGCGCCATCCTAGAGGTGGTTGGACGGACGGAGACGGCAAAGGCGCCACCGCGGCCGCTGGTGGGGGAGCAGGGCGAGCCACAGCATGGAAGAGGCGCGTAGTGTTCGCCTTGCGCGCCTGGTTCTGCTCCTCCATCTGGAGCATCGAACGCGCCTCGGCAAGAGTCGGCAGTGGGCGCAGGAGCGGGATCAAGGTGGCCTGTTGAGCGAACCGCTCGTCAAGCCCGCCCATGAGAGCATGAAGGAGAGAGCGGTCGGCGACCACCTCGCCGAGCTCACGGAGTTCGTCGCCAATGGCCTTGATGCGCTGACAGAAGACGCCGACGGGTCAATCGCCCTGGGTGATGGTGCGGGGCTCAGTGTTGAGGGCGGAAATACGAGCGTTGCGGTTGTCTTGGAACAGCCGACGAAGCTCGGCCCAAATGTCGCGAGCGGTCGCGCCGTCGGTGACCACCAAGTTGAAGAGCTCGGTGGAGATGCGCGTGTACAGCCACTGGATGATGGCGAGGTCATCCTTGAGCCACCGAGGGTCTTGAGAGACGGGGGTGAATTGCCGGTGATGTGATGAAGAAGAGAGCAGCGGCCGAGGTGAATCTCGAACAAGTGGCGCCAATGGTAATAGTTGTGGCTATGGAGATCCAAGACGATGGGTATGAATGGTGTGATGTCTGTGATGGTGTCGCTGAAGGAAAGAGGGGGAGGGGTGAGGGTGGTTTGGCCGCCGGGAAGAGGAGGTGGGGGCAGAATGGCGGGGAGAGGATTTGTTGGCTGGCCGCCGGGAAGAGGAGGGGTTGGCGGGCCGCCGGAGGAGGGGAGGTTGGTTTGCCCTCCAGGGTTGGTCATGGCGATCGTGGAGGGGAGGAATCGGAACTGGTGTCTAATATCATGTAAGTTTGCTATATTGCTTTCGTTGCCTTACAAGTACAAGAGGAGGGGGGTACATATAGGTTGCTGGCGCAACAGGACTAGAGTCGTGGAGATGATCGTGTGCTTGATCGTGGGCCGATGGGAGGAGACCGAGTCCATCGGTCTAACATGCTGGGTCTGCATTCATGCCGGGTTCTCAATCGTCAGATCTTCAATTACTGCGTCGGGGTGTTCGTTCTGCCATGCATCGACTGGTTTGTTTATTTTTTTTTTCTTTTTCTAGTGTTCTACTGCTGCATGGTTCAGGTGTTTCGCTTCTGCAGGCTGTGTTCCTTCGACTGGTGGCTCTTCTGGCGGTGGTTCTATGCGGCGTAGAGAAGAGATTCGGCTTGGGAAACGTCCTGTTGATCATACTATTGGTTAGTACGTTTATTTTGTGGTTGCTTCGTTACTTACTGGTTACTGTTGGGATTGAACCTCATGAAAATGATGCGTTTTTTTTTGCAGCTGCCTCTTTTTGCCAGCCTGCGTGCTACGTGCCTCCTGTTGATCCTCGTGTCCTTTCGTCCAATGCATACCATGGTATTTTTTGGGGGTTTTTGATGTGACAGTTGTTTTAAATCTATATCTATGTCTATACTACTATATAGTGTATCAGTTTTGAGATGGATCGAGAGCTTCAGTCATAACCGTTGGTCTCCAAAATCCAAGGGCTAAGATCAGCCGGATTCGCCATGAACAATAGACTGGTGTTGCCTCTGCTGTGTTCTAGAATATTCACGTGGCCCTTCCAGGAAAAAAAAGGCCCATATGCGATGCCTCATGGGCTACATTTTACTGCTTGAGCGCATGACGACTTGAGCCCAGATAAGAAGGTTTGGGAGGAGAATGGGAAGAAAAAATAATAGATTAACATACAGGCTTTTTAAAGAACCTCCAGTATTTTAGATGTGAATGTACACTTTTTTGTATGAATATTAAAAACAATCGTGGGTGGAATTTCATTTATCAAAATCACTCCATTATATTTTTTTCAAGTCACACTCCAAAATCACTCCATTCTTTTAAGACGTGCATTGCACGTGCATACATACTAGTTTGATTAGTTGTATGGTTTGTGCGTTTTGCATGTGTCATAGTTTCTTCGGGATGTCGTGTTTCCCTTGCGCGTGTCCGGCCACGCTGGTGAATCGTGTGCCGCGTGTCGACGTGTGTGTCGTTAACGTGCATGACCTATGCATGTCTCTCCTGTGGCTACGTGCAGCCCCTAGCTGTATGGCCCTTGCATGTCTCTCGTGTGGCTACGTGCATGTCTCTCCTGTGGCTACGTGCAGCCCCTAGCTATATGGCCCTTGCATGTCTCTCGTGTGGCTACGTGCATGTCTCTCCTGTGGCTACGTGCAGCCCCTAGCTGTATGGCCCTTGCATGTCTCTACTGTGGCTA
>NC_041381.1:277720-278558 GCF_002162155.2 Triticum dicoccoides | reverse complement strand
AAGGCTTATGTGATGTGTATTACCGAGAGGGCCCAGAGATACCTCTCCGACAATCGGAGTGACAAATCCTAATCTCGAAATACGCCAACCCAGCATCGACCATTGGAGACACCTGTAGTACTCCTTTATAATCACCCAGTTACGTTGTGACGTTTGGTAGTACCCAAAGTGTTCCTCCGGTAAACGGGAGTTGCATAATCTCATAGTCATAGGAACATGTATAAGTCATGAAGAAAGCAATAGCAACATACTAAACGATCGGGTGCTAAGCTAATGGAATGGGTCATGTCAATCAGATCATTCTACTAATGATGTGACCTCGTTAATCAAATAACAACTCATTGTTCATGGTTAGGAAACATAACCATCTTTGATTAACGAGCTAGTCAAGTAGAGGCATACTAGTGACACTTTCTTTGTCTATGTATTCACACATTATTTTGTTTCCGGTAAATACAATTCTAGCATGAATAATAAACATTTATCATGATTATAAGGAAATAAATAATAACTTTATTATTTCCTAGGGCATATTTCCTTCAGTATGGCCCTTGCATGTCTCTCGTGTGGCTACGTGCATGTCTCTCCTGTGGCTACATGCATCCCCTAGCTGCATGGCCCTTGCATGTTTCTCCTGTGGCTACGTGCATGTCTCTCCTGTGACTACGTGCAGCCCCTAGCTATATGGCCATTGCATGTCTCTACTGTGGCTACGTGCATGTCTCTCCTATGGCTACGTGCATCCCCTAGCTGTATGGCCCTTGCATGTCTCTCCTGTGGCTACGTGCATGTCTCTCCTCTAACTACGTGCAGCCCCTAGCTGTATGGCCATTGCATG
>NC_041381.1:276306-276730 GCF_002162155.2 Triticum dicoccoides | reverse complement strand
TGGAATTTCATTTATCAAAATCACTCCATTATATTTTTTTCAAGTTACACTCCAAAATCACTCCATTCTTTTAAAACAATCGTATGGTTTGTGCGTTTTGCATGTGTCATAGTTTCTTCGGGATGTCGTGTTTCCCTTGCGCGTGTCCGGCCACGCTGGTGAATCGTGTGCCGCGTGTCGACGTGTGTGTCGTTAACGTGCATGACCTATGCATGTCTCTCCTGTGGCTACGTGCAGCCCCTAGCTGTATGGCCCTTGCATGTCTCTCGTGTGACTACGTGCATGTCTCTTCTGTGGCTACGTGCAGCCCCTAGCTGTATGGCCCTTGCATGTCTCTCGTGTGGCTATGTGCATGTCTCTCCTGTGGCTACGTGCAGCCCCTAGCTGTATGGCCCTTGCATGTCTCTCGTGTGGCTACGTGCAT
>NC_041381.1:275408-276139 GCF_002162155.2 Triticum dicoccoides | reverse complement strand
GTCTCTCCTGTGGCTATGTGCATGTCTCTTCTGTGGCTACGTGCAACCCCTAGCTGTATGGCCCTTGCATGTCTCTCGTGTGGCTACGTGCATGTCTCTCCTGTGGCTACGTGCAGCCCCTAGCTGTATGGCCCTTGCATGTCTCTCGTGTGGCTACGTGCATGTCTCTCCTGTGGCTACGTGCAGCCCCTAGCTGTATGTGTTGGGATTCGTAGTAATTTCAAAAAATTTCCTACGCACACGCAAGATCATGTGATGCATAGCAACGAGGGGAGAGTATTGTCTACGTACCCAACGCAGACCGACTGCGGAAGCGATGACACGACGTAGAGGAAGTAGTCGTACGTCTTCTCGATCCAACCGATCAAGCACCGAAACTACGGCACCTCCGAGTTCGAGCACACGTTCAGCTCGATGACGATCCCCGGACTCCGATCCAGCAAAGTGTCGGGGAAGAGTTCCGTCAGCACGACGGCGTGGTGACGATCTTGATGAACTACAGCAGCAGGGCTTCGCCTAAACTCCGCTACAGTATTATCGAGGAATATGGTGGCAGGGGGCACCGCACACGGCTAAGGAATAGATCACGTGGATCAACTTGTGTCAACTTGTGTGTCTTTGGGGTGCCTCTACCTCAGTATATAAAGGAGCCAAGGGGGGAGGGGGCGCCGGCCAAGAGAGAGAGGCGCAGGAGGAGTCCTACTCCTACCGGGAGTAGGACTCCCCCCCCC
>NC_041381.1:272853-275398 GCF_002162155.2 Triticum dicoccoides | reverse complement strand
CTGTATGGCCCTTGCATGTCTCTACTGTGGCTACGTGCATGTCTCTCCTGTGGCTACGTGCATCCCCTAGCTGTATGGTCCTTGCATGTCTCTCCTGTGGCTACGTGCATGTCTCTCCTGTGACTACGTGCAGCCCCTAGCTGTATGACCATTACATGTCTCTCCTGTGGCTACGTGCATGTCTCTCCTGTAACTACGTGCAGCCCCTAGCTTTATGGCCCTTGCATGTCTCTCCTGTGGCTACGTGCAGCCCCAGCTGTGGCCCACGCAAATGCAACCGAGGGTCCATGCATGCGCTCATATGTTCCTGAGTGCCTTGTTGACGTGTATGGCCCATGCACGTGTCCCCGTGTGTACGTGTGCTCCCACTGTGCATGTCTTAGTTCAGTATATGCTTATTTGTTTAAGGACAAATTATTTGCAGGGGAGTTCTCTGTCGTTGTTGGTTATGCTGATCGCGTGGTGGACGGTCTTTCGGTGTCCGTTGTGTCTGATGCTGCCTGTGTTAACGTTCCTCGTGTTGTGCGGCGTCCGCGAGTTGTTCCACATCGATACTCTGGGGTCTTTTTATCGACCAACCACTAGTAGAAAAAGGGTCGTTAGTCCTGGTTCATAAGGGCTTTTAGTCTCGGTTCCGGAACCGGGACTAAAAGGTTGTTACTAAAGCCTCTTCCTTTAGTCCCAGTTTGAACACGAACCGGGACTAAAGGCTCTTCACGTGGCTGCTGCCAACCGGTACTAAAAATCGATCGGCTGTTAGGATTGGGCCGGCCCGTTTAGGCGTTTCAACGTTCCCGGTTTTGGGAACCTTCTAGAGGTTTCCAGCAGGTTTTCTACGGTTTTGGGAAACTTCTAGAAGGTTCCTGAACACGCTTTTTTCTACTCTGTTTCTTTTTTATGTTTCTTCTTTCTTTTTCCTTTTTTTCTCTCCTTTTTTTGATTTTCAGTTTATTTCTTATTTGCTTCCAATTTTAAAAAATGTTCAGAAGCTCCAAAAAATGTCCTTATTTTCAAATTTTGTTCTTAATTTTAAAAAATGTTCCTGTTTCAAAAAGTCTATCAGGAATTTCATAAAATGTTTTTTTAAATATTGTTCACAATTTCAAAAAATGTTCCAAAGTTCAAAAAATGTTTCTGTTTATAAATTTTTTGTTCAGATTTTTAAAAAATGGTTATTATAAATAATTCATATATTTGAAAAAATTTCTCCTTTCAAAAATTTCCCTATTACAAATTTTGTTCACAAACTCAAAAAATGTTCGCATATTTGAAAAAAATGTTTGCATTTCAACAAAAGATCATTAGTAAAAAATATCCTGCTTTCAAAATTTTTTCACTAGTTCAAAAAATGTTCTTGATTTTCAAAAAAATGTTTGCATATTTCTAAACTAGTTCACCTTTAAAAAAATGATCATAAGTTCAAAAACATATCCTGTTTTCAAATTAATTCATAAATGCAAAAAATGTTCGTCATGTTCACTTCTCAAATTTTGTTCAGACTTTTATTTTTTGCTCACAAATGAATTTTTTTTTGTTTTTTATCCAAAATATTCCTTTTTCCCACATTTGTTCAAAATTCCAATAAGTTTCCGTTTTAAATTTGTTTGCAAATTCAAATATTGTTAACCAATTTGTTATCTTCAGAAAACGCTTAAATTTGTTTGCAAATCCAAATATTGTTAAAGGTAGCCTCGTTGGTTTCTGGAAAATGTTTCAGTTTTTATCTCCAATTCGTTAACTAATTTGGAAGTTTTTGCGTTTCACAAAACATTAGTTTTTTTTCGAAAAAAAATGTGCACGAAATTTCAAAAGTATATCGGATCTGCGCTGGCATTTTGTTCTTAAGGACTTGCGCTGCGTTACTACCTCTGAGGCTCGATAGCTCAACTGGTATTGTCGCTGAGTCTTTCCCCAGGTTTCCTGGGTTTGATCCCCAGCAAGTGTGCTTTTTTTTTTGAGCTACAGTATATGCGATCGCAGCCCGTCTGTACTTCATGGGCCGGCCCAACTGTGGACTCCCTGTGCGTTCGGGCGACAAACTGCCGCAGAGAGCCGCACATAGGATCTCCCATGGATAGATCCTCTCGTTGAAGGGAATAGCTCCTCGGTCAAGCAACTGGGCTGACCCATCCGCGAAATGCCAGAAATCGTTCTCTGGTTTCCAGAGAGATGACCGGCGTCTCTAGCCACTCTGCCCGTTTCCCGTTCGTGGTAACTAGTAGGGGTACGACCTAGTTGAGGCGATTCTAGCCAGTTTTCTCCCTTTTTTTCCCTTTTTCATTTTCTTTTGTTTATTTTCTTTTTTATTCTCCGGTTTTTTTTCTTCTTTTGCATTTGTTTCTTAGTTTTTTACATTTTACATTTTATTTGGTTTTGTTTTGTTTTTTTTTATTTTCACTTTTCTTTTAAAATTTATCAGCTTTTGATAATTCCAGATTCTTCGTTACTTTCTCAGATTCTTCATGGTTACTCCTGTCCATCTTCCAGCACCGATAGACCCAGTCACCAACTTGAATCTGCTACTCGTCAACACTGCTTCAGCATC
>NC_041381.1:237123-272843 GCF_002162155.2 Triticum dicoccoides | reverse complement strand
TGCATGTCTCTCGTGTGGCTACGTGCATGTCTCTCCTGTGGCTACGTGCATCCCCTAGCTGTATGGCCCTTGCATGTCTCTCCTGTGGCTACGTACATGTCTCTCCTGTGACTACGTGCAGCCCCTAGCTGTATGACCATTGCATGTCTCTCCTGTGGCTACCTGCATGTTTCTCCTGTGACTACGTGCAGCCCCTAGCTGTATGGCTCTTACATGTCTCTTCTGTGGCTACGTGCAGCCCCCAGTTGTGGCCCACGCAAATGCAACCGAGGGTCATGCATGCGCTCATATGTTCCTGAGTGCCTTGTTGACGTGTATGGCCCATGCACGTGTCCCCCGTGTGTGTACGTGTGCTTATTTGTTTAAGGACAAATTATTTGCAGGGGAGTTCTCTGTCGTTGTTGGTTATGCTGATCGCGTGGTGGACGGTCTTTGCGTGTCCGTTGTGTTCGATGCTGCCTGTGTTAACGTTCCACGTGTTGTGCGGCGTCCGCGAGTTGTTCCACATCGATACTCTGGGGTCTTCTTATAGTCCCGGTTCATAAGGGCTTGTAGTCCCGGTTCATAAGGGCTTTTAGTCCCGGTTCCGGAACCGGGACTAAAGGGTTGTTACTAAAGCCTCTTCCTTTAGTCCCGGTTTTAACACGAATCGGGACTAAAGACTCTTCACGTGGCCGCTGCTAACCGGTACTAAAGATCGATCGGCTGTTAGGATTGGGCCGGCCCGTTTAGGCGTTTCAACGTTCCCGGTTTTGGGAACCTTCTAGAGGTTTCTAGCCTGTTTTCTACGGTTTTGGGAAACTTCTAAAAAGTTCCTGAACACGCTTTTTTCTACTCTGTTTCTTTTTCATGTTTCTTCTTTCTTTTTCCTTTTTTTCTCTCCTTTTTTCGATTTTCAGTTTATTTCTTATTTGCTTCCAATTTTAAAAAATGTTCAGAAGCTCCAACAAATGTCCTTATTTTCAAATTTTGTTCTTAATTTTAAAAAATGTTCCTGTTTCAAAAAGTCTATCAGGAATTTCATAAAATGTTCTTTTTAAAATATTGTTCACAATTTCAAAAAATGTTCCAAAGTTCAAAAAATGTTTCTGTTTATAAATTTTTTGTTCAGATTTTTAAAAAATGGTTATTATAAATAATTCATATATTTGAAAAATTTTCTCCTTTCAAAAATTTCCCTGTTACAAATTTTGTTCACAAACTCAAAAAATGTTCGCATATTTGAAAAAAATGTTTGCCTTTCAACAAAAGATCATTAGTAAAAAATATCCTGCTTTCAAAATTTGTTCACTAGTTCAAAAAATGTTCTTGATTTTCAAAAAAATGTTTGCATATTTCTAAAAGAGTTCACCTTTAAAAAAATGTTCATAAGTTCAAAAACATATCCTGTTTTCAAATTAATTCATGAATGCAAAAAATGTTCGTCATGTTCACTTCTCAAATTTTGTTCAGACTTTTATTTTTTGCTCACAAATGATTTTTTTTTGTTTTTTATCCAAAATATTCCTTTTTCCAACATTTGTTCAAAATTCCAATAAGTTTCCGTTTTAAATTTGTTTGCAAATTCAAATATTGTTAACCAATTTGTTATCTTCAGAAAACGCTTAAATTTGTTTGCAAATCCAAATATTGTTAAAGGTAGCCTCGTTGGTTTCTGGAAAATGTTTCAGTTTTTATCTCCAATTCGTTAACTAATTTGGAAGTTTTTGCGTTTCACAAAACATTAGTTTTTTTTCAAAAAAAAATGTGCTTGAAATTTCAAAAGTATATGGATCCGCGCTGGCATTTTGTTCTTAAGGACTTGCGCTGCGTTACCACCTCTGAGGCTCGATAGCTCAACTGGTATTGTCGCTGAGTCTTTCCCCAGGTTTCCTGGGTTTGATCCCCAGCAAGTGTGCTTTTTTTTGAGCTACAGTATATGCGATCGCAGCCCGTCTGTACTTCATGGGCCGGCCCAACTGTGGACTCCCTATGCGTTCGGGCGACAAACTGCCGCAGAGAGCGGCACATAAGAGATCCCATGGATAGATCCTCTCGCTGAAGGGAATAGCTCCTCGGTCAAGCAACTGGGCTGACCCATCCGCGAAATGCCAGAAATCGTTCTCTGGTTTCCAGAGAGACGACCGGCGTCTCTAGCCACTCTGCCCGTTTCCCGTTCGTGGTAACTAGTAGGGGTACGACCTAGTTGAGGCGATTCTAGCCAGTTTTCTCCCTTTTTTTCCTTTTTCATTTTCTTTTTTTTATTTTCTTTTTTATTCTCCGGTTTTTTTTCTTCTTTTGCATTTGTTTCTTAGTTTTTTACATTTTACATTTTATTTGGTTTTGTTTTGTTTATTTTTTTTGATTTTCACTTTTCTTTTAAAATTTATCAGCTTTTGATAATTCCAGATTCTCCGTTACTTTCTCAGATTCTTCATGGTCAACTCCTGTCCATCTTCCAGCACCGATAAACCCAGTCACCAACTTGAATCTGGTACTCGTCAACACTGCTTCAGCATCCCTGTACACTTTGTCTGACCACATGTTTGACCACCAGTGCCCTGGTTTGGCATTGTGTCTCGTGCTTACCGCACGCCTCGCCGTTATCACCGCGTCGAGCCTCTGCTGTCCTGGTCGAGTCTCCCGGGTAGCTAGCCCCCACTGCCTCAACCCCCACTGCAGAGAACTGTCGATCATCACCGACCGATGCCGAATATCACATCTCTATCAGACCTTTGGTACCCAGTCCATCCACGTGTCTCTCGCCTTCCCGCTGAAATAGGCTACGATTCTCCGGATCCTTACGTCGTAGCCCCTCCATCAGCAGACTCCAACTCCACCTTCAACATGACTCCATGTAGCTGGCCGTCGACTTCAAGCTCTTATGTGTGCACTACGTTGAATCAACCCTGCAATTAGTGTACTTTTTTCAATTTCATGAAATGTTTCTCTAATTAGTGTACTTTTTTCAATAAACAAAAAACTAAGTTTTTTATCCTAAGACAAAGACCATCCCAGTAGGAAATAAATAAGGAAAAAATTGTTGGGGAACGTAGCGATAATTCAAAAAAATTCCTACGTGTCACCAAGATCAATCTAGGAGATGCTAGCAACGAGAGAGAGAGGAAGTGCATCTTCATACCCTTGAAGATCGCTTAGCGGAAGCATTACAAGAACGCGGTTGATGGAGTCGTACTCGCGACGATTCAAATCGCGGAAGATCCGATACAAGCGCCGAACAAACGGCGCCTCCGCATTCAACACACATATAGCCCGGGGACTTCTCCTCCTTCTTGATCCAGCAAGGGGAGAGGAGAAGTTGAGGGACAACTCCGGCAACACGACGACGTGGTGATGGAGCTCGTGGTTCCCCGGCAGGGCTTCACCAAGCACTACGGAGGAGGAGGAAGTGTAGGAGGGGGAGGGGCTGCGCCACGGGAAGGGTTGCGGCTGCCCTCCCACCCCTCACTATATATAGGGGAAAGGGGGGAGGAGGAGGCGCCCTAGGGTTTCCCTAGGGGGCGGCGGCTATGGCAGATTGGATCTCCCTAGGGAAACTCTAGGGAGACTTGCCCCCCAAGCCAAGCGAGGTGGAGGCTTGCCTCCCAAGCCAGGTGGAGGCGCCCCACCTCCCCAAGCAACGTGGGCAGGGTGTGGGGGCGCACAACCCCTTAGTGGGCTGGTTTGCCCCCTCCCCTTGGCCCATGAGGCCCTGCAACACTTGTCGGGGCCCCTGAAACACCTTTCGGTGATGCTGGCCATAGCCCGGTACCCTCGGAACACTTCCGAACTCCAATACCCTTCGTCCAATATATCGATCTTCACCTCCTGACCATTCCGGAGCTCTTCGTCACGTCTGCGATCTCATCCGGGACTCCGAACAGCATTCGGTAACCACATACTATTCCCATTACAACTCTAGCAAAACGAACCTTAAGTGTGTAGACCCTACGGGTTTGGGAACCATCCAGACATGACCGAGACACCTCTCTGGCCAATAACAAACAGCGGGATCTGGATACCCATGTTGGCTCCCACATGTTCCACGATGATCTCATTGGATGAACCACGATGTTGGGGATTCAATCAATCCCGTATACAATTCCCTTTGTCCATCGGTATGTTACTTGCCCGAGATTCGATCATCGGTATCCCTATACCTTGTTCAATCTCGTTATCGGCAAGTCTCTTTACTCGTTCCATAACACATGATCCCGTGACTAACTCCTTAGTCACACTGAGCTCATTATGATGATGCCTTACCGAGTGGTCCCAGAGATACCTCTCCGTCATACGGAGTGACAAATCCCAGTCTAGATTCGTGCCAACCCAACAGACACTTTTGGAGATACCTGTAGTGCATCTTTGTAGTCACCCAGTTACGTTGTGACGTTTGATACACCCAACGTATTCCTATGGTATCCGGGAGTTGCACAATCTCATGGTCTAAGGAACGATACTTGACATTAGAAAAGCTCTAGCAAACGAACTACACGATCTTGTGCTATGCTTAGGATTGGGTCTTGTCCATCACATCATTCTCCTAATGATGTGATCCCATTATCAACGACATCTAATGTCCATGGTCAGGAAACCACAACCATCTATTGATCAACGAGCTAGTCAACTAGAGGCTCACTTGGGACATGTTGTGGTCTATGTATCCACATATGTATTACGGTTTCCGGTTAATACAATTATAGCATGAATAATAGACAATTATCATTAACAAGGAAATATAATAATAACCATTTTATTATTGCCTCTAGGGCATATTTCCAACAGTCTCCCACTTGCACTAGAGTCAATAATCTAGTTCACATCACTATGTGATTGTAATGAATCCAACACCCATGGGGTTTGATCATATCTTGCTTGTGAGAGAGGTTTTTAGTCAACAGGTCTGAACCTTTCAGATTCGTGTGTGCTTTACAAAACTCTATGTCATCTTGTAGATGCAACTACCACGCGCCATTTGGAACTATTCCAAGTAACTGCTCTACTATACGAATCCGGTTTACTACTCAGAGTCATCCCGATTAGTGTCAAAGTTTGTATCGACGTAACCCTTTACGACAAACTCTTTTACCACCTCCATAATCGAGAAAAATTCCTTAGTCCACTAGTTACTAAGGATAACTTTGACCACTGTCATGTGATGCATTCCTGGATCACTCTTGTACCCCTTGACTGACTCATGGCAAGGCACACTTCAGGTGCCGTACACAGCACAACATACTGTAGAGCCTACATCTAAAAGCATAAGGGAAGATCTTCATCCTTTCTCTCTCTTCTGTCGTGGTCAGGTCTTGAGTCTTACTCAACACTCACACCTTATAACACATCCAAGAACTCCTTCTTTGCTGATCTATTTTGAACTCCTTCTAAATCTTGTCACGGTATGTATTCATTGGAAAGTACTATTAAGCGTTTTGATCTATCCTTATAGATCTTAATGCTAAATGTTCACGTAGCTTAATCTAGGTTTTCCATTAAAACACACTTTTCAAACAACCCTATATGCTTTCTGGAAATTCTACATCATTTCTGATCAACAATATGTCGACAACATATACTCATCAGAAATTCTATAATGCTCCCACTCACTTCTTTGGAAATACAAGTTTCTCATAAACTTTGTATAAAGCCAAATTTTTTGATCATTTCATCAAAGCGTATATTCCAACTCCGATATGCTTACCCCAGTCCTTAGAAGGATTGATGTAATTTTGCATACTTGTTAGCATCTTTTAGTTTGACAAAACCTTCTGGTTGTATCACATACAACCTTTTCTCAAGAAAATCATCGAGGAAACAATGATTTGACATCCCTATCTGCAAGATTTCATAAATAATGCAGTAACTGCTAATATAATTCCAATAGACTCTTAGCATCGCTACGAGTGAGAAAGTCTCATCGTATTCAACTCCTTGAACTTGTCAGAAAACATCTTAGCGACAAGTCGAGCTTTCTTAATGGTGACACTCACCATCATTGTCCGTCTTCCTTTTAAAATCCATCTGTACCCAACAGCCTTACGACCATCAAGTAGTTCTTTCAAAGTCTACACTTTGTTTTCATACATGGACCCTCTCTCGGATCTTATGGCCTTGAGCCATTTGTCGGAATCCGGGCCCACAATCGCTTCTCCGTAGCTCGTAAGTTTATTTTTGTCTAGCAACATGACCTCCAAGACGAGATTACTGTACCATTCTGGAGTAGTACGTGTCCTTGTCGACCTACGAGGTTTGGTAGTGACTTGATCCAAAGTTTCATGATCACTATCATCAGCTTCCACTTCAATTAGTGTAGGTGCCATAGGAACAACTTCCCGCGCCCTGCTATACACTGGTTGAAGTGATGGTTCAATAACCTCATCAAGTCTCCACCATCCTCCCACTCAATTCCTTCGAGAGAAACTTTTCCTCGAGAAAGGACCCGTTTCTAAAAAAATCACTTTTGCTTCCAGATCTGAGATAGGAGGTATACCAAACTGTTTTGGGTGTCCTATGAAGATGCATTTATCCGCTTTGGGTTTGAGCTTATCAGATTGAAACTTTTTCACATAAGCGTCGCAGCCCCAAACTTTTAAGAAACGACAGCTTAGGTTTCTCTAAACCATAATTCATACAGTGTCATCTCAACGGAATTACGTGGTGCCCTATTTAAAGTGGATGCAGTTGTCTCTAATGCCTAACCCATAAACGATAGTGGTAATTTGATAAGAGACATCATCACACTATGGTGTTCCATATCCATTAGGGTGCAGCTACGATGTTCGGACACACCATCACACTATGGTGTTCCAGGCAGCATTGGTTGTGAAACAATTTCCATAATATCTTAACTGTGTACCAAACTCGTGACTCAGATATTCATCTCTGTGATCATATCATAGACATTTTATCCTTTTGTCACAGCGATCTTCAACTTCACTCTGAAATTACTTGAACCTTTCAATAATTTAGACTTGTGTTTCATCAATTAAATATATTTAGTATCTACTCAAATCATCTGTGAAGTAAGAACATAATGATATCCATTGCGTGCCTCAGCACTCATTGGACTGCACATATCAAAATGTATTACTTTCAACAAGTTGCTTCCTTGAACATTTGAAAATTGTTGAACGAGTATTTGGAAAATGTTGAACAATTATTTGAAAGGTGTTGAACACATATTTGAAAAAAAGTACAAGTATTTGAAAAAAGGTTGATCATATATATATAAATGCTTAACAAGCATTTAAAAAAAATGTTGAACATGTATTTGCAAAAAATGTTGACAAGTATTTATAAAAATGTCGATCATGTACATATAAATGTTGAACAAGTATTTGATAAGTGTTGAGCAATTATTTAAAAAATTTGAACCAGCATTTGAAAAATGTTGAACACATATTTTAAAAAATGTTGTACAAAAATTTATAAAAGTATTGATCATGTATATAAAAATGTCGAACAAGTATTTGAAAAAATATTGACATGTATTTGAAAAAATGTTGAACAAGCATTTGAAGGGAAAACTGAAAGGAAACAAAAACCGGAGAGAAAAAAAACAAAAGAAAGCAAAAAATGGAAAAGTAAAACGAAAAAAAAGTGGAGAAGAAAAAAGAAAAAACTAAAAGAGAAAACTGATATTCATGGACATCTAATTTCCCCATATGCAAAATGGGTCGAATAGTGGGTCTAAGCCTCTAACAATAGGACCAACATGTGCAAGACTAAATTGTAAAAAACCTAAATATTAGAATGGTTCCTGCAACTCTGCACAATAATATGCTATTAGCGAAAGGACCATGCATGAGCAAACCTCGATGGTAAACCTCGGTGCCTCCCATTGTTTTCCTGCAACACATATAGTGAAGATCTTGATCAGGTTAACAAAGAATTGGCATACTATTAGTAAAATATGTTAATGAGAAATAAACATATTGCAGATCCAACAGATTAAGTCGAGACGCATGGAAAAGCCAGTTAACCTAACCAATCATGATAAACAACTTGGAAATAGAGCACTTATATATGTTTCTCGTGTATTGAGTACAACCAAATTCAATTTATTTCTCATATGCGTAACAATAGAAAATTGTACCCACAACAAATGAACATCAAATTGCAGAACTTCACCAAACGGTTCGCTGGACAACAGAACAAATGAACCAAAATAGTTTGCCGAGCACGACATTGCAAAATAGAACATATACTAGAAGATAAGATAGTTAATGAAACCAATAATGCTCGAGAAATGCTAGGAAATATAGCAATTGTTGGACTAAACTGTTAACTGAACATTACTTTTTAGAATATGAGATTGCATATTAACATTACAGAGGACAAATCACTAGAAGGCAGGGACGATGGCCTCGAGAAAACACCGAGAACTGTATTTTAAAGTAGACAACCGTCTGGCGGCATCGACGGTGGTCTCGAAGACGAGGTGCTCCTCCAAGATCTGGTGGTCGGCACGCATGGCAACCATCGCGACCTCATCCGCGCGCGGGGCCACAATTTGCTTCTTAGCTGCCAGATGCGGTTGAGCTCTGCTTGGTGTTGCTGATGTGTTGGTTTTTCCCTCCAAGTGTAAAGGGTGATGTAGTACAACGACGACAAGAATTCCCTCAGTTATGAAACCAAGGTATCGAACCAGTAGGAAGATCCACAAGACTATGTAAGCAGCACCTGCACACAAACAACAAATCCTCACAACCCAACACATGTAGGGGTTGTCAATCCCTCGTGGGTAAAATAATACGGTAAATAGATAGATTGATAGATGCAAATAAATTAACGACAAGAAAAATAAAACGTAGCAAGGTATTTTGGGTTTTTTTTAATATATACCTGAAAATAAAAGAGCAAATAAATTGGAAACATGAATAGCAAAATAGATCTTGAAAGTAAATTATGAGAGATAGACCTGGGGGCGTAGGTTTCACTAGTGGCTTCTCTCGAGAAAATAGCATACAGTGGGTATATAAATTACTGTTGGGCAATTGATAGAAGAGCAAATAATTATGAAAATATCCAAGAAAATGATCATGTATATAGACATCACATCCAAGATTAGTAGATTGTCTCCTTCCTGCATCTACTACTATTACTCCACACATCGACCGCTATCCAGAATGCATCTAGTGTATTAAGTTAATGAAAAACGAAGTAATGCTTTAAAAACGATGACATGATGTAGATAAGATCTATTCATGTAGGAATAGACCCATCGTTTTATCCTTAATAGAAATGATACATGTGTATCGTGTCTCCTTCTGTCACTGAGATTGAGCACCGCAAGGTCGAACCCATCATAAAGCACCTCTTCCCATTGCAAGATAGATCAATAAAGTTGGCCAAACATAACCAAAATATCAGAGAAGAAATACGAGGCTATAATAATCAAGTATGGATATAATTTCATAGATCTGATCATAAACTCATAGTTCATCGGATCCCAGCAAACACATCATAAAAAGAGTTACATCACATAGATCTCCGAAAGACCATTGTATTGAAGATCAAAATGAGAGAGAAAGCCATCTAGCTACTGCCTACGGACCCGTGGGTCTGATATGAACTACTCACGCATCATCGGAGGAGCACCAATGAGGATGTTGAAACCCTCCATGATCGTGTTCCTCTCCGGCAGTGTGCCGGAACGGGATCTAAATTTGATCTCGTGGCTTCTGGAACTTGCGGCGGCTGAAACAAATTTTCGTCGACTCCCCTAGGGTTTCTAGAATATTTGGGTATTTATGGAGTCAAGAGGTGGTGGAGGGGAGTCCGGAGGCTCCCACTAATCACCAGGGTGCGCCAGGGGCCCAGGGCGCACCCTGATGCCTAGTGGGCCACCTGGGCCTCCTCTGGTGAGCTTTCTTGGTTCCCAAGCTTTCTTCTGGTGCAAACAAAGTCTCCAAAATGTTTCGTGGCATTTGGACTCCATTTAATATTGATTTTCTGTGAAGAAAAAAACAAGCAAAAAACAACAACTGGCACTGTGCACTATGTCAATAGGTTAGTCCCAAAAAATGATATAAAGTTGCTATAAAATGATTGTAAGACATCCAAAAATGATAATATAACATCATGGAATAATAAAAATTAATATATACTTTGGAGACGTATAAAGCTCCTCGCTATACTGCGTGCAAAATGTTTGTGGGTGGCGCTTAATTGGAGAACGGGGGCAGTGATTTGGGCAGAAGGTGTCGCGCCGTCGGTCGAGGCATGTGCGACGGAGAAGGAGGAGGATGATGGGGGTGGGGTCTGTATTACCTGACCATATCGACGAGGCCATGCGGCAAGAGGAAGGGCCGCCGGCAAGGAGGACGTGCTGCATGAAGAAGGATCACTTGGGAGGAGGAGGCGCTGCAAGAAGAAGGGTCGCGGGCGAGGAGGCAACGCTGCCAGTAAGCAGCAGTGATGGTTTTGAACTTGGAAAGCAAAGAGGAACAGTGGAAATGTGGCTTTTGGTCGGGGAGGGGGGACTAGATATTTCTGCGGTGGCAGAAAATTGTGATTCAAGCGCGGGCGGTGGACTATAGACGAGAAAGCTTCCTGCGTAAGCGAGAAAAGAGAGTGCGCCAAGATATTTTATATAGCATCCCACACGATTCTTGCTAGTAAACTATTCGTGTTGTGCTTGATTTTTTCATTCCGATTTGAAAGACAAAATGGTGTTACGAAGGGAGAGGACAGTGTTTGAATTGCTTGAGCATTATTACACAGTGAACATGCAACTATATGAGTGTCGTGTTAAATTTTGTAATTATTTCGGGCTCATTTGGCCTTTTTATACATTAATTGAGCTTATAGGCATTTAATATGCATAATTAAAATTTGAACTACATGCACATGCTCTAGTGCACCAAAGTTTCCTGAAAAATCACATGTGTGTCTTTTGGTGAATTTGTAGGTCCCATCCAAGAAATGAGAATGAAATTCAAACATCTGGCGTCGTGGCTCGGCCGGAAACATTGAGAAGCTTGGTCTTTAAATTCCTCTAATCCAAAACTCGCGTGAATATCCTAAAACTTGGCATGGTGTCATGACAAGGCACCAACATGTTGTGGTAGAAAATTTGGCCGAATTGGGACAAGTTTTGGTATAAGCTTCTTGTAAACCGGAGCTTCTTTTGAGAAGGCTCGTGGTTTCGAGAGGGAACGTGTCACCTTTTGTACGAAACAACATACGCTGTCCTACCCCTTTTATTTTTTTATTGTGGCAAGATAGAACTATATGAGTGTCGTGTTAAAATTTGAAATTATTCCGGGTTCATTTTGTTTTTTTACACATTAATTAGTTTCGCGGCATTTAATGTGCATCATTTAAATTTGAACTACAAGCCCATCCTCTAGTGCACCAATGTTGGTTCAAAAATCACATGCGTGTCTTTGGGTGAATTTATAGGTCCCATGCAAGAAATGAGAGTGAAATTCAAACATCTGGGCGTCGTGGCTCGGCGGGAAACATTAAGAAGCTTGGTTTTAATTTTTTTGTAAATTCAAAACTCGTCTGAAAATCATGAAAATTAGCATGGTGTCATGAATGGCACCAACATGCTACGGTAAATAATTTGGCCTAATTGGGACAAAGTTTTGGTTTAAACTTCTTGCAAATCGGAGCTTCTCTCGAGAAGCCTCGTGGTTCATAGAGGGAACATGTCACCTTTGTGTGCGAAACGACATATGATGCCTCCTCCCTCTCTTAATTTTTTTACAGAGGCAACATAGAACTATATGAGTGTCGTGTTAAAATTTGGAACTATTCCGGGTTCATTTGCCTTTTTATAAATTAATTGAGTTTCGGGGCATTTAATATGCATAATTCAAATTTGAACTACAAGCACATGCTCTAGTGCACCAAGATTGGTTTCAAAATACATGTGTGTCTTTGGGTGGATTTATAGGTCCCATGCAAAAAATAAGAATGAAATTCAAACATCTCAGCATCGTGGCTCGGGATTAGATCATAAGTGGGTTTACGGGATTAGCCGGGGCCCTGTTTAGATCCCTAGGTGCACAGGTTGATGACTAATGCTATTAACTCTTGAACAAAAAAAAACAGTGATTTATTACTCGATCCATGCTTCTCAAACTTTTGTTCTGATTACTCATCTTCGTACAAACTTGTTAAACAATCGTACCGGGTGTACTAAACTTGTTAAACCTCGCTTTCATCATTTCAACTCGCTTGCGTACTGCCTAGATGGAAAATGATGCACGCAAGTTGCAGAATCAGACTTACAGTCCTTTAAATAGTACATTCAACAGTTGATTAATCTAGTGAAAGCGAGCTAGGGAACATTGACTAGCACTTCCTTCGTTCCAAATTACTCGTCGCTGAAAATGGATATATCTAAAACTAAAATACATCTAGATACATCTAAAACTGAAATACATCTAGATACATCTATACATGCGATAAGTAATTCGGAACGGAGGAAGTATCAAATAACAACATACAAAAGCAACCGGTGTGTATAGGCCACCGAAGATTTGTGGACAACGTGGTCGCTCGCGAGGCCACGCAGGTAACAGTGGCGAGCCTTTGCGCCACGGCGCCTCCACTGCCAGCCAGCCACAACACCGCCACGGCGCCACTCCCCGGACGTCATCTGGTGGTGCTATGTGATGGCGCTTTGTCTTACGCCAGCGAGAGATTGAGAGTGATCACTCGTAGGTAGCTAGGGCTCTCAGGACCAACATATAACGTCACCTGTTAATTGGCCCAGCAACTAGTGTTAACCTGGGCTTGGATCAAGCTATAATGAATCTGTAACCCGTCCCTTGATCTCACACACCTTTCAATTGAACAGATCTATCGATCGAGAGGATGGGGAAGGCGCCTTGCTGCGAGAAGGTGGGGCTGAAGCGAGGAAAGTGGACGGCGAAGGAGGATGACACTCTCGCAAAATACATAGCTGGGCACGGCGAGGGTTCATGGAGGTCTCTGCCCAAAAATGCGGGTAAATATGGCGTAAGCTGTTTTGCTTGTTCACAGTAGCTACTTAATTAGTTGAATATTCAAGATCAGACAGACTACTTAACTAGCTATACCTTCATGACTAACATGAGGGAGTGCTACAAATATGTTAATATGTTCCAGCTTCCCATTGTATTAATACTGCAGGGCTACTAAGGTGTGGCAAGAGCTGCAGGCTACGGTGGGTCAACTACCTGAGGGACGGGGTGAGGAGGGGCAACTTCTCTAAGGAGGAAGACGATCTCATCGTCAAGCTCCATGCTACATTAGGCAACAGGTACGGGCCTTGGATTACTCCACCATTAATATATATATGACCCACGCGACGCTATGCTCGCAAGAAGATGTGTTGGCCTACTATTTTCGATTTTTTGTTCAAAAGGACCCCCTGGCCAACAGAATTGCCAAAAAAGACCACATGTCAAAAACATTGTCAAAAAGGACCCCCTCGCTAGTGGCGGCAGGCGCGGCAGGCGACACGTGGCGCCTGCCGCCACGCCAGGAGGCGGCGGGCCCTGCCGCCACCGCAGGAGGCGGCCGCGCGGGATATAACCGTTTGTGCACAGTGCGTCGAGCCGGGACGGAACGGCCAGGCCTGGTGGGCCATGCCGCCACCCAGCGAGGCGGCCTCTGTTGCCGCTGTCGGGCGCGGGCCGACAACCTGTGATGCTCGCGGGCCCCGCTTGTGGGCCAGGCCGCCACTACAGCAGGCGGCGACCCTGTTGCTGCACGCGCGACAATGACGCAAACGGCGCTGATTCCGGTGGGCGCAGATTTTCACAGGCGCTGCTTTTCCCCAGTTCCTTGTTTTGCTTTCTGCCACAAGTTTCGATGATCCAGAATCGGATTCCCGCCTAAACTTTGTAGTACTAATTGCTACGTAGACGATACTGATTAAAGCAGTGCGTGATTCTCGCTTTCGTCTATTTCTCCAGCCGAAGCGACAGCACTCAGGCATGCTGTTTTCAATGCGTGTTTTCCTGCCGCACACTCGAGAGCGCTGTTGGTGCTGCGTGTGATGAGACACCGCGATGCTGGAATCCGATGCCACGGTAGGTGAGTTCTGGCTAGTTCTGTCGACAATACAGTGGTCCTCTTCTTTTTAAACGCACATCCGCGGCTCCGTGTGCATACACTCTCTCTCCCGCATATCTTTGGTTGCCTTCTCTACCTCTTTGCTCTCTCTAAGCGCATACACAGACAGAAAGGAAAACTTGGTAGCCACTTTTACTCGTGATTTTGGTCGATTTGGAGTTGGATTTCGAAGATGATGAAGTTGAAGAAAAGATAGATTAAGGTAAGATCTATCCATTTTTGTTGGTTTCGTTCACATGCATGATGTTTTTGTTCTGTTTGATTAGTTCCTAAGTGTGTATTCTCTGTTGTTTTAGGCATAATTTTAGCACTTGAAGGAGTCATTTGGAGTCATTTAGAGCTTGAGGAGTAGGATTTGCATTGCGAAAGTGAACTACGAAGTTGAAGATCAAGGTATGAGCTTTGCAATACGTGTAATTTTTTGTGCATGCACGATGGTAATTAGTTAGTCTTTTAGCCCGTCATTAGCTATGCGATGTTAGTGCGTAGAGGTTAGAAATAATTTCAGACGACAAATACAACATTTATAATATTTTTCTAGAAGAGTAGATTGAACATGTTATATCTATGTTAGGTGCATTCATTAGTATTGACATGCGAGAAATCTTAATACGGTAATTAGGAAAAAAAAACTTGTACAGTAATTGTTCATTGCATGTGGTATGTTATTTCATGTGGTATGTTTATTAATAAGTCTATAGTTAGGAAGCGTAGGTCTACTTTGATATGTCGCAATAATCTAAATTTTATATGTTAAGATTATGTGCTAATGTACTTGATGATGTATGTAATTAGATAAAATAAATCATCTTAGTAGCAAACAAGAAGGAGATGACGTGATTGAAGAAATTGTGTTTCTATCTTCGCTGTCCCTTTTGAGGTGATGACCACATACATGCAAGTGCTATTTTCATACTTTTGATAGCAGAAAGAAAAATCCGTGTGTAATATTGATGTTCATGTGATAATAGATTGACTCAGTTCATATAGTACTGACGACGGAAATTTATTCGAACTATTTGGACTCTTAATTGCATTCGCAAGCACATCCATATTGAAGCTAAGGTATACAATGACACCGTAATTTTGTTAATATTTTTTATATTGATATATTATTGTGAATAATGTGCATGCCGCTGCAAATATTATTATTTGTAAATAAATGATTGCTATCGTATGCTATGAAAAAATTATATAAAGCCGGAAGAAATTAAATGTTTTACTCATATGACATTAAAATGTTATTATTGTACTGTTATGTTTAGTGGCTGTTGTAAGAAAATTAATTTTTACTAATAGTCATTTTTACTCTTGTAGACGAGTTTGAGAAAAAAATAGATCTTTAAATACACTTTAACCAAACCCTTAAAGTCTACGCAAATGATTCTAGAAACAAACCGAATATTTGTAACAAAAATACGGTTATTATTTTAGTCGTATGATATGTAAATGTTGTCATCATTACTAAATGTTCAGTTACTAACTATTTGAAATGTAAAAAATGTATGGTGGTTAGGTACTATGGAAAATTTAGTAGTGTACTATGGGAACCTCTTACGCGACGGTCCTTTCGGGGTGGATGTGTCCTTGTGCGAGTCGACTACAATTGTAGTGAGAGACATGGTCAACGTGGGTTACGCAGCAGTTAGAAGGTGCATCCGAGTGGTGTTTGGCCCAGGGATGCAGGGAAAAAAAATGACAATGGAGGCCTTCGTCGTTGACGGAGGAAATGATGGGACAGTTGCCCGTTGGGGTTTGCGGCCTGTCACAGGTGATCGGTCGTGGGGGTCGTACATGAGGTTTGCAAGCAATCCCAATAACTCAATGTATGGTCAGCCGATGGTGTATGTGGAGTTCATTTCAGTCACTAATGTTGCCGGATGTAGTAGCAGGGGTGGTGAGGTCGAGTTGGCCATCACATCAGCCCCTAGCATCAGTTGGCCATCATTTCAGTCTCTTTGTATTTTTTAAGTTAATTTTGATTTGCATTTGTATTTCTGTCTTCCTCGTAATTTATATTTATATGTTTGTGTGCAGGTTATGGGTGAAGTGCCAGTGCTTTTGCAGGGGCCCCATGATGCCGGCCACCATTGCCACCTATTTTTGAAACCAAATACTAAGCATGATTATCGGCCTTTCAGACTTCGAACCATAAAGAAAACATGGCCAATACACAATCATTTCCTTGCTCACCTTGACGCTTATGGACTACAAGGTTTTGCTATGCTCACATCATGCGACAACCAAGTACGTTCGGACCCATCCCTTTTGACATCCCTCGTTGACCGGTGGAGACCTGAAACCCACACCTTTCACTTTTGTTTTGGGGAGCTTGCACCTACACTGAAAGATGTTTCTATGATCACTGCTCTACCAATTAGAGGTGAGCCGGTAGCCTCTCCACGAGTGTCTTCATCTTGGGCATTAGATATAGCAGCCCGTCTTGGGATGGAAATGCCAGAATCACAATGTTCTGGTAACCCTCGGGGCATCCCACTCGTCTGGCTTCATGATAACTTTCTTAATTTATCTAGCTTCGCCAATGAGGAGACGAGAAAAAGACATTTGTTTGCGTATTTGCTGTGGCTCCTCGGAAATCTATTTCCAAATTCACATGGGGACGTTGTTGTCCCTGGTCTCATCTACATTGCAGAGAATATGGTAGATGAACCTTTACCCGAGCAGCCAAAATACAGCTTCGGTTCTGCCATGCTATCTCATACATACAGAGGCTTGTGTGATGCCACGCAAAAAACCTCTTTCACAGAAAAAGCTCCATTACTTTGTGTCGCCTATGAGTTTCTACAGTTATGATCCTGGGAATACCTCCCTGTAGGACGACCTCGTATAGTACAACCCATATACCCATACGACTTTGGCGAGGGTGCTAGCGCAACTATGGCCACCAGGTGGACAAAGGCACGGAAACGTTGGTCTCCAGATATTGCGAAAAATTGTTACCCTATGTACCACCAGCAGTTTGAGATACTTGATGAGGCAGAAGTCACATGGAACCCGTGGACTCAGGACCAGCTAAAAATGGTCTTTGATGCTCGACACTTCACACCAGACATGTTGACCGATAGTGCATTCTGGCTGACTCGCTGCAACTTATTGTTCCTGTGGTGTGTTGAACCTTACAACCCAGAGCGTGTAATGAGACAGTTCGGTCTCTATCAAGAAATTCTACCACCTTTTCCCAGACGTATCGACGAGGAAACACATAAGTAAGATGTGACATCCCTAAATAGTTAATGTCATTTTTAATTTACTAAACTCACACTTTGTTACATAATTTGCAGGCTAAAAAATATGGGCAGGGGTTGGAGTTTATACGATTGGAGGGAAGAGAACAGTGAATGGGTACACAAGTGGGAAAATGAAGCGCTAGCAGATATAGTGCGTTAACTTAGGTATATTTTATGTACATTATTTTTTTACGATGATCATACGATGCGTGAAGATGCTTTGCTTTCATCACAACGGTTTATGTAATTATTTAATTTCGCAGACCGTACGATGGAAGTACAGATCAAGCGTACAAGCAGTGGTACTGCATGAACACACGTGCTAGCCTGGCCAGTCAGGCAGCTACTATACCAACACATCTCACACAAGAGGAGCAGGCGCGGAGACATGTTGAGTTGCATGCAGCTTACTATCGTGACCACCTGGTAATCACTTGTAACTCTTTTAGGTCCATCATTTCATAATCATTTGAACTAAATAACATCCAAATATTGTTCAGCTTGAAAATGTCAACGAAGTAGGGCAGATGGCTACGGATAGCATGCCGGCCCAGGGCCCATATCGCAAGACATTCTAGAAACTTTTGCAACAATTCATGGCAAAGAAGTTCAGATGCGGTAGAGGCGACGACATTGCCACTGGAGCATACATGCCGGTAGCAAGGTCAGCCAGACCGAGTGCGGCACCGTCGTCCAGACCGAGCGAGGCGCGTATGAGCCATGAGCAATGGGGGGAGGGTCCGAGTACTAGAACGACATTGCCACGACATGACTCATCTCTGCCGCTGCATCGCTCTTCTTCGATGCAGCTTCGTCAGGGGCAGACATCTCAGGACCATGGCACGGGCTTGGATTCGATGCCCGAGCAATTTCTTTCCCCTAACCCATATGCGTACACAGGATATGATGCATACACCCAAGGTGAGGGATCTCAGCCGTATCTCTCCACGCGAGGGATCCCCATGCCCGAGGAGACTCGTGTACCAGATTTAAACCAGCACCACGTACAATGGCCAGACAGTATAGGAGAGGGATATGCTCAGGTAGTCATGTTTACATTTCAATGCATTTACAATGATATCATATATTATCCTCTAACAGTTTGTTTAAAATGTTTCTATGTGCAGGACACACCTGATGTTAATTGGGGCGATGAGAACACCCAACGCGGCGTCAACACATGCCTCCGGGGAGCATCACGTGATCATGGCGTCAACACAGGCCTCCGGGGAGCATCACATGATCTTGGCAACACGGTTACGTCATTAGTTACAGAGTTCTTCAGAGGGGACGTTATTGGCCCATCTTTTATCCCCCCGGAGTCACAACCATACGCCTACAATTACGCTTCAGGTTCGCAACAAGGATTCGCGACTCCACCACCTACGCAGGACTCGCAGACACATGAAGCCGAATTGGAGTACGGCCGCGGTCTTCGTGTGCCCCGGCCACCTAATCGCTTGTCGCCTTCCGGTCGTAAGGAAAGGCCAGGTGGTCGTCGTTAAGTAGGGTGATTCATCTATGCACGTGCGCGACCCATTGTATCTACATATGTGTGTATCAGACTTTTCAATTTGAACATCTATGTATGCTGAAATAAAAATGCACCAGTCAGGAACAATTTTTCCCGCCTATATCTTCCGCCATACTATCCCGCTCCACTCTTTTGCTTATGTTAGGCCGAAATAATTTGTTTTTAAATTTTGGCTGATGAATACTGTGCAACCATTGCCCGTCTTAGACATTGAAAAAAAAAATATTTTCAAGCAACGCTTTCCCCTCAATATTTTCCCGCAAACGCTTTCCCTCCATATGTTCCGCCACCCGTTTCCCGCCAACCCCTTCCCGCCATATCTTCCTGCCACCCGTTTCCTGCCATATGTTCCCGCCAACCCTTTCCCTCCATACCGCTGTCGTTCTTTCCCGCCATTTTCTCCTCTTTACCTATAAAACCCCCTTCAGACGGAGGTGGATAAGCATTCGAGTGTAGTGTAGTCGAGATGTCCCATTATCCTTTCGATCGTAGTTTTCACCCTGGGATGAGTAGCACTCTGCTGAGGCTAGCTACCAATTTCAAGATGGACAATAGGATAGTTCAATGGGACGATCTCACCGGTAGTGACACCATAATGAATGAGTTGGCTCACCAATTACGTAGGTCTGGGTGGCCTGAAAGGACCTATGAGGAGGTACGTAAAGAACTTCTTAGGTTGGATGCAAGGTGGAAGAAGGTTGTGGAGCCGAAGAGTGAAACTTTTAGAAGGACTGCAGAAAACCATCCATTTTTATGGACTGAGGAGAGCGAGGACGAAGATGATATCTTCATGCCACCGCTTCCGGGTTCTGCATCGTCAAAGGGCAAGAGTTCTGCATCGTCCAAGGGCAAGAGTACTGCATCCTCGAAGGGCAAGAGTTCTTCATCGTCCAAGGGTAAGAGTTCTGCATCCTCGAAGGGCAAGAGTTCTGCATCGACGGAGGATGACGATGATGCCTTCATGTAGTTTTTAAGCTGTATTCCAGTTGTACCGTTTAATTTAGATGTACTTGCATTATTAGTTTGTACTCTCTTATTGTAAGGCATTATGTTCTATCTTAATTTCATTTTATAGTTGTTGCACGATGCTCGATAATTAGTGGAGGCAAAGAAAATGCCACTACTTTATTCTAAAACTATATATTTTTTCCATCACGACAAGGTACAACTGAAAATAAGATACAACACGACAAGGTACAACTGAAAATAAGATACATCGTAGAATTTATGGTATCGAGCCTGATGAAGAAGGCTCAGCTGGACTACGCCTTACCACAAGGGGCTCCGTCACAACCTGTAGTTAGAGCGTGGACACGGACAGTCGCACACACTTAAACTCGGTTGGGTGGAAGAGATTCCTCGATGGCAAAAATCTTCGTGTTGGACAGCCCATCCTAATTACTATCAGGAACACCAACCGCCCAGGCTTGAGGATGATGATCGTCATCGATATCATCTAGAACTACATATGTGTGTGTTGCTATGTCATCTAGAATTACATATGATGATCGTCGTCGATATCATCTAGAACTACATATAATGATCGTCGTCGACATCATCTAGAACTACATATGATGATCGTCATTGATATGACCTTGTACTTCTTGAGGATGCATGATGACTATACATGAAATTGTTATCTAGTACTCCCTTCGTTCCAATTTACTCGTCGTGGTTTGGACTAAAACCACGACGAGTAATTTGGAACGGAGGGAGTACTACCTAGTACTTATAATGGTTTATGAATTTGATATCTAGTAGTACCTACTATCTGAAAATTGCAGTTTATTGAAATCGAAAGGGGTAGGAAGCGGGGGGAAATGATGAAAGATATAGCAGTAGCGAGGGACTAGGAAATCGCTACAGCTAACTAATAGTAGCGTGTTCTATAAAAGCGCCGCTGATATCGTCAACAGTAGTAGCGCGGGTGTGGACAGCGATACTACTAACAGTTAGCTGTAGTACCTTATTAGTAGCGCGGCCTCCCGCGCTGCTGCTAGCTTCAAAACCCGCGCTACTACTAGGGTTTTCCCTAGTAGTGTATGAAAGTGCAGAAATGATAATGATCTTTAATTTAAAAAATTACTAATTTTTTGCAGGTACTGCATGAATCCATACGTGGTCGTTACTCACTCATACAGACTGCATGGAGTTTTTGGTTGCTGGGTGCCATGGGATATCTTTAATCGGTTTGGATGGCAGTCTACTAATATGATGGGTGTTTAGTTACTCAGTCCTATGATTTGTCGGTTGTGACATGCAGTTTTTTCAGTTTTTCAGGCTGATTGTTGCTCCTTTGGCCAGCTCTACTAGATTGCAGACTTCGTTTTACTTTCTTTCACATTAATAAAATGGCCACATGCACCATTATGCAGAGCCTGCAGATATCTTCCTTCTCCAAAAAACACTGCACGTTCAGGATGGCTGCGTGTAAAAGGACGGCTTTAAAGCGTCTCCACTCTCCCCCCTCCCCCGCCCCCCCCCTCCCAAACAGCCGCTTCACGCATCTTTTTTATCGTTGGCTCTCAAAAATCGGCCTAGTCATGCCCCCTAGAGCCCAAATTTTGTCAGTTAGGGCCGAAATTGGATCCAGCAAACCCAAGCCAAACCCGGCGCGCTTGGGGCGCGGGAAACAAATTTGGCACGAAAACTGGTGGACCCTCCTCGTCAGCAGGTAGGCGTCGCCGAGAATCTTCGTCGTCCTCATCGCCTCGTTTTCTCGCAGGAATCAATGGGAAGGCTGCCGCCAGTCAGCCTTTCATTGATTTACAGGGCAGCACAGTGAAGGCGCGGCACCGAGCGTCCCGCCCCCTTCCGCCACGTGTCCACACTACTGCTGCCCGCTCGCCGCCCACTTGCCGCTATAAAAGCCACCCCTCCCCGCTGATTGCCGCACACATGCTCGTTGCAACCTCTCTCTCTCTCTCTCTCGCCGCCGAGTCCTCTCTCCTTCGACGCTCTCCCCCGTCTCTCTCCATCTCAAGCCGCGACACCATGGTCGAGGGCTTCCCCTGCGACGGAGCGATGGCCAACGGCTTCGGCCGCCGTCACCTACACGAGGCGGAGGCGCGCCTCCTCTACGAGGCGGACTACCTGGCACCACCCGACATGCGGGTGCCGGGATAGTGGAGGTTGAGCGCCCGCGGAGTCCCGTTGCCACCGTCGCTCGCTGGTGCTGAAGGCCGCGCCGAGATCGCGCGCATCCAGGTGTCTCTACCGGAGCACGCGCTGCAGCAGCCGAGGTATGCCCCCGAGAGCCACAATCTGTGGACGGCGTACTTCGAGCGCCGCCACGCCGAGCAACTAGTGTCCATGAACGGCGCTGAATCCCGCGAGCGCCACAACTCCGAGTGCCGGCGGCAATGGCAGGGCGTCCCCGAGCGCGCTCTGAAATCCGTCCTCAAGCATATCGCAGGCGGCAACTCGCCGCAGATGGAGTACCCGGCGGCCCCCTCCTTCTCTCGCCTCCGTTGTAGTTACTGGACGCGGAGGCGAATGGAGACGGCATCGTCATCCTCGTCTAGCTCCCGTTCCTCCCGGTTGCCGCTCCTCCCTGTCAAGCAGGTGACGCAGAAGACGCCGCTCGGGCGGCGTACGTTCGGCGACGCCCTCGTCTGTTGGGTCTAACCCTAGACTAGTTCTCTCTCTATCTTCTCTCTTAGACGGACAGAGGTACACGAAGGACTGGGAGGACTCGATCTTTTTTGTGCGACGTACGCACCGGAAGCCGAACGCCCAACTGTTTTATATTTTTTCTGGACTCACCAGATCGCTGGACTAACAACACCGCTACGAACCTGGATTCCCATCAACAAACTCAACGCATTGCCCTTTTGTAGCTAGACACAAACGTAGCACCCACGGACTCTCCCTAGCGACCCAGTCACCCGGCGCACCGCGCGCGCATGTACGCTTGCACGTCCTGGCGATCCGGTGTTCACGACCTGGTCACCGCCACAAGATTGCTAGCGCCTGCTGTAACAGCCCGGCACGGTTTATTCTCTAACATCGTCATCAACGAGGGTGGTCGTGCTCCTTCTCCTCCCTCCTCCCGCCTCGTCAGGCCAAAGACTGAGCCTGGGATCCTTCCCGTGAAGAAGGAGCACGAGGCAATGGCCGCCGACCTAGAGGATGGACTGGCGTGGTCGTGCCAGGACTACGTCCCGGAGGAAATGGCTCGCCAACGCCGCGCTCTAGAGGAGATCGCCGCGCGGCAGCGCGGCCGCAGGGAGGGCGGCGTCGTCTACCTCGATGACAGCGACGAGGAGGCGACGGCGCCGCCAACCAACCCCTAATGCGCATCGGCGACGCAGGCCAGGGGTGCAGCAAAGACGATGGCCGCGCACTACTAGAAAACAGGGCATATGTTCGGGCCAGAGAAGCCCATTAGTCCCGGTTCAGTCCGGAACCGGGACCCATGGGGCCATTGGTTCCGGTTCGTGAGGCCAGGGGGCCTGCCGGGCCTCGTGGGGGCATTGGTCCCGGTTCGCCTGGACCCTTTGGTTTCGGTTGGTGGGACGAACCGGGACCAATGGTTCTCGCTCCTGGCCCACAACCATTGGTACCGGTTTGTTGCTTGAACCGGGACCAAGGTTGTCCTTTAATCCCAGTTCGTGCCACGAACTGGAACCAATGAGTTGCCAATATATACCCCTCGCCCACGACCAGAGCACTCCACAACTCTGTTATTTCTGGCCGGCGAGGGGAAAGCTCTGTGGTGCTCTAGCTCACCTCATATGCACACGAGGTGTTCGATGAAATGCCCGAGCCAGACTAGTTAAGCTTTCTCCTCTCTAAGCTCGACCTCCAAGCTCCATTTTCCTCCAAATTACTATGGTTTTAGCGGTCCGTTACGTCCCGTCCCCGACTTCACCGCCGTCGAACGCCCGTGCCGATCTCATCGCCGGCACCACCGTAGTGAGCCTCTAGTTCTTATCTTCTTTCTGAAAGAAAAAAAATTCTTACTTGTATGTTTAGATAGATACTTGTCTAATTTTCTTATTTTTATTATTTCTTGTTATTATATAGTGCGATGGTTTTGGGCCCCCGTCGGTCCTCGTCCTGTCTATGATTCGGATGTGGTATATATTATCTTTATAACTATTAAGTTCATTTATTGTTTATGACAATTATGCCGACCAACATGACATAGAGTTTATTTATCTAGGAGGTATGTGAACCATAAATTCCAGCCGACCCTATTGTCGAGAGGTTAAATTTAGTTGAAGAATGAAACAATTTCTTGAAGGAAAAAAAATTGAGGAGGAGAAGTTGATATTAGAGTTGCATGTTGCGGATGTCGTCGATGATAACAAGATCAATATGGATGCAATGCTCTTGAAGATTAGAAGGATTAGAAAATATGTCATTCATACCGAGGTTTGGTATCATTATACCGTTAGATCAATTGTTACCTTGGTTGCGATTATGATCGCATTTGCTTTCACATTGAAATGTTTTACATAGTTTCAATGTATGGTTTAATTAATTAGATGCTCCGGAGAGCTATATGTTGTTCAATGAGAACTATGTATGTGCTTTGGTTTTAATGCGATTATGAACTATATATATAATGCACGCAGATGATGTTCTATAATGGTTTTTGGCACACTTAATTATATATATATATATATATATATATAATGCACGCAGATGAACCGATAATGGATGTACGGTGACAGACACACCTCCGAGTACATTAAGGGCGTACATGGTTTTCTCGAAATGGCTGAGGCAAACAAGCAGAATGGTCTTATGTGTTGTCCATGCCCTATTGTGAGAATATGAAGTCTGACTCTAACCGGAAAATCCTTCACACCCACCTGCTTGAGAAGGGTTTGATGCCACACTATAATGTTTGGACCAAGCACGAAGAAATAGGGGTTATGATGGAAGACAACAAAGAAGAAGAGTACGATGACAACTATGTGCCCCCTGAATACGGTGATGTTGCAATGGGGGCAGCTGTGGAAGATCAAGACGAACCAGACGATGTGCCCGATGATGATCTCCGCCGGGTCATTGTTGATGCAAGGAGTCAGTGCGAAACAGAAAAAGAGAAGGTGAAATTCGATCGCATGCTAGAGGATCACAAAAAATATTTGCACCCCAATTGTGAAGATGACAACACAAAGCTCGGTAGCGTACTGGAATTGCTGCACTGGAAGGCAGCGAATACTGTGTCTGACAAAGGATTTGAGAAGCTACTAAAAATATTGAAGAAGAAGATTCCAAAGGATAACGAATTGCCCGACAGTACGTATGCAGCAAAGAAGGTTGTTTGCCCGCTAGGATTGGAGGTGGAGAAGATACATGCATGCCCTAATGACTACATCCTGTATCGTGGTGCGTACGAGGATTTGAACGCATGCCCGGTGTGCAGTGCATTGCGGTATAAGATCAGACGATATGACCCTGGTGATGTTGACGGCGAGCGCCCCCGGAAGAGGGTTCCTGCCAAGGTGATGTGGTATGGTCCTATAATACCACGGTTGAAACGCCTGTTCAGAAACAAAGAGCATGCCAAGTTGATGCGATGACACAGAGATGACCGTAAGAAAGATGGGAAGTTGAGAGCACCCGCTGACGGTTCGCAATGGAGAAAAATCGAGAGAAAGTACTGGGAGGAGTTTTCCGGTGACGCAAGGAACGTATGGTTTGGTTTAAGCGCGGATGGCATTAATCCTTTCAGGGAGCAGAGCAGCAATCACAACACCTGGCCCGTGACTCTATGTATCTATAACCTTCCTCCTTGGCTGTTGATACGTCTCCAACATATCTATAATTTATGACGTATTCATGCTATTATATTATCTGTTTTAGAAGTTTAACGGGCTTTACTATATATACACTTTTATATTATTTTTGGGACTAACCTATTAACCGGAGGCCCAACCCATCTTGCTGTTTTTTTGCCTATTTCAGTGTTTCACGGAAAAGGAATATCAAACGGAATGAAACCTTTGGGAGAGTTATTTTTGGAATGGAAGAAATCCAGAAGACTTGGAGTTGAAGCAAGGGAAGCTTCGAGGTGGCCACGAGGCAGGGGGCGCCCCCCCTTTGGGCGCGACCCCCACCCTCGTGGGCCCCTCGAGGCTCCTCTGACCGACTTCTTTCGCCTATATATCTCCATATAACCTAAAAACACCTAGGAGAACAATAGATCGGGAGTTCCGCCGCCGCAAGCCTATGTAGCCACCAAAAACCAATCGGGACCCTGTTTCGGCACCCTGCCAATGGGGGGATCCCTCAACGGTGGCCATCTTCATCATCCCGGCGCTCTCCATGACGAGGAGGGAGTAGTTCACCCTCGGGGCTGAGGGTATGTACCAGTAGCTATGTGTTTGATCTCTATCTTTCTCTCTCGTGTACTTGAGGTGATACGATCTTGATGTATCGCGAGCTTTGCTATTATAGTTGGATCTTATGATGTTTCTCCCCCTCTACTCTCTTGTAATGGATTGAGTTTTCCCTTTGAAGTTATCTTATCGAATTGAGTCTTTAAGGATTTGAGAATACTTGATGTATGTCTTGCCATGCTTATCTGTGGTGACAATGGGATATTCACGTGATCTACTTGATGTATGTTTTGGTGATCAACTTGCGGGTTCAGTGACCTTGTGAAATTATGCATAGGGGTTGGCACACGTTTTCGTCTTGGCTTGTCGGTAGAAACTTTGGGGCACTCTTTGAAGTACTTTGTGTTGGTTGAATAGATGAATCTGAGATTGTGTGATGCATATCGTATAATCATGCCCACGCATACTTGAGGTGACAATGGAGTATCTAGGTGACATTGGGGTTTTGGTTGATTTGTGTCTTAAGGTGTTATTCTTGTACAAACTCTATGATAGATCGAACAGAAAGAATAGCTTCGTGTTATTTTACAACGGACTCTTGAATAGATATATCAAAAAGGATAACTTTGAGGTGGTTTCATACCCTACCATAATCTCTTCGTTTGTTCTCTGCTATTAGTGGCTTTGGAGTGTCTCTTTGTTGCATGTTGAGGGATAGTTATATGATCCAGTTATGTTATTATTGTTGAGAGAACTTGCACTAGTGAAAGTATGAACCTTAGGCCTTGATTCCTACCATTGCAATACCGTTTACGGTAACTTTTATCATTAGTTACCTTGCTGTTTTTATAATTTCAGATTACAAATACCTTTATCTACCATCCATATTGCACTTGTATCACCATCTCTTCGCCGAACTAGTGCACCTATACAATTTACCATTGTATTGGGTGTGTTGGGGACACAAGAGACCTTTTGTTATTTGTTTGCAGGGTTGTTTGAGAGAGACCATCTTCATCCTATGCCTCCCACGGATTGATAAACCTTAGGTCATCCACTTGAGGGAAATTTACTACTATCCTACAAACCTCTGTACTTGGAGGCACAACAACGTCTACAAGAAGAAGGTTGTGTAGTAGACATCAAGCTCTTTTCTAGCGCCGTTGCCGGGGAGGTGAGTGCTTGAAGGTATATCTTTAGATCTTGCAATCGAATCTTTTTGTTTCTTGTTTTATCACTAGTTTAGTCTGTAAAACAAAATTAAAAAAAATGGAATTGAGTTTGTCTGATACGCTTCATTTTTTTAATATATTTTGTGAGAATGATGGTAAGGAAAATTGTGCTCAACTTCTAGAAGAAGAAATCTATAAAATGTTTGGCACTAAATCTTTGAATGAGGAGCATGATTGCAATTTGTATGAATTTTTTGAATACCCATGATGCTAATGATATGCAAAGCCACAAGCTTGGGGATGCTATGTTTGCTGAAGATGATATTTTTTGTCCCCCAAGTTTTGATGAGATTATTTATTATGATGAAAGCATGCCTCCTATTTATGATGATTATTGTGATGACTTGTATGCTATTAAGAATAAAAATAACCATGAAACTTGTCATCATGATTTTAGTTTTCAATTGGATTATGCCTCACATGATAGTTATTTTGTTGAGTTTTCTCCCACAATTATTCATGAGAATAAATTTGCTTATGTAGAGAATAGTAAATTTTCTATGCAAGTATATCATGAAAAGAATGATTTATGTGCTGGTTATATTGTTGAATTCATTCATGATGCTACTAAAAATTATTATGAGGGAGGAACATATGCTTGTAGGAATTGCAATAATATCAAGTTTTCTCTCTATGTGCTTAAAATCTTGAAGTTATGCTTGTTTTGCCTTCCTATGCTAGTTGATTATTGTTCTCATAAGTTGTTTGCTCACAAAATCCCTATGCATAGAAAGTGGGTTAGGCTCAAATGTGTTAGTCATATGCTTCATGATGCTCTCTTTATGTTCCAATTCTTATTTTTTATGTGAGCATCATTGAAATCATCATGCCTAGCTAGGGGCATTAAACGATAGCGCTTGTTGGGAGGCAACCCAATTTTATTTTTGTCCTTTGCCTTTTCTCCTGTTTAATAATAAATAATTCATCTAGCCTCTGGTTAGATGTGGTTTTATGTTTTAATTAGTGTTTGTGCCACGCTCCAAACACCCGGACCAGTGTGAGGACTGGATTACACGTGAACACATCAGGAGTTTCGGCAGTTGCTTCCAAACACATCTCAGGTGTGACAAAACTGTTTCTGATGACCTGTACTCGTTGGCGAGGGAACCATCTTCGACTGTAATGACCTACAAAGGGTATGAGATAAATGGGAATACATACACGATCGCCCAAGATCAAAAGAGCACCAACCAAAATAGTGGTGTCCGCTTTGATGCAGCAAGCAAGAGGGGAAAGGACACATATTATGGTTACATAGTGAACATATGGGAACTTGACTATGGAAATGATATTAAGGTACCTTTTTTTAAGTGCAAATGGGTCAATATGTCAGGAGGCGGGGTACAAGTAGACCCAAAGTACGAAATGACATCAATAGATCTGAACAATCTGGGGTACACAGACGAGCCATTCGTCCTAGCCAATGATGTGGCGCAGGTTTTCTATGTGAAGGACATGTCTACCAAACCGAGAAAAAGAAAAGATAAGGAAGAGGATACATCATACGATGATCCAAAGCGCCACATAGTTCTTTCAGGAAAAAGAGACATCGTTGGATTGGAGGGCAAGACAGACGTGTCTGAAGATTATGAAAAGTTTCATGAAATTCCTCTCTTCAAAGTCAAGGCTAACCCAAGCATCCTATTAAACGATGAAGATTATCCACAGTTATGGCGCAATAAGCAAAGAACACAAGCGAAGAAAAAGTGAAGACTTTCTCTCAACAACTATTATGATGATGCCTTTGATGTAGAATATCACTGCAGTTACATTTGAACAAATGAAATCCCTTTGTAACAGATGAGTTTTCGTCTGAAAACCTGATACTTTCAAAGAGATTGTTTGTTTTGTACATGAAGTGCATCCAGTTTTTGTTGTAACCATCTCAACTTTTTAGCACATTCTATGTCGGTGAAATGATGATACCATGCCAACTTTCAACCTTTTCAGAGTTCATTTGTAGTGCTTTTCAATATAAGGGTCATTTATCTCAAATAATGAACTAATAGCAAAAAGAATGAACTAAAAGAAAACAGAATGAAATAATAGTAAAAATAATCAATTAAAATATTCTGTTATGATCAAGTAAAACAAAACTATAACATCCTTCAATAGCAAAAAGAATCAACTAAAAAGCTTTTATAAAACTCCAATAGCAAAAGAAATCAACTCAAAAAACTTTTATAAACCTCTAGTATTATTGAAACTAAAATTATATAACACTTATGCAACCAAAACTATCAAACTATTTTTTGTTCAAAACATTAAAAGCAAAAAGAATTTTCATAAAGAATTTCTTTTGTTAGAAACATTAACAGCAAAAAGAATTATCATAAAGATTTTTTGTGTTAGAAACTAAAATAACAATTTTTTTGAATATAATGATAAAACACAGTAATATTAAACCACAGGAAATAAAAAATAAATAAAAAAACAAAAGAAAATAAATAATGCAAAAAACAGAAGAAAAAAATTGGTAAAAATAAAAAAATGCCACCAACTAGGCCAATACGGCCTAAATACGACTAGAAACCCTCCAATGGGCCAGGATTCAGGCCCACATAAGGCCCACTAGGCCCATCAAGCATAGAAGTGACAATTAGGCCCGTAAGCCTGCAATCGAGAGGAGCTCAAGAGGGGTGCAGCAGTGGATCGAGCTTATAAACCACTGCGCGCCCCTCTCAACTAGCGAGGTGGGACTAAAATTCTGGCCACCGGAAGCACTAGGCCTTTGGTCTCGGTTGGCGGCACCAACCGGTACCAAATGGGTGCATTGGTACCGGTTGGTGGTGCCAACCGGGACCAATGCCCTCCTTTGATACCGGTTGGTGCTACCAATCGGGACCAATGGCCTCTGCTTCCCGCACTTTGGGCTGCTGAAAAGAGACCTTTGGTCCCGGTTGGTGGCCCCAACCGGTACCAAAGGGCGACATTGGTCCCGGTTGGTGCCATGAACCGGGACCAAAGGTGTGCCTATATAACCAGGACTTGTAAATTTTCTCATTCTCCCGCCGCCGACGCTGCCCTATGCCCCGTCGCCCGCGCCATCACCGCCGTCGCCCGCACGCCCATGCCCCTGCCCCGCCCCCACCCAGGTCTCATGCAATTTTTTATGTGATGATTTTTTTGTTCATATATATAATATGTATATATGTATGTGGATATAGGTATGTATGGATGTGGCTATGTATGTATATATATAATGTTCATAGCATTTTTTTGTTCATATATGTTTTTTATGTGATGATTTTTTTGTTCATATATTTTTTGTTCATATAATAAGAGGAAGAAGGAGAAGAAGGAGAAGAAGAGGAGAAAAAATAAGAAGAGGAAGTAGAATAAAAAAAGGAGAAGAAGAAGGAATAGAGGAGAAGAAGAAAAAATATTTTTTCTTCTTCTCCTCTATTCCTTCTTCTTCTCCTCTTTTTTTTCTTCTTCTTCTCTTTTTTTCTTCATCTACTCTTTTTTTTCTTCTTCTTCTTTTTATCGGGAACGAGGGTGTCGAGGATCGCCGAGGGGTCGAGGGTCGTGAACTAGGGTAGAGGGTCGTGGATCGCTGAGCGGTCGAGGGTCGTGAACTAGGGTAGAGGTTCATGGATCGCCGAGCGGTCGAGGGTCGTGAACTAGGGTAGAGGGTCGAGGGTCGAGAGTCGAGGGTCGTCGAGGGGTTGAGGATCTTCGAGGGGTCGAGAGGTGGCCTAGTGTCAAAGTATTGAAGAAATCCATGGCTTCATCATTAGCCAGAGGTAATCGGGGCATGATGGTACGAAGTTCTCCAAAGTTATTCTGGAACGGAGTCCCGGATAGGATAATCCGCCTTTTGGTACGAATTTCAGCACATGCCTTCTAAATAGCGATATTCGGAAGGCTCTTGTTGTATTTTGTACCAAAAAGCAAATTATCCTATCTGGGATTCCATTCCAAAATGACTTTGGAGAGCTTCGTACCATCATGCGCCTGTTACTTTCGCCTAATGATGAAGACATGGTTTTGTTGAATCCTTTGACACTAGAAAAACGTGACATGAGGGGGTCAAGGGTCGGGAACTAGGGTAGAGGTCGTGGATCACCGATCGATCGAGGGTCATGAACTGGGGTAGAGGTCAGGTCGAAGGTCGCCGAGGGGTCGAGGGTCGACGGTCGAGGATAGAGGGTCGTCGAGGGTTCGAGGATCGCCGAGGGGTTGGGATGTGGCCTAGTGTCAAAGTATTGAAGAAATCCATGGCTTCATCATTAGCCGGAAGTAACCAGGGAATGATGGTACAAAGTTCTCCAAAGTTATTCTGGAACGGAGTCCCGGATAGGATAATCCGCCTTTTGGCACGAATTTCAGCACACGCCTTCCAAATAGCGATATTCGGAAGGCTCTTGTTGTACTTTGTACCAAAAAGCGAATTATCCTATCTGGGATTCCGTTCCAAAATAACTTTGGAGAGCTTCATAACATCATGCGCCTGTTACCTTTGCCTAATGATGAAGACATGGTTTTGTTGAATCCTTTGACACTATATGTATATGTCGTTGTTGTCGATATACCCCCTCCTAGATAACATTTTTTTCTATGTATATGTCGTCATTGTCGATATACCCCCTCTCTGATAACTTTGACCTGAGGGGGGGTCGATATATATCCATCTCTCATATTTGTATATTAATTGCCATGTTGTAATATTTAAAGAAACTATGGATCATCCTACCCGGGGGACATATTTAAAGAGACTTCGATCAAGAAGAGATATTGGGGGACATAATCCGCTACGGAGGTGATGTAGTGATTAAACAATGGAGGAGGGTCATGATCGTGATGGTGGCTCCGGTGACCGTGATGACGGCTCCGGTGACCGAACGGAGTCGGGATCAGCTGTTGCAAAGTCCGGCAAGGTATATATATATATATATATATATATATATATATATATATATATATATATATATATATATATATATATATTAACTCTTCTTTCTTCTTTTACATGGCCCTCCGGATCAAGCAATACTTCAGTAAAGAAACGAGGCCCAAAGAAAAAGTTGCGCCCGCATGAAAGGTTCACGATCACAAAAATTGTGCTCGATGGCCAACCGATTAAACCCCTCCGGACCAAGGAAGCATTTTCTGCTCAGTGCGGGGTTCTTGTCAGGGACATGATCCTGATCAGCATCGAGCCGTGGAATGAGCCTAAGAAGGAAGAGCTTCTTCCAGTTTCTTTTGTCGAAGATAGACAGAAAGAAGATCTTGGAAAAGCGGTGAAGGTAAATTTCACCCTACCGGAAGAGGAGGATCCGAAGAAACCAATTTTAGAGCCATTGATCAAGTCCTCTGCTCTCAAGAAGATGGCAGATCTATTCAGAAGGTGGAAGAATGAGTTGAAAACAACATATGTCGACCAAGACATGACTCCATAATTCACCGGCCGATTTGAGAAGATAAGAGATCATTGGCCTACATCTGTGGCCAACAAGACATCGAAGAGAAGTAAGAAGATGTCAGTGACTAACAATATAAATTCTGCAAAGAAGGAGCATTACCATCACATGGGGTCGGGTGGCTACCTCAAAGCCCAGCCATTGTGGGATAAGGCTGAGCAGGACCTGATTGCTAACGGGGTCGAACCAGAGACATTGCACTGGACATACCATTTTAAGACTTGGTTCTTCGGGGCTGGTGGAACATTGGACCCTGAAACAGGGGAGTGCTGCTGGACACAGGAGCAACGTGTAACACCCATCATGAAGCTTCGGAAAGCAATCAACGAAGTGCGGGAAGGGAAGTTCGTTCCCGAGAGAGAGAAGGACGAGCTCACAACGGCCCTCGGGAATCCTGGGCACCCTGGACGAACATTAGGCACGCCAGGCTCCGTTGCGTGGAAGGTTGGGTTTCCCAATGCAGGCGGTTACAAAACCCAAGAGAGGAGGAGGAAAGTGGAGCGGAGCGAACTGCAGGAGCTTAAGGCAAGGGTAAGAAAGGTAGAGGAACCAGATGTTGAGAACCAGCAGCCGCGAGATCTTGCCCAGGATGCTACCCCAGAAGCTACCCCGCCATCTTAGCGGAGAAGCAAAGTGACTTCCACCGAGCTCGTTCATCAGCCTGACTTGACGGGTCCTAGCTACCCCATGGATTCTATTACGGATTCACACCAGTGCCACCTTATGATGCAATGGGATCAGCTCAAAGTCAAGGCAGTTGTCGGCTCTGTGTTCCCTCCTTCACCCGGATCAACTTTTCACTGCTATCCGATTCCACAAGGCTATGCTATTGTGATGGTGGACAAAATAACGGAGGGATATGAGGAACTCCAGCTTGACCACCCTACAAGTGATGGGGAGACTCAGCTGGGTCTTGTTATGCATACTCCGTGTCTATGACAGAAGGAGCACATCAAGCTTCTGAACTTCATGGCTCCTACTAGTTAGTTGGGCACTCCGCCTGCTCCTCCTTCTCCAGCGAGTCATCAGGGCACTCCGCCTCCTGCTCCGACGCGTGAGGGCGGCAGTACTCCGCCTCCTTCTCCGCCTATTCCGGCGCGTGCGACCAGCCCGACTCCTCCTTCGCCGCCTCGTAAGCAATGACGGAACACAGACGCCGCCGCTCCGGCTGCTCACGCGCGTCGTAGAAGCCTGCCTGCAGCTGCTCCGCCTCTTCAGCAATGAAAGAAGATAGCCGCAGCCGCTCCGGCTGCTCTGGCATCTAGCAGTATAGCCATAGGCGGGAGGCTAGCAGAACGAACAAAAGGGAAACAAATTCCCCAGCTCGGCGAACAAGAGAAGCAATCATGCCCCCCGCTCAATGTGTCTAGCGATATCGTCGCTAATCTTCCGGGGGTGCTGCCCGGTACCAATCCTGCAGATTACATGACTGACGAGGATGCAATGATTTTTGAAACAATGGAGGTGGACCCATTCAGATTCAAGCACGGGAAGCCTCTCGTCAGACCTGGTACTTCCCTAACAACGATGATGCAAAGATTCCATGATTGGTACATGGACATCTGCAGGAAGTCTGGGAAAAATACTTTGTTGCTATCGGTTAAAGAGAACCACGACCTCGTTGAAATTGATGTATTGTTAGTTGCATATGAGGAGTTCTTCCAGTTTTTCAATCAAAAGGCCCTCGATAAGACAATCATCACTTGCTACTGTCTGTATGTACTACTTCTCTGTAATTAGTTAAGTCTCTATGTATAGCTCAACTCTTTTATTACATGTATATATAATTATCCTCACTATATTATGCAGATTGAAGATTGCCGAATTGAAGAAAATACAAGTAGGTGATATTGGGTTCATTAACACAAATCTCATGGATGAATGGAGTGTTAAATATGATGCCAGAGAAACCAAGGCCAAGTTGCTCGCATCGTTACTTCGAAATCAAAACAAAGCTACAATACTCTTTCTTTACAACTTCAAGTGAGTGTTACTGTCTTCTGTATATTCGGTTTCCCTTACTATACTCGAGGTTATAGTAATGTAACTGATGAGTTAAAGCTCGAGAAGTAAGTTCAATTGATCATTATCGCACCATATCGGCAACTTTGTTCATTTCCTGATATCAAGTAATTGTTTTCTTTGTCTGGCAGGGTTTAGAAAAAGTTCACCGCACAAGCTCTGGGACTGCCGGCGCAACTGCGATTTGACCACCCGAATGTAAGTACTAGCTACTAGCTAGTTCCGCGCTTCTCCCATTGATTCTAGGTAGTTTCATCAATACCATTTACCATGCTTGCTTATCAGTTTGATTGACCTCTATTTCTTGTAAAGTGGTTGTGGCAGGAACGTGGGAATGATTTCTATGGATACTACATGTGCGAGTTCATCCACCACACCAACTGTGAGCGGGGCTACTCTAAACAACAATATGAATTGTGTAAGCAGTAATATTCACGTTTTTGTTTTGTTACCATCATTTGTGTTAAGTTTCATTCATATATATGTATTAACCCCCTTCTTTAAATTAGATGTGGCAGACGCGGGATGAACTCCTACCACAAGATCACATACAAGCAATTCAAGAGGAATTGACGGGATTCTTTCTTGACCACGTCATCGACAAATACGGAGAATACCATGTGGAAATTGAGTTTAGATGTTAGGGGACGTAAGAGATCTTATATTGTAGCGTCGGATAGATATACGAAAACTTGTTGTTCGACCAATCTATCGGAGAAGGAGAGGTCGATCACTTCTCTCTGTGTATATGTCATGATGATCTTCTGTACTAAATGGTTTCCTTCATTTGCTTACTAGCTAGCTAACATGTCGAGTCTATACATAGCGTCGACCAAGCTAGCATAGAGATAAGAGAGGGCACTCATCTCTGTTAGCGAGCTAACACAATATATGAAACCCCTAAATTA
>NC_041381.1:201912-236834 GCF_002162155.2 Triticum dicoccoides | reverse complement strand
TTCAGGAAAAAAACCCAGCGCCTTTTGGTCGCGGTTGGTGGCACCAACCGAGACCAAAGGCCCCACTGCTTGGGCAAGCCGCTCCATCCATGTGGAGCCCCATCTGTTCCGGTTCCTGTTCGAACCGGGACTAAAGGTGTAGGGCTTTAGTGACGACACTTCAGTCCCGGTTCATGAACCGGGAAAAATGGCCCTCACGAACCGGTTCGAATGGCCCTTTTTTCTACTAGTGGCGGCGTGCAGGACGACGACGACAATGGCAACGGCGGTGACTACACCACCTTCTACAAGCTCGTCCGCATGTAGAAGCCTCGTGCAGCGGCAGGAAGTGTAGTTCTTTAAGTTTTCGTTATGTCTTTTTATTATATCTTTTATATTATGTACTATATGAATGAAAAAACGCTGAATACGAATGAAAACCACCAAATTTTAGTCGAATTCGTGGCTTTTTTGTCTATTTCAAGCTGGACTACATTTCCAAAAATGTCGTTTGGAGGTTGACCTGGGTCGGCGGATGGGAATCCGACCACTCCATGACGAAATTAGCGCCGGTTAGTCTCCAGGAGACGCTATTTCGGTCAGGGTGCCCCGAACGGCTGGAGATGCTCTTACATTTTACATGACCAAATGTAGAGAGATAGAGAGCACCGGTGGCTCGAAGTCTTATCTTCTTGGCGCCTCTAAGAGTATCTCCAACCGCGACCCTAATAAGGCCCCCCAGGCAACTTTTCGGCTGTCGGCGTCAAAAAATCGGTCCAGTCGCGCTCCCAAGGGCCCATTTTTCACCGGCTCGGGCCGAAATTGGCGCCGGCGGACCCAACCCGAACCGGCGCGCTGGGGGCGCTCGGGGGGCGCCGGATGAATCGTTTTTGGCGCAAAATATCCACGGGCCCTCCTTGCCAGCGACTCGTCTCTCTTCTCGCCGCTCCGTCGTCCTCATTGCCTCGTTTCCTGTGGTGAAGCAATGCCAAAGATGCCGTGCGCTGCAGAGCCGGTCAGCCTCCATTGATGCTTCACGGGCGGCGCAGTGAAGACCGAAGGACGCACGTCCCCTCGCCCGCCACGCGTACATGCGGCGGCCATGCGTACGTGCGGCGCCTTGGCCTATATAAGTCGACCCCCGGCGCGCCGGTGACACACACAGAGTCTTCACCGCTAACGCGCCATTTCTCCCCCTTTTTCCCTCTCCTCTTGCCGTCTCCAATTAGCATGGCCGAGCGCTTCCCGGGCGTCGCGCGGCGGCGAACGGCTTCGGCCGCTGCCGCCTTCACGAGGACGAAGCTCGGCTCCTCTTCAAGGCCGAGAACCGGTCCCACCGGACATGCAGGTGCCCGGTGCGTGGAGAGTCAGTGCTGGCGGGTTCCCGGTGCCACCACCGCCCACCGGGGCGCCGCGGAGTGCGGAGATCGCGCGTATCCGCGCCTCCCTGCCGCAGGCGGCGAGGGAAGGACCACGGTACGTCCCCGACAGCCCGCTCTGGGAGCCATACTTCCACCGCCGCCACGTCGAACAACTCGAGGCTACCAACGGCGTCATGCCCTCCGGAAGGCTCAACTCCGAAGGGCGGCGCCGATGGTGGGGCGTGCTTGGCCGCACGCTGGAGGCCGTACTCGAGTACATCGAGGGCGGCAACACGCCGAGGCTCGAGTACCCCGCTCCCCCGTCCTTCTCTCGCCGACGTGGGAGCTCATGGACGCCGAGGCGCATGGAGCCCGGGGCGTCCTCCTCCTCGTCCGGCCGCTCGTCCGGCTCTCCCTGCCTCCGCCCCGTCAAGTCGCAGCCCCAGGACACGCATGTCAGCCGGCGCACCCGTAGCTCCGGTGTCCGCATCGGAGACTCCACCCCTCCTCTGGCCGCCTCGTCCTCGTCGCGCCCAAGCCGGAGCCCGGCCTCCCTGCGGAGTACGAGGAGATAGTTCGGCACGGCTTCTCCGACGAGGAGGCCCTACAGTGTGCGCGGGACGACTACCGCCGCGGTGAGATTGTCCAGCAGCGCCGGGCCCTGGAGGAGATAACCGCTCGCAAACGCGGGCGCGAGGACGAGCACGGTGTCGTGATCCTCGACAGCGATGACGACCAGGACGCACCCGGACCGTTCAACCCGCCGCGCCAACCGGGGGAGGGTTGCAGCATGGACGACGGCCGTGGCGGAGACGACGACGATGACGGCGGCGGCGACTACACACGGTTCTACAACCTCCTCGGCATGTAGAACTACAAGGGCGGCGGGCGGCGAGGAGCAGCCTAGTACCTATTTTCTTTTTGTAAAATATTTTTAAATATGAACGAGCTCGCCGAAGTTTGGTTGAATTTGTGTCGTGTTTGTGCCGTAATTTAAATTTTTAAAAAAACATGGGCGCCGCAACTGGGGGACATCACGCCCCCAGGGCACGGTTTAGCGCCGATGCGGCTCCACGGACGATTTTTAGCGCCTCATGAAGGCCAACGGCTGGAGATGCTCTAACAACGCATCGGATGCCATGCGAAAGCGACATAGTACCAGCAAGACGTGAATGCGATAACGATAGAACACCAGCAAGATATTGAAAAATGTTTTAATATACGAGACGATCGATACCTATCTAGTATATCTTTTCCCGCTGCATCATAGCTAGTCGGTAGTGCAAGTATGGCTAGATTTGCAACGTGGGCTACTATCTATCATTGCAGACTCGAGTGTAGGTCGACGTCCGACCTCGTCTTAAGGTTCGCATAAGAAAATCGAAATATTGTTAAAGTTCATTTTACTCATATTATAGATGTTTTCTTTAGAAAATATCTATACCTAATACTCCCTACGTCCCAAAATTTTTGTATTAGATTTGTCTTCATACATTCGTATCTTGACAAACCTAAGACAAATTTTTTGAGACGGAGGGAGTATTAATAATTCTTCATATGTTATTGGCTTTATGTCCGTTGATTTTTTGTTAACCATAAAAATTAACGGTTGAGATTTAAAAGTAGACCTACATAATGTTATGTGAAATATAAAGCATGTACACAACGTATCATTGACACGTACTCCCTCCGTCCCTTAATATAAGAGCGTTTTTTACACTAGGGTAGTGTAAAAAACGCTCTTATATTATGGGACAGAGGGAGTATATGAAGAGTTCCTGTCTTGGGATTCTAAGAATTCAGTTAGACACGTCTAAACAGTAGAAACAATGGGAAAAGAGGATACGGCGCATATACTACGTCTAAAGTGGGCGTCCTGCACCACATTGACGGCATCCTTATCCGTGGTCCAGATCGTTGCGTGTTTTACTGAGTCACAGATCGTCGGTCGTACATGTCGTTCTCGAAAACCTGGGCCGTGCAAGCATCGATCTCTAGGTACGTGCGCCTGCGGAATCATTTCCATATACTGTATATATGGGTTTTATGTGGAGCCAGTTTCTTATGATCGCAGTTCCAGGACACTTTCAGCGCAGGGGCGTCGGTCGGCGCATGGAGCACCACTGGCCTGCTGCTTCATGTCGGTCCTCAAGCGCTCTGTCTGAAATCTGAATGGAAAACGTTATTTGGACATGATATGCAAACAGGAGGTGGAGGACAAGGTAGGGTATCCAACTGCCACGGCACTGGTCGACGACGATGGATGTGTCTCCGATGTGGAGGATGATTTGTATGTCTCTACTCCCTCCGTCCGAAAATACTCCCTCCGTCCTGAAATACTTGTCGGAGAAATGGATAAAAATGAATGTATCTAGAACTAAAATACGTCTAGATACATTCATTTGTTCGACAAGTATTTTCGGACGGAGGGAGTACTTGTCATCACAATGAATAAAAGAAGATGTATTTAGACGTATTTTAGTTCTAGATACATCCTTTATTATTTATTTTGATGACAAGTATTTTTGGACGGAGAGAATATGTTGCATATGCCGTGGAAGATGTTGACTCAGCTCGGAAGGGGAGGTGAGCGGCAGGGAAGCAAATCGAAGACGTACAGAGGCGTAGATGCAAGAAAGACAGAGAGCAGAGGATCACAAGCTCGACATGTCAAGAAAATAAAAACTAGCCATGCTAGATCGATGAGCCCCACAATCTTTCAAAGAAAAAGATCAATCAACCCCCAAGAAAAAACATGCATCGGACCCATGTCCGTTCAAGCTCGCGTCACGTCCATGTCGAATTGATCGAATAAGAGTATGCCTTGCTCTCCATATTCTGAATTGATCGAAGGACATACAATTGGTGCGAGTCCCAGCTGCCGCAGATCGGGCGCAGACGACGGCGAGGAGAGGAACCTCCAAAAAGCACAGCACCTCGCTGGTCACCGCGGCCGCACGTCTGGAGACGGACGACGGAGAGGAGGTGAAATTGTCAACGGGGAGGTGAGTCTGCCGTGTTTAGAATTGCACTCATATAATGATGCCACAGTTGAATTCCATCGGAAAGGACCCACCATGCATGCACCATCATCGTCGTCATGGGCATGCTAAGCAAAGAAAGAGGAGATAAGACAAGCATCAAGAATCCAAGCATGCTACTGTACATTCCTAATCTGACATGCATAATATCTCATTCTAGGCAACTACTAGGAAGTTACGAGCATGCATGCATGGATCAGCCGGCCGGGTGCAACCGCTTGCTTTATTTACTGACATTAGTTAGTCTAGAGCTAGCTAAAAGAATTACGTACTTTGATTCGAATTAACATATATTTATTTTATCTTATAAAAAACAGAGATTTATTTTGTGCAGGTCACCTTTACTGTGGGCAGTTATGTGTGTGTGTGTGTGTGTGTGTGTGTTTAACTTACTGCTTGGTAATCCTAAGTTACAGAGAGAAATTGAACCAGTTGTGCCCGCCAAAAAAAAACTTTGAACATGTTGATATCAAGTAGTTACATATTAAATGGTCAATAAATTTACTTAAATGTGATTGTTATACAATATGTTTTTTTGTGTAAAGTTTGTTTTTTGAATCATTGATTGATCGACGAAATTATGATGTCAAACAGTTATTCACCATCTGGTCGATGAAATTGCTTAAACTTGATTGTCAAACGATAGATCTGTGTTTTGAACGTTCTATTTGTATCATCTATTAAATTTATTTATCAGCATTGTTGACCATTGCAACCCACTAATATTTAAGTAGAAACCTACAAATACACTTTTTATACGTGTGACTACACGTCAAAAGTTGATCTTTCATGTTCTTGCATCGGATATTTTAGCACTATATAGAATATGATACCGGTCGCATGGCAAAAGCCCGTGAAGATATGCCGGCTAATGTTTGCGACTGAAATTCTCAAGAGTTCGTTTTTTGTTTTACACATCCGAACAGCCTTGTTCTTATGCCTTCTACACAATGCTCTTTTCATAATGTGAGTATATTTTTTGTCTCCCGTTGCAATGCACGGGCACGTTTCCTAGTAGATGTATCATGTAGACAAGAAGAAGGAGACAACAATGAAAAAATCGCCCATCCAATATGTGCATTTGAGGATGGCTCAAAGGGAACAAGTTCACCTTTAACTAGTAGTTTCTCGCAAATATTGGTGTCGCACATCATGTACGCCTTAACATAAGGAACGTGTATCATAACGACACTGCCTTGTGAATCCTTCAAAATGAAAGAACATGACAAACGCACGGAAAAACAAATGAGGTTAGCGGAAAGGCAAAACCAAACATTCGTGTGGTTAAATACCCAACAAGCGTTTTCATTATTCTTATCATAGGCCTTGTAATATTCTAGGTCGTGCATGGTATGTAGGGCATGGTATGTAGTACAAGATATGAAACATCCTCACTGCTTTCACTGATAGGCCTTGTAATATTCTAGGTCGGCAGGAGTAGCACGTCATCGCATAGTTGTATATATGGACGATTTATCCTCCTCCATCTCAATCGATTGATGTACCATGCTACCATGCTAGCGCAAGTACGTTAAGTAAGTCGGCGTCTACTAGATTTATGGGAGATCTGAAAAGCATGGTTCATCCATGTGTTTTCTAAATCATTCGTGTCATCTTCCTCGGCACTATCAATAGTGATGTAGATCTGTCATCAACCACCGGCCAGTTGACAGGGGCTGTCGAAGCATCTCCGTATCTGAGATTTTGGCGGTGCCACTAAGTTTCCTACTTCATTAAAGACTTCATCGTTACGGCAAAGCTTTTACCATGCGTGTACGCAACTTCTTGTCAGTGCAATGGTTAGAGCTAATTGTCATTGTTCCACTACGTCAACCACTTCTTGAGAACTCAGATTCCTTGTGTGCCACCATTTTGCGAGCTAAGTATTTTCATGATGGAGATTTCTTGAATGCAAAGTTAAAAAAGGGATCATCCTTTACATGGCAAAGTATTATGGCGGGGGTTAATACCTTAAAACATGGCTATATTTGGCGTGTTGGAAATGGTCAGAAAATTGACATTTGGAAAGATGCTTGGATCCCTAACTGTGCTAACAGGAAAGTCATCACTCCAAAGGGACAACATTTGTTATCAAAAGTGTCCGATCTCATTGACCCCTCTTCGAATAGGTGGGATGAGGATCTCATCAGACAGACCTTGTGGCCTATTGATTCACAGCGGATCCTTGCTATCCCTCTGCCTCAGTCTGATATGTTAAATTTTGTTGCCTGGAGTCATACTAAGAGTAGGTTTTTTCTGTTCGATCTACATATTTTGTTGAGTGGGATTATCAACATGGGAGGAAACTTCGTCGTACTAATGGAATGGGTCGAACAAACTTTAATCCAATTTGGTGTAAGATTTGGAAGTTATCTTGTCCAGCGAAGGTGAAATTTTTTATTTGGCGGACGTTGCATGGTACTCTTCCATGTCGTGTTACGCTTGCTAATAGACACATGAAAGTTTCATCGTTATGCCCTTGTTGTGCTTCTGGTTTATAAGACACAAAGCATATGTTGTTTCAGTGCCAAAAGTAAAAGAGGTCTGGAGAAGGCTTGGATTAGACGAGATCATTGCTCAGGCTTGTGAAGTTGATCGTGCTGGAGAGGCGGTCCTCGGTTTTTTGTTGCTCATGTCTGACTAAGATTTATCTATTATGGGGTTCCAGAATACTTGGTATTTATGGTGGGAAAGACGTAAATTAGTTCACAAGGAGAGAATTCAAGATGCAAAACAGATTTCAATGGGGATACAAGCTCTTACGGCTAATTATGTTGTTGCTTCCAGTCCAAGGGCTTCTATGAAACGACGGGGTTGGATTCATCCCCCGGTGGGTTTTGTGAAACTTAATGTTGATGCTTATTTTGATCATAATCTTCTTAAAGGTACGGCAGGGGCTGTCCCGAGGAACGACAAAGGGAACTTTATTGCAAGGTGTACTTGGAAAATTGATCATTGCATCGATGCTCTAACAACGGAAGCTTGGGCTCTCAGATTCGGTCTTTCACTAGCGCAATGTGTGGGTTGCAATCGCCTAGTTATTAATTCTATAATTTGGAGGTTATTGAAACGATGAATAATGGCAGACGGTCAGCAGGAGCGGCGGCGGCAATTTTTGATGATTGCTAATTTTTGGCGTGTGATTTTCCTACCTCTAGGTTTGAACATTGTGATAGGGAAGCCAATAAGGTTGCGCATGAGCTAGCTAGGTTGGCTAGATTTTCTTCTACCATTGATTGGTTTGAGGAGCCTATGATTGAGATTGTACCATTCCTCACAAACTATGTATATGTTATTTCGGTTGAATAAAGTCATTTGTTTTTCAAAAAAAAAAAACTGTTAACACTAGCGGAGCTCCCTGTAGGGTAAGGTTGGGCAGCCGCCCCACCTTGATTTTCAACAGATGTCTAGATAATCATATAATCTGTTAATCGCTCCTTTTTTTCATATTTTATTGTTCTATTATTTTCGTATGAGGTTGTTGCTAATATCGGGTATACTAAAGTAACCTTAGCGTGGTGCTTTTGGTGGTGGAGGTGGTGCAGCCAGATGGGGTCCATCGGTGGTGTGCTCTTCTTCATGTGTTTGTCTTCGGCTGTATTTGTGTGATGTCTGTTCTGTTGTTGTGCATGCTAAAGACCCTACTTGGTGGCTGTTATGTTGCGGCGAGCTTGGGGCCCTTGGTATTGCCTTTGGTTCAACTTTGCTCAACGGCGAAGCACTGGTGCCACCCCCAGTTGCTAATCGTTCCAACTTCCTGTGGCGAAGCTCCTAGTCGAGCTTCTTGTTAAGTGTTGGCACTCATTCATTGTGGATGATTCTCTATTTTGTCGTTGGATTTGGCACGCACACCGGTGCAGTGCGTTAGGTAGTTTGCAAAGTCCTGGTATTGTGATGCCTTGACAACAAGGCCCATCTACTTGTGCCCTGGTGGTGATTGTCATTTGTCTGCTAGGTCGCCTTCTCATGGGTATCCACTTCTTCCCTTCTTTCCGAATTTGATAATTATAAGGTTTTTGGCCCGGTTTTCCTGATAAACGGTGTAAACTTGTTAAGGTTTTCAATATTGTTTTCCTTATAAACTGGATCAACCAAATCCTATGGGTGATTCTTCATTCTTGCCTTTGGCCGCTTATTGAGCAATATATTCAGGTGGGAGGAATCTTATCACAAAATCCGGGATACCATCCATGGACATGGATTGTTTTGACGTTGCTCCAAGTGAGGATGATATTTGGACTGTTGGTTTACGTTTGAGATATCTGGTTAATATAGCGTTTGAACAAATATTGTGACAAAAACATTAGGGATAACTAGTAAGTAAAACAGAAAAGTATGTTTTTGGTCTCTCAAGTTTACCAAAAATATATATCTGGTCCCTCAATTTTTGGGGGTGATATTTAGACCCTCATGTCTCAAAACCAGATAAGTTCAGTCCAAAACAAGATAATAGAGGAAAACCAGCTGTATGCCATTGGTTTCTGTCTCCTCACTTTCCTCTCTTGACACATCAGGCTGGTTGTAATGGGGAGTATCATATACTAGTATCATGCATATGATACTAGTGTATGATACTACCTCCCTAATGCATAGTATCATATTTTAGTATCATGTAGTACTCCATTTATTATCATGCATGACACAAAGTAGCATAATATTTATTATGATACGGTATCATGATATGATACTCCACCTTCTCTTTCTTCATTTAATGCTATGACACCTCATTAAAATTGTCTAGTTGGTATGCATGATACTAGCTATGATACTACCATTACGACCAGCCTCAGACCAATATTTATTTAGGAGCAATTTCTACTTAGAGACGCACGTCGCCTAACCATTGTAGTTACCCCTCCTCACTGAGCTCATCCCACTCGTGCCACGCCTCACCATTGGCCCCCACACCCAACCACCTCGCCGCTAGTTGTCACCCAGTCTCTTCGCGCTTGCCCCTATCCTAGACAAAGATGGAAACCACACTAGTGTTGTCGTAGCCAGTCATGAGGATAATTTATTAACTTTGACTCTCATATTTTAATGATGTCAGTTAATGACCCTACGTGAAATGGAGGTGCTCGCATCATCGATGTAGGCTTTATCTCACACATGAGTAAGCATGGGGGAATGTCCTTGGTGGCCACCGGAGATGGCATCCCATCGAGGCGGTGTTGAGAAGACCATCCAGTTCATCGCGACAGGTGCAGCGGGAGGTCCCAACCAGCGGGGGAATCCCATGTCAGCACACCAGTGCCCGCCGCACACGCATGCCACGCCAGCACCAACCGTCGTGTGCGATCCCCATGCGTATGGTGAGCAAGTAAGGGGATGTTCATTGTCAGGGGATGCTGACTCGGAACCAGTAGGACGACACTTCACTAGTAGAAAACAGGGCTTTGGTTCACGTCGGGCTAGCCCATTAGTTCCGATTCAGCCCCGAACCGGGACCCATGGGGGCATTGGTCCCGGTTCGTGAGGCCAGGGGCCTGCCGGGCCACGTGGGGGCATTGGACCCGGTTCGTCTGGCCCCTTCGGTCCCGGTTGGTGGGACGAAACGGGATCAATGGGCCTCGCTCCTGGCCCACAAGCACTGGTCCAGGTTGGTTACATGAAGCAGGATCAAAGGGTGTCCTTTAGTCCCGGTTCCAGCCACGAACCGGGACCAATATGATGCCTATATATACCCCCTCGCCGGCGAGCAGAGCACTCCACACTGCTCTATTTTTTCGGGCCGGCGAGGGGAGGGCTTTGTGGTGCTCTAAGTCACCTCCTATGCACATGAGCTGTTCGATGGAATGCCTGAGCCACACTACTTAAGCTTTCTCCTCTCCAAGCTCGACCTCCAAGCTTCATTTTCCTCTATATTTGTCTAGGTTTAGCTGCCCATCACGTCCCGTCCACGTCTTCACCGTCGTCGATCGCCCGCGCCAATCTCGTGGCCGTCACCCCCGTGGTGAGCCTCTTGTTCTTATCTTCTTTATGAAAGGAAAAAATTCTTACTTGTATGTTTGGATAGATACTTGTATAATTTTCTTACTTTTATTATTGCTTCTTATTATATAGTGCGATGGTCTAGGTATCCGGCCCCGTCGGCTCTCGCCCTATCTATGATTCGGATGTGGTATATATTATCTTTTATAACTATTTGGTTCATTTATTGTTTATGACAATTATGTTGACCAACGTGACATAGGTTTTATTTATCTAGGAGGTATGTGAACCGGAAATTCCAACCGACCCTATTGTCGAGAGGTTAAATTTAGTTCAAGAAGAAAACAATTACTTGAAGGAAAAAAAATCAGGATGAGAAGATGATATTGGAGTTGCATGTTGCGGATGTCGTCGATGATCACAAGATCAAGATGGATGCAATGCGCTTGAAGATTAGAAATATTAGAAAATATGCCATTCATACCGAGGCTTGGTATCATTATGTTGTTGGATCAATTGTTACCTTGGTTGCCATTATGATCGCATTTGTTTTCGCATTGAAATGTTTTACATAGTTTGAATGTAGTTTAATTAGATGTTCTAGAGAGCTATATATTGTTCAATTAGAACTATGTATGTACTTTGGTTTTAATGTGATGATGAACTTCTATTAATTTGGTCACTTAATTATTTATTCATGATGTTCTATAATGATTTTTGACACACTTAATTATATATAATGCATGTAGATGAACCGGCAATAGATGTACGGTGACAGACACACCTCTGAGTACATTAAGGGTGTGCATAATTTTCTTGAAGTGGCTGAGGTAAACAAACAGAATGGTTTTATGTGTTGTCCATGCCCTATATGTGGGAATACGAAGTCTTACTCTGACTCAAAAACCCTTCACACCCACCTGCTTTATAAGCGTTTCATGCCACACTATAATGTTTGGACCAAGCACGGAGAAATCGGGGTTATGATGGAAGACAACAAAGAAGAAGAGGACGATAACAAATATGTGCCCCCTGAATACGGTGATGCTGCAACGGGGGAAGCTGTTGAAGGTCAAGAGGAACCAGATGATGTGCCCAATGATGATCTTCGCCGGGTCATTGTTGATGCAAGAAGACAGTGCGAAAGTGAAAAGGAGAAGCTGAAGTTTGATCGCATGTTAGTGTTGGAAATATGCCCTAGAGGCAATAATAAAAGCATTATTATTATATTTCCTTATTCATGATAATAGTCTTTTATTCATGCTATAACTGTATTATCCGGAAATCATAATACACGTGTGAATACATAGACCATAACATGTCCCTAGTGAGCCTCTAGTTGACTAGCTCGTTGGTCAACAAATAGTCATGGTTTCCTGACTATGGACATTAGATGTCATTGACAACGGGATCACATCATTAGGAGAATGATGTGATGGACAAGACCCAATCCTAAGCATAGCACAAGATCGTGTAGTTTCGTTTTGCTGTAGCTTTTCCAATGTCAAGTATCTCTTCCTTAGACCATGAGATCGTGTAACTCCCGGATACCGTAGGAGTGCTTTGGGTGTACCAAACGTCACAACGTAACTGGGTGACTATAAAGGTGCATTACAGGTATCTCTGAAAGTGTCTGTTGGGTTGACATGGATCGAGACTAGGATTTGTCACTCCGTATGACGGAGAGGTATCACTGGGCCCACTCGGTAGTGCATCATCATAATGAGCTCAAAGTGACCAAGGGTTTGGTCACGGGATCATGCATTACGGTACGAGTAAAGTGACTTGCCGGTAACGAGACTAACGAGGTATTGGGATACCGACTATCGAGTCTCGGGAAAGTAACATACCGATTGACAAAGGGAATTGCATACGGGGTTGATTGAATCCTCGACATCGTGGTTCATCCGATGACATCATCGAGGAGCATGTGGGAGCCAACATGGGTATCCAGATCCCGCTGTTGGTTATTGACCGGAGAGCCGTCTCGGTCATGTCTGCGTGTCTCCCGAACCCGTAGGGTCTACACACTTAAGGTTCGGCGACGCTAGGGTTATTAGGAAGACTTATATGTGATTACCGAAAGTTGTTCGGAGTCCCGGATGGGATCCCGGACGGCACGACGAGTTCCGGAATGGTCCGCAGGTAAAGATTTATATATGGGAAGTTGTCATACGGACACCGGAAGGTTTCGGGGGCATATCGGTATTGTACCGGGGCCACCAGAAGGGTTCCGGGGGTCCACGGGGAGGGTCCACCACACCCGGGGGGGGCACATGGGCCGCATGGGGTAGGAGCCAGCCCCTGGAGGGCTGGGCGCACCCCCCCTTGGGCCCATGCGCCTAGGGTTTGGGGGGGAACCCTAGAGGGGGCCCCCCCCTTGCTTGGGGGGCAAGTCTCCCCTCCCTGGCCGCCGCCCCCCCTCTAGATCCCATCTACAGGGGCCGGCCCCTCTTGCCCCTTCCCCTATAAATAGAGGGGTGAGGGGAGGGCTGAACACCCAAGCCAAGGCGCAGCCCCTCCCCTCCCCAACACCTCTCCTCCTCCGTCACGAGCTTGGCGAAGCCCTGCTGGAGTACTGCTTCTCCACCGACACCACGCCGTCGTGCTACCGTTGGAGCTGTCTTCCTCAACCTCTCCTTCCTCCTTGCTGGATCAAGACGGAGGAGACGTCGTCCGTTCCGTACGTGTGTTGAACGCGGAGGTGCTGTCCGTTCGGCACTTGGTCATCGGTGATCTGAATCACATCGAGTACGACTCCATCATCACCGTTCCCTCGAACGCTTCCGCACGCGATCTACAAGTGGTATGTAGATGCAAACTCACTCCTTTGACTCGTTGCTTAGATGAACTCATAGATGGATCTTGGTGAAACCGTAGGAAAATTTTTAATTTTCTGCAACGTTCCCCAACAGTGGCATCATGAGCTAGGTCTATGCGTAGTTCTCTATTGCACGAGTAGAACACAATTTTGTTGTGGGCGTAGATCTTGTCAACTTGCTTGCCGCTACTAGTCTTATCTTGCTTCAGCGGTATTATGGGATGAAGCAGCCCGGACCAACCTTACACGTACGCTTACGTGAGACCGGTTCCACCGACTAACATGCACTAGTTGCATAAGGTGGCTGGCGGGTGTCTGTCTCTCCCACTTTAGTTGGAGCGGATTCGATGAAAAGGGTCCTTATGAAGGGTAAATAGAAGTTGACAAAATCACGTTATGGTTATTCGTAGGTAAGAAAACGTTCTTGCTAGAACCAAATTGCAGCCACGTAAAAGATGCAACAACAATTAGAGGACGTCTAACTTGTTTTTGCAGCAATTGTCATGTGATGTGATATGGCCAGAAGTTGTGATGAATGATGAATGATATATTGTGATGTATGAGATCATGTTCTTGTAATAGGAATCACGACTTGCATGTCGATGAGTATGACAACCGGCAGGAGCCATAGGAGTTGTCTTTATTTTGGTATGACATGCGTGTCATTGAAGAACGCCATGTAAATTACTTTACTTTATTGCTAAACGCGTTAGCCATAGAAGTAGAAGTAGTCGTTGGCGTGACAACTTCATGAAGACACAATGATGGAGATCATGATGGTGGAGATCATGGTGTCATGCCGGTGACAAAGATGATCATGGAGCCCCGAAGATGAAGATTGAAGGAGTTGTATGATATTGGCCATATCATGTCACTACTATATAATTGCATGTGATGTTTATTATGTCTTATGCATCTTGTTTACTTAGAACGACGGTAGTAAATAAGATGATCCCTTATAATAATCTCAAGAAAGTGTTCCCCCTAACTGTGCACGGTTGCTAAAGTTCGTCGTTTCGAAGCACCACGTGATGATCGGGTGTGATAGATCCTTACGTTCACATACAATGGGTGTAAGACAGATTTACACATGCAGAACACTTAGGGTTAACTTGTCGAGCCTAGCATGTACAGACATGGCCTCGGAACACAAGAGACCGAAAGGTCGAACATGAGTCGTATGGAAGATATGATCAACATGGAGATGTTCACCGATGATGACTAGTCCGTCTCACGTGATGATCGGACATGGCCTAGTCGACTCGGATCGTGTAACACTTAGATGACTAGAGGGATGTCAAATCTGAGTGGGAGTTCATTCAATAATTTGATTAGATGAACTTAATTATCATGAAATTAGTCTAATTTTTTTTGCAAAATATGTCTTGTAGATCAATGGCCAACGCTCATGTCAACATGAACTTCAACGCGTTCCTAGAGAAAAACAAGCTGAAAGATGATGGCAGCAACTATTCGGACTGGGTCCAGAACCTGAGGATCATCCTCATAGCAGCCAGGAATCAATATGTCCTAGAAGGACCGCTAGGTGACGCTCCCGTCCCAGAGAACCAAGACATTATGAATGCTTGGTAGTCTCGTGCTGATGATTACTCGCTCGTTCAGTGCGGCATGCTTTACAGCTTAGAACCGGGGCTCCAAAAGCGTTTTGAGCAACACGGAGCATATGAGATGTTCGAGGAGCTGAAACTAGTTTTCCAAGCTCATGCCCGGGTCGAGAGATATGAAGTCTCCGACAAGTTCTATAGTTGTAAGATGGAGGAAAATAGTTCTGTCAGTGAGCACATACTCAAAATGTCTGGGTTGCACAACCGCCTGTCCCAGCTGGACATTAACGTCCCGGATGAGGCGGTCATTGACAGAATCCTTCAGTCGCTCCCACCAAGCTACAAGAGCTTTATGATGAACTACAATATGCAGGAGATGGTGAAGACCATTCCTGAAGTATTTTCAATGCTGAAGTCAGCAGAGGTTGAAATCAAGAAAGAACATCAAGTGTTGATGGTCAATAAGACCACTAAGTTCAAGAAGGGCAAGGGTAAGAAGAACTTCAAGAAGGACGGCAAAGATGTTGCCGCGCCTGGTAAGCCAGTTGCCAGGAAGAAGTCAAAGAATGGACCCAAGCCTGAAACTGAGTGCTTTTATTGTAAGGGGAAGGGTCACTGGAAGCGGAACTGCCCCAAATACTTAGCGGACAAGAGGGCAGGCAACACTAAAGGTATATTTGATATACATGTAATTGATGTGTACCTTACCATTACTCGTAGTAACTCCTGGGTATTCGATACCGGTGCCGTTGCTCACATATGTAACTCACAGCATGAGCTGCGGAATAAGCGGAGACTGGCGAGGGACGAGGTGACAATGCGCGTCGGGAATGGTTCCAAGGTCGATGTGATCGCCGTCGGCACGCTACCTCTACATTTACCTACGGGATTAGTTTTAAACCTCAATAATTGTTATTTAGTGCCAAGTTTGAGCATGAACATTGTATCTGGATCTCGTTTAATACGAGATGGCTACTCATTTAAATCCGAGAATAATGGTTGTTCTATTTATATGAGAGATATGTTTTATGGTCATGCCCCAATGGTCAATGGTTTATTCTTAATGAATCTCGAGCGTAATGTTACACATATTCATAGCGTGAATACCAAAAGATGTAAAGTTGATAACGATAGTCCCACATACTTGTGGCACTGCCGCCTTGGTCACATTTGCGTCAAGCGCATGAAGAAGCTCCATGCTGATGGACTTTTAGAGTCTCTCGATTATGAATCATTTGACACATGCGAACCATGCCTCATGGGCAAAATGACCAAGACCCCGTTCTTCGGAACAATGGAGCGAGCAACCAACTTGTTGGAAATCATACATACCGATGTGTGCGGTCCAATGAGCGTTGAGACTCGCGGAGGATATCGTTATGTTCTCACTCTCACTGATGACTTGAGTAGATATGTTTATGTCTACTTGATGAAACACAAGTCTGAGACTTTTGAAAAGTTCAAGGAATTTCAGAATGAAGTAGAGAATCAACGTGACCGAAAGGTAAAATTCTTACGATCGGATCGTGGAGGAGAATATATAAGTCACGAGTTTGGTACACACTTAAGAAAATGTGGAATCGTTTCACAACTCACGCCGCCTGGAACACCTCAGCGTAACGGTGTGTCCGAACGTCGTAATCGCACTCTACTGGATATGGTGCGATCTATGATGTCTCTTACCGATTTACTGCTATCATTTTGGGGATACGCTCTAGAGACAGCTACATTCACTTTAAATAGGGCACCGTCTAAATCCGTTGAGACGACATCGTATGAATTATGGTTTGGGAAGAAACCTAAGCTGTCGTTTCTAAAAGTTTGGGGATGCGATGCTTATGTCAAGAAACTTCAACCTGAAAAGCTCGAACCCAAGTCGGAAAAATGCGTCTTCATAGGATACCCTAAAGAAACCATTGGGTTACCTTTTACTTAAGATCTGAAGGCAAGATCTTTGTTGCCAAGAACGGATCCTTTCTGGAAAAAGAGTTTCTCTCGAAAGAAGTAAGTGGGAGGAAAGTAGAACTCGATGAAGTACTACCTCTTGAACGGGATAGTAGTGCAGCTCAGGAAAAAGTTCCTGTGATGCCTACACCAACTAAAGAGAAAAATAATGATGATGATCAAGGTACTTCGGATCAAGTTGCTACTAAACTTCGTAGGTCCACAAGGACACGTTCCGCACCAGAGTGGTACGGCAACCCTGTCCTGGAAATCATGTTGTTGGACAACGGTGAACCTTCAAACTATGAAGAAGCAATGGCGGGCCCAGATTCCAACAAATGGCTAGAAGCCATGAAATCCGAGATAGAATCCATGTATGAAAACAAAGTATGGACTTTGACTGACTTGCCCTATGATCGGCGAGCAATAGAAAACAAATGGATCTTTAAGAAGAAGACGGACGCGGATGGAAATATCACCATCTATAAAGCTCGACTTGTCGTTAAGGGTTATCGGCAAGTTCAAGGGATTGACTACGATGAGACTTTCTCTCCCGTAGCGAAGCTTAAGTCTGTCCGAATCATGTTATCAATTGCCGCATACTATGATTATGAGATATGGCAGATGGACGTCAAAACAACATTCCTTAACGGGTATCTTAAGGAAGAACTGTATATGATGCAGCCGGAGGGTTTTATCGATCCTAAGAATGCTAACAAAGTATGCAAGCTCCAGCGATCCATTTATGGGCTGGTGCAAGCATCTCGGAGTTGGAACATTCGCTTTGATGAGATGATCAAAGCGTTTGGGTTTTCGCAGACTTATGGAGAAGCCTGCGTTTACAAGAAAGTGAGTGGGAGCTCTGTAGCATTTCTCATATTATATGTAGATGACATACTTTTGATGGGAAATGATACAGAATTCTTGGACAACATTAAGGCCTACTTGAATAAGTGTTTTTCAATGAAGGACCTTGGAGAAGCTGCTTATATATTAGGCATCAAGATCTATAGGGATAGATCGAGACGCCTCATAGGTCTTTCACAAAGCACATACCTTGATAAGATTTTGAAGAAGTTCAAAATGGATCAATCAAAGAAGGGGTTCTTGCCTGTATTGCAAAGTGTGAGATTGAGCTCGGCTCAATGCCCGACCACGGCAAAAGATAAAGAAGAGATGAGCGTCATCCCCTATGCCTCAGCCATAGGATCTATTATGTATGCCATGCTGTGTACCAGACCTGATGTAAACCTTGCCGTAAGTTTGGTAGGAAGGTACCAAAGTAATCCCGGCAAGGAACTCTGGACAGCGGTCAAGAATATCCTGAAGTACCTGAAAAGGACAAAGGACATGTTTCTCGTTTATGGAGGTGACGAAGAGCTCGTCGTAAAGGGTTACGTCGACGCTAGCTTCGACACAGATCTGGATGACTCTAAGTCACAAACCGGATACGTGTATATGTTGAATGGTGGAGCAGTAAGCTGGTGCAGCAGCAAGCAGAGCGTCGTGGCGGGATCTACATGTGAAGCGGAGTACATGGCAGCCTCGGAGGCAGCGCATGAAGCAATTTGGGTGAAGGAGTTCATCACCGACCTAGGAGTCATACCCAATGCATCGGGGCCAATCAGGCTTTTCTGTGACAACACTGGAGCTATTGCCCTTGCCAAGGAGCCCAGGTTTCACAAGAAGACCAGGCACATCAAGCGTCGTTTCAACTCCATCCGTGAAAATGTTCAAGATGGAGACATAGATATTTGCAAAGTACATACGAATCTGAATGTCGCACATCCGTTGACTAAACCTCTCTCGCGAGCAAAACATGATCAACACCAGAACTCTATGGGTGTTCGATTTATCACAATGTAACTAGATTATTGACTCTAGTGCAAGTGGGAGACTGTTGGAAATATACCCTAGAGGCAATAATAAAAGCATTATTATTATATTTCCTTATTCATGATAATTGTCTTTTATTCATGCTATAACTGTATTATCCGGAAATCATAATACATGTGTGAATACATAGACCATAACATGTCCCTAGTGAGCCTCTAGTTGACTAGCTCGTTGGTCAACAGATAGTCATGGTTTCCTGACTATGGACATTAGATGTCATTGACAACGGGATCACATCATTAGGAGAATGATGTGATGGACAAGACCCAATCCTAAGCATAGCACAAGATCGTGTAGTTTCGTTTTGCTGTAGCTTTTCCAATGTCAAGTATCTCTTCCTTAGACCATGAGATCGTGTAACTCCCGGATACCGTAGGAGTGCTTTGGGTGTACCAAACGTCACAACGTAACTGGGTGACTATAAAGGTGCATTACATGTATCTCCGAAAGTGTCTGTTGGGTTGACATGGATCGAGACTGGGATTTGTCACTCCGTATGACGGAGAGGTATCACTGGGCCCACTCGGTAGTGCATCATCATAATGAGATCAAAGTGACCAAGGGTTTGGTCACGGGATCATGCATTACGGTACGAGTAAAGTGACTTGCCGATAACGAGACTAACGAGGTATTGGGATACCGACGATCGAGTCTCGGGCAAGTAACATACCGATGACAAAGGAAATTGCATACGGGGTTGATTGAATCCTCGACATCGTGGTTCATCCGATGACATCATCGAGGAGCATGTGGGAGCCAACATGGGTATCTAGATCCCGCTGTTGGTTATTGACCGGAGAGCTGTCTCGGTCATGTCTGCGTGTCTCCCGAACCCGTAGGGTCTACACACTTAAGGTTCGGCGACGCTAGGGTTATTAGGAAGACTTATATGTGATTACCGAAAGTTGTTCGGAGTCCCGGATGGGATCCCGGACGTCACGACGAGTTCCGGAATGGTCCGGAGGTAAAGATTTATATATGGGAAGTTGTCATACGGACACCGGAAGGTTTCGGGGGCATATCGGTATTGTACCGGGGCCACCAGAAGGGTTCCGGGGGTCCACCGGGAGGGGCCTCCCCTCCCGGGGGGGCCACATGGGCCGCATGGGGTAGGAGCCAGCCCCTGGAGGGCTGGGCGCACCCCCCCTTGGGCCCATGCGCCTAGGGTTGGGGGGGGGGAACCCTAGAGGGGGCGCCCCCCTTGCTTGGGGGGCAAGTCTCCCCTCCCTGGCCGCCGCCCCCCCTCTAGATCCCATCTAGAGGGGCCGTCCCCCCTTGCCCCTTCCCCTATAAATAGAGGGGTGAGGGGAGGGCTGAACACCCAAGCCAAGGCGCAGCCCCTTCCCTCCCCAACACCTCTCCTCCTCCGTCACGAGCTTGGCGAAGCCCTGCTGGAGTACTGCTTCTCCACCGACACCACGCCGTCGTGCTGCTGTTGGAGCTGTCTTCCTCAACCTCTCCTTCCTCCTTGCTGGATCAAGACGGAGGAAACGTCGTCCGTTCCGTACGTGTGTTGAACGCGGAGGTGCTGTCCGTTCGGCACTTGGTTATCGGTGATCTGAATCACATCGAGTACGACTCCATCATCACCGTTCCCTCGAACACTTCCGCACGCGATCTACAAGTGGTATGTAGATGCAAACTCACTCCCTTGACTCGTTGCTTAGATGAACTCATAGGCGGATCTTGGTGAAACTGTAGGAAAATTTTTAATTTTCTGCAACGTTCCCCAACAGTTAGAGGATCACAAAAAAGTTTTGTACCCCAATTACAAAGATGGCAACACAAAGCTCGGTACCGTACTGGAATTGCTGCAGTGGAAAGCAGAGAATGGTGTTCCTGATAAAGGACTAGAGAAGCTACTGAAAATATTGAAGAAGAAGCTTGCAAAAGATGACGAATTTCCCAACAGTATGTATGAATCAAAGAAGGTTGTATGCCTTCTAGATTGGAGGTGCAGAAGATACATGCATGCCCGAATGACTGCATCCTGTACCGCGTTGCGCACGAGGATTTGAACGCCTACCCGGTATGCGGTGCATTGCGGTATAAGATCAGACGAGATGACCCTGGTGATGTTGACGACGAGCACCCCAGGAAGAGGGTTCCTGCCAAGGTGATGTGGTATGCTCCTATAACACCACGGTTGAAACGTCTGTTCAGAAACAAAGAGCATGCTAATTTGATGCGATGGCACAGAGAGGACAGTAAGAAAGACGGAAAGTTTAGAGCACCCGCTGACGGGTCGCAGTGGAGAAAAATTGAGAGAAAGTACTGGGAGGAGTTTACAGGTGACGCAAGGAACGTATGGTTTGGTTTAAGCGCGGATGGCATTAATCCTTTTGGGGAGCAGTGCAGCAACGCGCAAGCCCTTTTGCTAGTCCTAAAAATCAGAACAGCTAAAGTCTGCTCCGCTAGGGTTAGGGTATCCTCTGGCGATGGGCGATCGCTCGCCGCCGTCTTCCCTTCCCGCAGGCGGGAGCGCACTGGAACGCCAGGAGAACTTCTCCAGGGTTGCGTTACCGAAGTCTATGCCGTCTCTGAGTCTCCGTCGGTCTCGCCTGGACCCTGTTCGTGTTCTGCACGGAAGTCAAGGCCCTAGGGCTGCGCCTATTTATAGCTGCCGTCCTAATCTTTGCGACACAACTACGGCGCCGATCGCTACCATGCCGCCTGATTCCGATCCCGAGCGCTTCCGACCTGTCATGTCGCGGTTATCGCTTGCTGTTGGTAGTAGGGGTGATCAAGGGGGAGCCGTTGAGGATCCTGCCCACGCGAAGCTTTCCAACGGCGGCGCGATCGTGGACTTCAGGCCATCTGGGAATTTTGCAGGTTTTCAGAGGGCGATTCCAAGCAATGGCAATGGACTGTCGGAGGAAGATGGTCTACCAGTTGGAGAGGATGCGCACATCGGGGACGAAGCGGACATGGACGACGTTGCTTTTGTTGCAGTAGACTTTGAGGAGGAGGAGATTGAAAACATCGAGCCGGGTTGGAAGCTGATGAGCCTATACAGATCACAGAAACGGCCAAGCACGAAGACGCTGTCGGATCACTTTGAGAAAATTTGGCAGCTACGTACAGGAGTTGAGTTTAAGCCCGTACAGAAAAATTACTTTGTGGTCACTTTTTTCTCTGAAGGGGACTACAGATTCGTTGCTAGGGGAGGGCCATGGATTTATGATGGAGATGCTTTGTTGGTGGCTCCGTTTGTGGAAGATGCTCATCCGTCTGAAACTATAATGGATTCAGTCCCTGTGTGGGTGCGTGTCTTTGATGTGCCTTGGAATAAACAAACCAGGCCATATGGGAACGCCTTGGGTGGCACCCTGGGAGAGGTGTTGGAGGTTGATGCTCCGGAAGTTGGGCATGGCACTAGCGAATTTTTGAGGATCAGAGTTAAGCTGCCATATAACAGGAGGTTGCAGAAGGAGGTTACGCTAGAATATACTGTCAGAGGAGTAACAAAACGATCTACTTTTAAACTCAAGTATGAGCGTGTACCATACTTCTGTTTCTTCTGTGGTTTTCTAGGCCATGATGAAGATGTGTGTGAGAAGAAGAGGCTTGGGCTGCCATCTAAAGCCTACGATTCCACGCTCCGTTGTTCCCCGTTTAAGAAGTATGAGCAAAGACCAGCATATACAGCGTCGCCGGGCCAGCCAAGGGCGCGCCGTGTGTTGGACTTTTCCCTGGGCCGTGCTCGTTCTACTACACGACAATCCGCTTCTTCTTCAGCGAGAAGTGAGTCTAGACATAATCCAGTTATACCAGATAGGGTTGATGCCCATGATGGGTTTGAGAACAGAGAAGGATCAGGTGAGACGGCGGCTGTTATTCAGCTTGCGGATGAGGTGGAGGCGCTCCGTCTGAGGCTGGCCAAAGAGAAACCAGAGTGCAGTCAATCTCAGTAGATAAAGATTCATTTTGAAGCAAAAGCTATGGACAAACAGACTGAACTACAACCCAAATCTTACAAGAAGAGAAGTACTGGTAAGAAAGTTGTGGCAGCAAGGAAGCCAGGCACTCTAGTTATCACGGGAATTAAAAGAACCTACTTCGAATGTCATGAACCCAACATTACGGGGTGTTGAATTTTTGGATAAATCTTTTGGTACAGCGGTGGACTTGATGGTATGCAATGATTCCATCTTGGGAAAACGTCAGGTTGCGGGATTGTTTGGTTATGGGCAGGATGCGCAACTTGACAAAGCTATGGTGCCGTTCGTTGATGTTCCAACAGGAGGTAGTCTGAAGAAAGGGAAAACTGAAGGTCAACAACAAGAGGAGGAAGTAACCAGCAAAGGAAGTGTGGTGGACTTGGAGGCAGCTGGCCTAGGGGCCGCCAGCGATCTGACGGGGCCTTTGGCGCCCCGTCAGAAGCAATGAATTGCTTAAGTTGGAACTGTCGAGGGGCGGGGAACCTTCGCACAGTTCGTGATCTTGTAGCGCTTGTGGGTGCTCATTCCCCGAAAGTGGTCTTTCTGTGTGAAACTAGACAACCAAAAGAAAAGATGTATCGTCTCCGTAATCGATTAGGCTTAGCTGGTTTTGAAGGAGTTTGTAGTGATGGTCGTAGTGGTGGTCTAGCTTTATTTTGGCATGAGTCTGTATCCCTGGTTGTTCAAGAGGCTAATAATAGATGGATTGATGCTTATGTCCGTTTGTCACCTGATGATCCTTTGTGGCGTGTCACCTTTGTGTATGGCGAGCCACGAGTGGAAAATAGACATTTTATGTGGGACTCTTTGAGGAGGTTGTCAAGACACAGTGCACTTCCATGGATGTTAGTTGGCGACTTTAATGAAGCTATGTGGGATTATGAACACATGTCAGAAACACCAAGAGCACCGGGTCAGATGTTGAGTTTTAGAGATGCTTTGGAAACATGTGGGCTGATTGATATGGGCTTCATGGGTTATCCCTTTACCTATGATAATAGGCGGGGTGGTAGAGCCAATGTTCAGGTGAGATTGGACAGAGCAGTGGCCACTAATACTTGGAGGGATATGTTTGCTGATGCTGTTGTACGTCACCTGGTCTCACCGGCATCAGACCATTGTCCAGTGTTGGTCTCATGTATTTTGGATACGGCCCCTCGGCCGGGCCGATGTCGCCGTTATGAATTGATGTGGGAAAGAGATCATGCTCTTAATGAGGTAGTGGCGGAAGCATGGGGTGCAGCAGGAATTAAAAGAAACTTACGTGATGTTCAAAAGGCTCTAGGCCAGGTGATGGGTAAGTTGCATACTTGGAGTAATAAAAAATTTGGGAATGTTACAAGACAACTTGAGAAATATAGATCAAGGTTGGAGGAACTGATGCTTATGAATGCAGATAGGGCAGATATTAGGAAGCACATGGACGAAATGAATGAACTTTTATTCAGGGAGGAGATGTTGTGGTTACAGCGCATTGCTTGGCTCAAGGAGGGGGACAGGAACACAAAGTTTTTTCACAGAAAAGCAGTGTGGCGAGCCAGAAAGAATGCAGTACGAGGACTATTGGATGCTAATGATGTTTGGCAAACTAATAAGAACGTGATGTTGGATATGGCCCGTAACCATTTTTTGCAATTATTTACAGCTGATCCGAACGTCAACCCAGAAGAGGTAGTGAATCTATTCCAAGCTAAAATAACGGATGATATGAATACTACTCTTTGTGCTCCTTTCACAGATAAGGAAATAGGCGATGCGTTGTTCCAGATTGGGCCACTAAAAGCCCCCGGTCCAGACGGATTTCCATCTCGATTTTTTCAACGGAATTGGGCTTTAATGAAAGAGGATGTAATGGTGGCTGTCGGGTTGTTCTTTGAGACTGGACACATGCCGGATGAGGTAAACTCAACTACTATTGTGCTTATTCCTAAGGTTGCAAATCCAAAGAAGCTAAATGAGTTCAGACCAATCAGTCTATGTAACGTAGTTTACAAGGTCATCTCCAAGTGTTTGGTAAATCATTTGAGACCTCTCCTTGATGTTACTGTTGCTCCTGAGCAGAGCGCCTTCGTCCTTGGTAGACTTATTACAGATAATGCTTTCATAGCTTTTGAGTGTATGCATACAATCAAACAGGAAAGGAATCAAGAGAATAGTTTTTGTGCTTACAAGCTGGACCTATCAAAGGCATATGACAGGGTAGACTGGAATTTCCTGGAGCGAATGATGCAACAGTTGGGTTTTCATCACCGGTGGATACAGTGGATTATGGCGTGTGTAACCTCGGTGAGATATAGTGTTAAACTAAATGGAGCCCTCTCAGATTCGTTCACACCGTCGCGTGGACTTCGGCAGGGTGACCCTCTATCCCCGTTTTTGTTTTTGTTCGTAGCTGATGGACTTGATGCTATTTTGAAACAAAAGGTCAGACAAGGAAGGATTTCTCCTATTCATGTGTGTCCAAGGGCACCAGGTATCTCACACCTCCTATTCGCAGACGACACGTTAATGTTCTTCCGTGCTACTCGGGAAGAAGCTACCCAGGTGGGAGATGCACTAGCTATTTATGAGCGCACCACAGGACAATTCATTAACCCGGCGAAATGTTCTATTTTATTTGGCACATGTTGTGGTGACAACGACAAGCAGGAGGTTGTGCATACCTTGCAGGTTCAGACGATGGGATTCGACGATAAGTATCTCGGTCTCCCCACACCATCTGGTAGAATGTCGAAGGGCAAGTTTCAAAATCTACAAGAGCAACTTACTAAGCGTATCTTACAGTGGGGAGAAGCGGCGTCACAAGGGGGCAAAGAAATTCTCATTAAGGCGGTTGCGCAGTCCCTACCTACATATATCATGGGGGTTTTCCGTTTGCCCCGGAGTGTTTGTGATGACCTTACTCGCATGGTACGCAATTTTTGGTGGGGGCCAAGGAGGGGAAGAGGAAGACACATTGGCGTGCATGGGATACATTGATTAAACCGAAAGTGCAAGGCGGCATGGGGTTCCGTGATTTCAGACTCTTCAATCAGGCACTTCTGGCTAGACAGGCTTGGCGTCTTATTGCTTATCCTGACAGTTTATGTGCGCAGGTGCTGAAAGCAAGATATTACCCGGCGGGACGTCTGGAAGATACTGTCTTTTCGGGCAACTCATCCCAGAAGTGGCAGTCTATTGTCCATGGTCTTGAGCAAGAAAGGTTTAATTTGGCGCATTGGTGATGGTGCTTCTGTACGTATTTGGCGTGACCAGTGGATACCACATCCACTTGCGAGGTTGCCAATATCACCCCAGGGGCGCTGCCGCCTTCGGCGTGTCAGCGAGCTCCTGGACGACCGAGGAAATTGGAACGTGCAACTACTTATTCAACATTTCATGTCGGTAGATGTCATGGAAATTATGAAGATCAAGGTGGTGCCACAGTTGGACAAAGATATTATCGCTTGGGCGCCTGAGCGTTCTGGATCATTCACAGTTCGGAGTGCTTATCGTCTATCATATGACGAGATTCACCGTCAGACTACAGTCGCATCGAGTAGGGCACCGGACGGGCGACGTGCCGTCTGGGCACTTATATGGAGATGCCCTGTTCCACCAAAGGTGCGTATCTTTGCATGGCGTTTGGTCACAAATTCACTGGCTACTTGGGTGAATAAAAAATCACGAAAACTTGAGGTGTCTAACCTTTGTCCGCTGTGTGCGATGAAACCGGAGGACACATTCCACACATTCTGTAGATGCCCATTGGCTGTTGCTTTGTGGAACGCCATGCGGGAAAAATGGCTATTGCCGGACTTAGCTTCAGTGAGGAATACAGGCCCTGAGTGGCTTTTTGATCTTCTATACAAGCTAAATGAAGATGATCGCATGCATGTGTTGATGGTGCTGTGGAGGAGTTGGTATGTACGTAATGAAATAGTACATCATAAGCTACCGCCTCCAATTGAAGCTTCCTGCAGATTTCTAATTAGCTATGCTGAATCTCTTCGATGCATCAATCATTTTCCAACCATTGACATCATCAAAGGGAAGATGGTGCCGCCGCCGATTGGATATAGTTCTACAATGATAAATACAGCAACGCAACATGCAGCCACAGTCCAGTGGTCTGCCCCGCCGGCCGGTCGCGTGAAGCTCAATGTTGACGGGTCGTTCGTTCATACCGATGGTGGATTAGCAGGAGCCGGTATGATCTTACGTGATAATGACGGCAACATTATCTTCTCTGCTTGTCGTTCTATCTTGCATTGTTCCGGACCGCTCCAGGCTGAGCTGTTGGCATGTCAGGAGGGATTAAGCCTTGCTCTACAATGGTCTACTCACCCGATAGATATCGAGATGGACTGCATGGATGCGATCAAGTTGATCAAGTCGCCTATCCTTGACAGATCGCCACATAGAATGATAGTTCAGGATATTAAGAGGCTCTTTGGTGAAAGGGATATCTCTATTGCTCATGTAAGTAGGAATCAGAACGTTGTTAGCCACACACTTGCTGTTTTCGGACGATCGGAGGGCCGAACTACAGTTTGGTTGCGCTCTGGACCTGCAGACATTCCTCTGCTATGTAGGAACGAATATTCCAACAGTTGAGTAATGAAATCCTTTTAACCCCGCAAAAAAAATAAAAAATCAGAACAGCTATCACTCTCTGCTCGTAACCTTGAAGATCCTCACTTCTTTCACTGATAGGCCTTGTAATATTCTAGGTCGGCAGGGGTAGCACGTCATCGCATAGTTGTATATATGGACGATTTATCCTCCTCCATCTCAATCGATTGATGTACCATGCTACCATGCTAGCACAAGTACGTTCGTGACATAAGTCCGCGTCTACCAGATTTATGGGAGATCTGAAAAGCATGGTTCATCCATGTGTTTTCTAAATCATTCGCGTCATCTTCCTCGGCACTATCAATAGTGATAGGGGCTGTCGAAGCATCTCCGTATCTGAGATTTTGGCGGTGCCAGTAACTTTCCTCCTTCATTAAAGACTTCGTCGTTACGGCAAGCTTTTACCATGCGTGTACGCAACTTCTTGTCAGTGCAATGGTTAGAGCTAATGGTCGTTGTTCCACTACGTCAACCACTGTTAACACTAGCGGAGCTCCCTGTAGGGTAAGGTTGGGCGGCCGCCCTACCTTGATTTTCAACAGACGTTTAGATAAACATATAATCTGTTAATCGCTTCCTTTCTTTTTTCATATTTTATTGTTCTATTATTTTGGTATGAGGTTGTTGCTAATGTCGTGTATACTAAAGTCAACCTTAGGGTGGTGCTTTTGGTGGTGGTGGTGGAGCCAGCTTGGGTATATCGGTGGTGTGCTCTTCTTCATGTGTTTGTCTTTGGCTGCCTTTGCGTGATCTCTGTTCCGTTGTTGTGCATACTAAAGACCCTCCATGGTGGCTGTTGTGTTGCGGCGAGCTTGGGGCTTTTGGTATCGCCTTTGGTTCAACTTTGCTCAACGGTGAAGCACTAGTGCCACCCCAACTTGCTAATCGTTCCAACGTCCTGTGGTGGAACTCCTAGTCAAGGTTCTTGTGAAGTGTTGGCACTCATTTATTGTGGATGATTCTGCATTTTGTCGTGGGATTCGGCACGCACACCGGTGCAGTACGTTAGGTAGTTTGCAAAGACCTGGTATTGTGATGCCTTGACAACACGGCCCATCTATTTGTGCCCTCGTGGTGATTGTCATCTGTCTGCTGCTAGGTCCTGCCTTCTCATGGGTATCCACTTCTTCCCTTCTTTTCGAATTTGATAATTATAAGGTTTTTGGCCCGGTTTTCCTCAAAAGCGGTGTAAACTTGTTAAGGTTTTCGATAAGGTTTTCCTTATAAACTGGAGCAACCAAATACTATGGGTAATTCTTGCCTTTGGCCGCTTTTGAGCAATATATTCAGCTGGGAGGACTCTTATAAAAAAATCCGGGATACAATCCATGGACATGGATTTTTTTTACGTTGCCCGAAGTGAGGATGATATTTGGACTGTTGGTTTACGTTTGACATATCTGGTTAATATAGCGTTTGAAAAAATATCTTGACAGAAACATTAGGGATAACTAGTATGTAAAACAGAAAAGTATGTTTTTGGTCCCTCAAGTTTACCAAAAATATACATCTTGTCCCTCAATATTTAGGGGTGATATTTAGACCTTCATGTCTCAAAACCAGACAAGAGAGGAAAACCAGCTACGTGCCGTTGGTTTCTGTCTGCTCACTTTCCTCTCTTGACACATCAGACCAGTATTTATTTTGGAGCAATGTCTACTTAGAGACGCACGTCGCCTAGACCTTGTAGTTACCCCTCCTCACTGAGCTCATCCCACTCGTGCCACGCCTCACCACCGCCCCCTAACCCAACCACCTCGCCGCTAGTTGTCGCCCAGTCTCTTCGCGCGTGCCCCCATCTTAGACAAAGATGGAAACCGCACTGGTGTTGTCGTAGCCAGTCGTGAGGAGAATTTATTTACTTTGACTCTCACATTTTAATGAATGTCAGTTAATGACCCTAGGTGAAAAGGAGGTGCTCGCAACATCGATGTAGGCTTTATCTCACACATGAGTAAGCATGGGGGGATGTCCTTGGCGGCCGCCAGAGATGGCATCCCATCAAGGCGGTGTTGAGAAGACCATCCAGGTCATTAGGCTGGTCATAGTGGGAGTAACATAGGTAGTAACATAGATGCCACATAAGCAAAAATGATGATGTGGCAAGTAGTTAATGAGAAGAGAGGCAAATAGAGTAACATAATATGTTACCATCACATAGCGGTTTCCAATGCATAATGAGTCTACAAAGTAATAAATGAAGGCAACTATGTTACCACGCCTATGACACTACCCACTATGAAGGTAGTAACATAGACTAGTAACATATGTATGTTACTAGTCTAAGTTACTCCCCACTATGACCAGCCTTATTGTGGCAGGTGCAGCGGGAGGTCCCATGGCAGCACAGCAGTGCCCGCCCCACACGCCCGCCACGCCAGCACCACCTGTCGTGTGCGATCCCCATGCGTATGGTGAGCAAGTAAGGGGATGTTCATTGTTGGGGGATGCTGACTCGGAACCAGTAGGACGACGCTTGGATACGCTGGCGCAGGGAACCGGGATGGCATGGGGACACGATACCCACGTTGGGCGCTTGGGGGGGTTGTGGCTAGGAGTCACGGTAGTACGAGGAGATGGAGCATCTCTCCTGACCATGGTTGAGCTATGGTGTCACGACTGGCGGGACAATGAAGCATGGTGGGGGATTGGGGGTGCGGCCATTAGAAGGGAGAGACAGAGACAAAGAGAATTCCAAAACAGATGAGACTTCCTCTGGTACAACTTTGATCTTGTTTCGGAGGATTCATGCCAGTTTTAAGATATGAGGGACTAAATGTCGCCCAAAAAATCTTGACAGACTAAACTTAGACTCACGGTAAACTTAAGGGACCAAGAACATATTGTTTTCATCCAACATATCGTGGACCAGTGCACCTTAAAGCTTTGAAATGAGTGCCTTGTTTTTTAACTATCCTGTATAAGGCGTTCAAGGTGAGTGCTGTCAAAAGCTATTTTGTGGAGTGAGCGGTCCTCGTAAGTTTTTTTAATTTTCTGAAACGGATGCAAAAGAAGAGAGTGGCCTAGTTAATTAACGGGAAAATGAGTGAAAATTGCGACAATCGCTGAGTGACACACAATATACCTCAAGTAGGCCACTGCGAAGAAAGCCTCATTGAACTAAGACACTGGCCCCATTGTCATCACTTCTCCGTGAGCAAGCATCATCGTCATCCCTTTTCTCTAAGAAAGTGACTCCTACTTTTTTGCAGACGACCACCCACTCGACCCCTATTGTAAAGGCCGTGACAGTTAATTTGATCCTCGGCCCAAGGAGCACTTTTGCAACATACATCTATTGGTTGGATCACATCTGAGAATGCATATAGTATGTTCTTTTTCTTGGTTGCTTCTTAGGTGTCCCAAATTTTTTTAGACCGAGCATCACTATTCGTATCGCATGTATGCTTACTTTGATTTTTCCGTTGTAAGAGGCCGGTGTACTTAAAACTTGCAGGCTGAACCTTCTAATGCTGAGAAATGGGAGCACCTGTCACGTAAGAGTTTCTCACTACCTTGAAGTTTCTCGCTGACATGTAGGGCGGATGGAGCAAGAAGTCGTCACGTAAGAGTACATTTTAGTACAGGACAACGTACCATGGAGCTAGGTATGGGGGCATGGTCCAAGCGTCCGTCCGAGTCTCCATTTATTTATGGTCCAAGCAGTGACGCACGACGATCATCTGGACGAGGTACGGAGCGCCATGGACGATTGATTCCAGAGATCATCTGATTGAGTAAATTGCATAAAACCACCACTTTAAGGGCTAGTTTTGCGAAAAACACTAGGATACAGATTCGCTGCAGAAAGCACCACGTCTTGGGTAATTCTTTTGCAAAAACCACTGATCGGCGGAACGGGCCGCGTTAAGTGAGTTTATGACAGGTGGGTCCCGTTTTATGCTTACGTGGCAAAACTGTTTAGCCTTAATGCGAAAAAGCCCCCCAGATTCCTCTCCCTGCTTCCCAGGCCCATCCCGATCCCAACCGCTGTCGCCCCTCCCGACCCCGACCACCGTCGCTCCTCCTGACCCCAGCCACCACCCGTCCCGAACCCAGACGAGGCAGAGGCCCGTCCTCCCCTAGCAACCGTCCCACCGCTGCCCGTCCCGCCGCCCGCGGCGAAGTCCCCGCAGCCGCACGTGCCGCCGTCCTTCCCACGCTCCCTCGCCGCCCCCTTCCTCGTCCTCGCCCCTCCTCTCCGCCGTGCATCTGGAATCCGTGGTCCCCGCTCCCGGCGGCGCCGGCGCCGGCGCCGGCGCCATCCACCTCCGCGTGTTATTCAGAGGGCCCTACCTGCTCCGCCTCGCCGCGGACGTAGGGGACTCCATGGCCGTGTGCCTCGGCTGGCAGCCGCACCTTCTACCGGTTCCTCCCCCTCCCCCCTCCCCCTGCTGCCTGGAGCGGTCTTCCACCATGCGCCATCGTCAGAGCCGGCGAGGATGCCCCGCCCCTGCCTCCCCCGGCCGCCGTTGTCGTGCCCCCAACCGGATCGGGGCACATCGGCCTTCACTGTCCCCGCCCATGCAGGGGATCCGGCGGGAATGCCCCGACCAGCTCGGTGTGGTGAGCGCGTGGGGCTACAGCGGGAGGACGACGACCGGAGCAGCAGGGGCAGCCTGCCGTTCCTCGACACTCCAACGACCGCAGATCGAGGCTGATGCCGAAGACGACGTTCTGCACGCGCCACCAATCTGCTGCAGAACGAGAAGCGGGGGCTAATTGCGTTTTTTATTTTTGATTTAGGGGTGTCTATGTAAAATTCTAGGGTCAAGTTTGTAATTTTAGATTAAAACCCATCTGGTACAAAATGTTCCGCCACGTAGGCAAAAAACAGGCCCCGCCTGTCATAAACTCACTTAACAGAGCCAAATCTGCCAATCAGTGGTTTTTGCAAAAGAATTACGCAAGATGTGGTGCTTTCTGCAGCGAATTTGTATCCTAGTGTTTTTCGCAAAGCTAGCCCTCAAAGTGGTGGTTTTATCCTTTTATCATCTGATTCGTGACGTACTCCTGATTTTGACGGACGAAGGTAGAGGTAGAAGGACGCAGTCAGGAAATTATTCTTCCTAAATATTTGTCTTTCTACAGATTTCAACAAGTGATTACATACGAAGCAAAATGAGTAAATCTACACTAAAATATGTCTATATACATCCATACGTGATAGTCCATTTGAAATCTAAAAAAACAAATACGGAGTATTTACGAACAGAGGGACTACTAGATAGAAGGGGAAATCCCTCGGTGCACATGGGTGCTACTGCCCCTGATAAATTAAAATTAATTTAGTAAATACAGAAAAAGTCAAAAAATGCCGAAACTTTTTTGAATACGAAGTCGACGTACCATTATACACGTATAAAAAGTTCAAGGCAGGAATAAAATTCCATTGAACCCAGACAAGAAAAGAATTTCTAAGGGTACTGTTCATGTACAGTAACTTTTATAGTCTTCATTTTCTTTTCGGCCGGGCGCAATACCCTGAATGTATTTCTTCGTGAAACTTTTTATATTGATACTAATGTTGGACATGTACATTTCCAGAAATTTTCAAGATTTTTCGAACTTTTCTTGAATTTTTAAATTGTTTTTGCCTGGTGCAGCAGTAGCCGAGAGCCACAAGTTCCCATCCAGAAGGAGCCTTCTTTCTTCTATATATAAAGACTATCGGGAGGCAAGACGTACGTACCGGTTGTTGTGGCCCAACTGTCACCATAGTACGCTTTCTCTTCCAAGATCAGCCTTTGCTTCGCCTTTTCATCTGGTTCCTGCATATGGTGCTCTTTTTCTTGTATTCTGTCGCAACTTTACGGTGCCCATGAGCGCACTTGTTCTCATTCAATTTTCGGGGTTTGTTGACAAACTTTGCTCTTTTGGTCGGATAGATGGCGATCATGGTGCGGCGATCAACCATGGTGAGGCCGGCGAGGGAGACGTTGCGGACTCGGCTATGGAACTCCCACCTCGACCTACTGGTGCCGCGCTTCCACACGCCCAGCGTCTACTTCTACCGCCGCCCCGTGGAGATAGCAGCCATGGAAGGCTTCTTCGACGGCGAGCGGATGCGGCAAGCGCTGGCGGAGGCACTCATCACCTTCTACCCGATGGCTGGCCGCCTTGCCCGGGACAAGGAGGGGAGGGTGGAGATCGACTGCAACGGTGAGGGGGTACTCTTCGTCGAGGCCGATGCGCCAGACTCCACTATCGCTGACTATGGCGACTTCGCGCCCACCATGGAGCTCAGTCGCCTCATCCCGGCCATTGACTACACCCAGGAAATATCATCCTTCCCACTCGTCGTTCTCCAGGTGAGCTTATTTTTTTAGTAGCAGTTACAGTTACAACAATGAGCTCCATGTGGTCCTCAGTCCAATATTGGGAGCTTAGAGGCCACACAACACAACTACCTCATGCTGTTGGAGGTTGCTTATATTAGCTAACGCCAAGAGTTTACCTTCATTGTGTTTGATTACCGTAGTTGACGACCTCATTAGGGAATCTCTAAGGCACACCCTCAAACCTCCCGCAAGCGTCCGGACCGAGCTGTTCTGACGTAGTTTGCCATCGGCAAACTGAAACCCAACTGAAGGGGCTTTGTGGGAGTTCCGACATCCGTCTAGCCAAACAAAAATCACCACACACTCTCGTTCGTGTTGAATGGCCGAAGGCTGCAGCTATTTATTGAAAGAAAAATGTGATTAGTAGTGAATTACTCCCTCCGTTTCAAAATATAAGGTGTATTGGTTTTCATGCAAGTCAACCATTTGAATGTTTGACCAAGATTATAGAATAAAATACTCCCTCCGTTTGTTTTTAGTCCGCATATAAGATTTGGTCAAAGTCAAACTTTGTAAAATTTGATTTACTTTATTTATAGAAAAAAATATTAACATCTCCAATACTAAAGTTATATGTTATGAAAATTAATTTCATCATGCATCAAATATTATTGGTTTCATAGTGTGGATGTTGATATCTTTTCCTGCAAAGCTAGTCAAATTTTAAAAAGTTTGACTTTGACCAAATCTTATATGCAAACTAAAAAGAAACAGAGGGAGTAACAGCATCCGCAATACCTAGTAGATAAAATATAAAACTACTTTTCATGATGGATCAAATGATATACATTTCGTATTGTGAATGTTAATATATTTTTTTAATAACTCAGTCAAACCTGCACTCGTTTGACTTTTCAAAATATAAATACACCTTATATAAAGGAACGGAGTGAGTAGTATAGTTGTTTGGCGGAAGGCAGCAAGCTAGCGAGCTTGTTTTAGCGGAAGGCACGTAGCTGGTTAGCCAAACATGATTAGCGTAGATAGTTAAATGCTGATTAGTTGTTCAAAAAGTGTTTGGCGAAAGGATTGTTTGACGCGGAGCAATAGACCAATGCTTTTGGCGGAAGCTGATGCAAATGGATGCATGGCAGAAGCTCTCATGCTAATGGCTGCATTTAGCGGAAGCTACACGACTATATGGATGCATTTGGTGGCGGAACGTATAGATTAGTGGTGCTAAGCATGAAGGTAATATTTAAACAAAGTTGATTTGGCGGGAAGGTGTGCATGTGCCTTGGCGGAAGACAATATTAAGCAAAGTTGATTTGGCGAAGGTGTACATGTGTTTGATTTTACCAACACAAGCAACACGAAGAACATTTGGTATTTGACGGAAGGTATTTTATCTCACTAACACCTAATTGTTTTCGAATGGATGCGGGGATGGATGGATGGCCGGTATCAGTGTCCAGTGTCCAGACAAACTGATTTTCGGACAAATACTGTGTCCGTTCGCAGGTCGGCATTGGAGATGCCCTTACT